>NW_019384312.1:1454047-1727104 GCF_000671375.1 Centruroides sculpturatus | reverse complement strand
CTCTGAAGGATCAGGAATTTATTACAGTTCTAGACTTTGAAGCTATGTATCCTTCCATTAAATTGGAACCGTGCTTCTGTGCCCTTAGAGATTTCCTTTTCCAAGCCTCTCCACCCGGATACCACAAGCAGGTGTTGGAGCTTGCCCATCTTATGTGCTACACCTCATTCTTTACCTTCAACCAACGAATCTATCTTCAAGAAGTCCAAAGGGTCCAAAGTGGAATGGAAGTGGATGCTATGGATTGATGAATTAAAGTTTGAAGTCTTTGGATCAACCATAGAATATGTATAGCTGCAAAACAAGTTCTGATTGTCTGGTTCCTATAGTGAAGCATGATATGATATGGGGATGCTTGGCTATAAATTAGATGGATGACATCTGCAGAATTGAGGGATTGGTGAACTTACTTGTTCAAAAATCCATCATTGCGTGTTGTGCCCTGTGGTCAGATTCTTGTTGGAGATATTTTTTGTCTTACAACAAGATAATGACCCTAAACATAAGTCCAACCTAAGTTACAACAGAAGGAAGCAGTAGGTGTGTGTCTACAGTCATTTGACTTGTCATTTATTGAATTTCTTTTGAACTTTATGGACAGAGAAATTATGATGTGTTTTTTGTTAAATTTCTAACAACTCTGGGCATGTGTACAAGCTACACGGCATTGCATGCTTTCTACTTGCCTCAACAAACTGTTGGAGCATGTGCCACAAGTTTGCTCAGCCTTGAGTAAACATCCAAACTGTATATCAACCCAAGCCAACCAATGTCATCGGGCTAGAAAACAGCTGTAATACTAATAAATTACAAAACAATTTGATACTAGGAGATGTTAGGTACCATCTCTTATTTAATTATAATTATTAAATTTATTAATTTAGAATAACTGGAAGAAAATAATTGGCCCGGAGTGGGACTTGAACCCGCAACTGTCACTTACTGTGCGGATGCATTGCCAGTTACACTACCCAGAACTCCAATTCAATCTCATCTTCCAGTATGTATAACATTATGCAATAACCAACATTGGTTACTAACCCGATACTAAAAGCCAACCAATGTCGTATGTATTATATTGTATCAGGTTTTAGTGGAATTGTTTATCAAACAAACATGGGTTTTTGGAGAGAAAATAGTAGTAGTCTTCTAAGTCATTTGATTCTAATATTCCAAAAAACAAACATTTGTTCCATTAAATACTTCACTGGATTGAGAGAGAGAAATACAATACAGTTTAGGATAGCAAATGCTCATTTTCTCACTAACAGCTATTTTGTATACAATATAACATCTCGATCTCTTATAATTAGCCAGTGGCAATGTTCGAATAATATCTATCTCATTTATTTGCGATTTTTCCATCAAATCCATACTTTATTATGGTATCAACGAAAGCAAAACTTTATAGAATTGATTAGGAAACATCCTTAACTTTTTGTTGATGTATTAAATGTCTGCAGTTAGCTATCTCTGACATGTCCGTTTTTAATTTTTTTTTATTCATTGTTTTTCTGTTAGCCAAATCATGGAATTAAAAGATTTGTTGCAGCATGTTGTTAAAGATTAGAATTAAAGAGAAAATTAAAAGCAGAAGTGTTTATATATCACTGCCTACTTTTAATGGATATTGGTGTGACTAAATAACTAATGATTAAAATATAAATTATATATTTCAAATTTTAAACGTAAAATAAAATTTCTATATATACAGGGTGGTTATAATTAAAGTTGCCCTACTCAGACCTGTATAGAGCTCGTTCTTGTTGACGTATTTTGATGAAACTTGGTATATATGTTATATGGACCGTGGGGAAAAGGAAAATGGAAAAAAATATTTTAGTTTAAATTTCTACCACTAGGAGAAAAAATGATGCATGAAGAACAAGAAATACAAAATGGAAACACACAAAAAGTTTTTATTCAGAACATTTGTTCAATGTGCAATCCATTTGCGTCAATCATGTGTTTAAAACACCTTACAGCTTGTTCAACAGTAGCTCGATAGATTTGTCAAGGAATTGCAGAAACATGGCTTATGCTTGTTTTCAATTCAGGCAGATCCGTATGCTTCCTCTATAGACGCGATCTTTCAGATTTCCCAATGACCAAAAGTCACAGGGATTCAAGTCTGGAGAATAAGGCAGCCAGGCATTCAGAAAACTTGAAATTACCAGATCATTTCCAAATTTGTCATGCAGCAGTTTGTTTACTTGTCAGGTAATATGCAGTGTTGCCCCATTTTGTATTAAGACAGTAGTCTCTAAACATTCTCATTCTTGTAAAGCAGGAATGATGTGATTCAGCAGAAGTTTGCAGTAACTGGCATCAGTCACAGAACATCTTTTAGGGCCTTGTGGTGTGATCTACTGAAAGAAAAAGGGGCCAAGAATGAAGTCAGAAGTGAAAACCACACCAAATGGACATGTAAGCAGAGTGCAGAGGCTGTTCATGTATAACACCAGGTCTTACAGTACCCCATATGCGACGGTTCTGAGTATTCAGTGATCCATCTAGGGTGAAATACGCCACTCTGACCACAAAATGTTCCATGACCAAGCATTGTCAATGTCTGTTCTGGCCAAAAACCAGTAAGCAAACTCTGTTCATTGTTCTGGATCTTGAGGATGCAGCTTTTGCAGCATGTGGATCTTGTATGGATACCACTATAAAATGGATCACATAATTTTTTGAACCATATATCAAGAAAGAGACAAATCTCATGATAATGCTCAAGCACTCACTGAAGAATGTTGGGAAGCATTTACTCTGTCAATCATAGCAACGGCCGGCAACTTGCTCCACAGTTTCATTTGAAATCATTTTCCAATCTCTTCCTGGCGATACACCCAAGTCTCCAGTCTCTTCAAATTTATTAATCATCATTTTCAAACCATACTCCTATTCACAAGCTTTTTAAGAATCGATATTATCGCAGTGCAGCGGAACCATTACTGCCATTCTGATAAAACTACCAGTAAAGCTCGATCTTTCTTCTGTGAAGGCATGATAAAGAATGGCATCGACTACTGGCTTTTTAAAAGGTTCCTAATTTGCATAACGTCTATCTTATGTGCCATTTTTTCACCTAGTGATAGAAATTTGAACTAAATAATTTTTTCATTTGCCTTTTCTCCATGGTCTATATAACATATATACGAAGTTTCATCAAAATATGTCAACGCGAACGAGTTCTATACAGGTCTGAGTAGAGCAACTTTAATTATAACCACCCTGTAATTCTAAATTAAGATACATTCACGTGTCTCATTTTATTTCTAATTATTATTTTGATAACTCAAAAGTTAAACATCTCAATTTATTGGTTGATAAGGAGCCACTCAATACCCTTGGTTTATACCCAAAACATATTTTGTCTACGTTCGGTCGGCAGAGAAGATTTAAACAATATATACTCACCACTGTGGCTCTCAAACCCTTATTACAGCTCCCATTGGATCCCTATTTTCCTATTATTATTCCAATTTTGATACCATTCTTCTATAAATACTGTTTTAGCATAGGATATGACCACTCTGAAAAATATATCAATGTTAAAATTTAATATTTACTTGGCATTTATTACAATAAATGGAAAAGCAAAGTTACCATGTAATGATGCGTCATTTGGTTTACAAACAAACATTCTGATGCGTGAATGTATCTTATTTTGATATTATTCTATTTATAATTTAACATAATATAATTTTAATTAGAATAATCATGAATAAATGTTTATGCACAATATTTTATATTTATTTGTGAATTATTAAAATGCGTTTTCATTTTCAGGGCTATATTTGTATAATAAATTTTAATATAAATATTATAAATTGTTTTATATTTTATATAAATGTCTGAGTGAGGTAACTGAAATATTTGAATTATACAAAGTTGATAATGTTGTTTCATTTTTATGCCTTAGCATAGTCGTTTATACTTAAAAAGTTAGAATAAAAGGAAAAAGAATAATCGGTTTCTTAAAAATTCGTATTGCAACATCTTTTATTTATACTTTGTAATTAATATAGTCTGCTTTGTCATCGGCTATATGCTTTTTGTGGCATTTCAATTAATATTGCCCCGGATAACCGAGTGTGTTCTGTACAGAGACAACCATAAATAAACAGATAGACACCTTTATTTCACAGTATGTGTGTGACATGAACGCCATATATGCATATTAAAACCGCAAAGCCTTAAATCCAGTCAGGTGTGGAATTGACGAGTTCTGCTATATCGGCAAGAAAACGGTCTGAAAGTTCTCTGTGGGAAATGGGTTTTAGTGAATGTCGTTGCACCGCCTGATCTGGCAGATTCTAGATGAGTTTGACGGATTCGTGTCGGGCGATTGACTGGTTGCGGATGTTTTTGGCCATACGACAAATTTTGTCTGTCAACCCACCAGAGAGGGTATTGGAAGAACACCCCTTTCTGATATGGGAATGTATTTTTCAGAGTTAAATGCCTCAAATGTTGGCAATATTACTTACAGGTTGTCTCCGTATACATCAATTTTTCTAAATATTTGGAAATCGACGATAGCGGTAATTTATTAATTCGTATTTCAGTTACCTCGTCATTGGTATGAATTATTGACTATTCCATTTACTGTTTACCAAATATTGTGCACAAATTCTAATTTTTAAAGTATCGCTATAACATGAATAAGGTAATCGTTACGGGAGACGTGGAATAAAACGTCCTCGTCGGATTCGTTTTGGTGTCGGCCCTGCAATAAATCGACGCACGTCACGTTCTCTGCCGACGGAGAAGATTCGGATAGTCGGAAATCTATTAGCCCATCATTAATGGTTCTCATTGTTTTAAGAGAAAAATTTGAAACTAAAAATAACTTTTTCGTTTAGGCCCCTGCCTCCATCACACCCGGTCACATGTATCAATACGCTTCCACTAGCCAACCTCAGTTAGCTGAATCTCAGCCCACTCAGGTGAGAATTCACCTTTGTACAATTTTAATACTGGCACGAGAATTATTTCTCAAGACGTTCGTAAATGTTAACTAACGTTTAGATTAAGGCCGTTAATCGACTCCCGTCTTTAGTCTGGCTTTATTTAAATATTTTAACATCGACGATGTGATCGGGCAGGGCGATAATTAACGGATGCACGCTTTGTAAATTTTTAATCTATGTTTGTTATTGCTTGTCATATTTGAGGTGCTGAGAATCAGCTTTATTTTTCTTTCCCTCACTGCATAAATCTATTTTTATGCTCATAACATTTTACTCATAAATATCAATTAAAATAATTGTATTTTGTTGTTGTATTTGATTGCAATGTGCTTTTATTTTCAACTTTGATGCAATTTTCATACTAATTTTTAAAAATTTGTGTGATTTAACCCATTGTTTAACCATTATGACTCTATTAAACAAGTATCTAAAATGAGTTTTTTGATTTTAGTTAATTGGCATTGTAAGTAAATTTTGTTCAGCATTCTAATCAACTTTTATTCTCTACTATATTTTTTTAATGTTTTGAAAACTAACTAAAATAACACATTCTGTTGGTTGGAATTTAAAAGATAAAAAGATGGGCGTGCAGAGAAAATAATAAAACACGGAAAAATTGGTAAATGAAAATGATAAATTTTTAATGCAGTAAATTATATTGAAAATATAGGCATGTTTTTGTGTGTCGACCATTTTTTGTCTTAGCAAAACAATTTTGTTACACCATTTTCACGTCCTCTCGTCTTTTGTTTTATCCGTTGGAAACGACTCATCGAGTTGCACCTCAGTCGAAGAAACTAATCGGCCGTCGACGACGACAAATAAGCAAAGCATTAGTCGAGAAACGACACAGGTTCGGAAGCACCAATGTAAAATATAACCGTACGGCCAATGTTCGGTCGACTACACAAAACACGCCTTATATTTTTAAAATTACATGTTTTGCAATGTATAAAAATTTTGTATAATTAAGGATAATATAAATTATACTTATATATAAATACCAATAATTAAAGTGGATCTTACATTTGATTTGCAGTTAGATCCAATAATTCAAAGTCATTTCATTAGAGAGCTGGTATGCAAAATCAGTAATATCACTTTTGGCTAATTTGAATAAAAGTTAAATTATAGCAGCAAAATCACACTTCAATTAAGTGGACAAATAAAGTACAAGATGTTAGGATTTAGCAAACCTGTTATGGATTTGGCTTGGCATATTTGGGACAGACTGTCGCAAAAAATTCCCCAGGTTTTTTCTGCCATTCAGATTCAATTCTGGATCCCCAGAACAGCAGGCTGCTATCTTAACCTCTTTGCCATTCAACCATGTTTTTATTGGTTAATGATTGATTTAAGAATTTAAAGCAGTAATGACTTTCATATTATAATGTAGTAACTTTGAGAAAAGTGTGATTTTCATCGTGAAATGAAGCTTTCCATCGGTTTTCTGTAATTTTCCAGATTTTTTTATAATTTAAAATAATTTCTTTAAGGGCCATATAATAAATAATGATTCAAATCAGGCAAATGCTGCCATAATATTTTTTTCAAAATAAAATAACAAAATTGCACGAGGAAAAAATATCCATTTCGGAATCGCTCAGTAAAACATTTATTGCAATGATTTTCTGGCGTGCAACCTGGAAGCAAGGGATTTCTAGCCTTTCGGCTAATTTAGGTCAGAAAATTCTAACAAATTTCCTTAATAATGAATGATTAGATGGATTTATAACTTGTGTAGGGCTTAGGAGAAAATGTACTATCTGAAGTACATTAATGCTGAAATGGGTTTTAAGGAGTCCAACCGGGAGCATTGATTCGTAAGGACATTCCCCTCCATACTTTTGTACCAGAAAGTTGTTTTCCTTCTCAGCATATTTTTTTTTACCATACTGCAAAAAGTTGAAGTAGGAATGAGTACTGTACGGTATGCTTCTTTTTACATTCACTCAGATTTTATGATAAATTTTTCTACAGCAAGAGGGGAAGATTTTTTGTGAAGGATTCAGAAGTAACCAAACGAGGAATTAACTCAAATATTTTAAGTATTTGAAAAATTAGGCATACCTTTTAATAAAACCTGCATGAGGGTAATTTTGCAGATTGTCCAATAAACCAATATTTGCCATCATAAGTGTTTTTAAAAAGGACATTTTCAAGTTTGGACAAATAAATTATAAGTTTTTTGGTGTTGATGGGGTGGATACCATAGTTGCTAATCAGTCTGTTATTTGGGATAATTCTCAGGTTGTTTGTCAAATCTGAGCAAACTAGCTTGATTTGCATGGAATAACAATGTAGAACCATCAGGGATATTACTTATATTGTCCATATGCTGCTTCAGAAAGTCCAGTGTAGTAAGGAATAACATCATTTTAAACGTTGGATATAACTTGTTTTGTCTACCAGCTCTTCAGCTATGAAAGTACAAGGAACAAATGAGATTGTTGTTAAATCAAATGGTGACATATTGGCAATGATATAAAAAATATATTTATGTGGCTGTATTATAATAATTTCTTAATTGCATGTCAATAGCAAATTGTAGTTTAACTTGTAAGCAGGCAGCAATAACTCCTAACATTATACAGTAAATTAGTCTGTAGATTTATATATAGTTGGATTATCATGAATATTCTGAAAAGGTTTGATTCTTTCCTTTTAAAACTCTACCTATTTGAAGGAACATCTGTTTTCTATCTTGCTAGTTGAAGGAGGAGCTAATTAAATGCAATTTATTCCCTTCCTCTGCTATTTTAATTTTGTAAAACTTGTTAATAAAATTTATACATTAGTTTTGGAATCTGCCTGTCATTCCAAGATTAGATCTAAACTAGTACCAGACCCTCAGAAGTTTATTGTAGATGGATCTAGGTATATCGAACCCACTTCTCAATAAAATTCTTAATTTAAATTTAATATTCCCGAGTGCCTTATTTTCTGTACCCGTTGCGGGTTTGGAGAGAGTTGTAACGGGAATCCAGACCTAACCTAAGCAAACTTCCTCATCCAGATTCCATCCGGGGTTCCCTGGAGTGATAGGCCAACACCTTACAAGGCTAGAAGTGGTTTTGTCAAATTAGTTGACTCTGTCTGTCCTGGATAGATTCACAAAGCTCATACGAATCTTTACAAGAATTTTCTGTATTAAAAAAATGATTATTGCCAATATGTCAAGACAATTTTCAAAATTATTAAATATTCTTTAATGTGATTACTTAAAAATAAAAGATTCAAAATGATATCCATTATTTATTTTGACAAGTTTAATCTCACTGGAGCATTTTTTTTCTCTTTCTGTCAGTCGAGATGTCAAATCTTTAAATTGCGTTCATTGATCGACTTTTCCTAAGACATTAATTATTAAGAATTCAAACGGGATGCTCAAAATCCTTAAACTATATTCACAACATTCTAATTTTCAATTAATTATTAATGATTTTCCTAATTTTCTTACCAAATTCTGTCATTGCAAAATACACAATGTTTTTGTTTTTTTAAAAAAAAAAAAAAAAGAAAAATATAATAAAATGCATTAAAAATTTCATTTGTTTTGTAAATAAACTGAAAGCTTTGCTCGACATGCACTTAATATTATTACTACTGTGGAACGTTCGGCAAATGTCAATTTACTTTTTGTATTTACCGATTATTCGTATACCGAAGTAACCAAACGGTTGTTTATTTCATTTTGGCTTATCTTTTTCAAAAACAGTTAATTTTTTTTCGGTTTAAAAGACTAAAATTTTATCTTTTAGAGTCATTCTTTTGAACGAAGGATCAATTTTGCACACGATAACATTTTTTCTAAATATGAAACTTAACCTCAATTTATTTGAAAATGCTTTTTACAGAATACATTTGTGAATGTGATGTTTTAATTTCAGGGCAGCTGTTGTGTGTTTTCTTTTTTTTTTTTTTTTTTGTTTTTTTTCCCCTTTTTTCTTTTTTGCAATTTTACTTTTTATTTTAAAAGTATTAGTTATTCAATCAATTTTTATAGCTGCTTTTAAATAATGTCGTAAATGTACGCAGAAAGTTTTTCATTGTTCCAATCTTTGATTTAGGTCCATCCTTCAAGCGAATCAAAGGATGACAGTAGATTAATCAGAAGAGAGACCAGTCCTCCGACACCACGTTCTCTGCGGTTAGAACGAGTTGCTCAGGCGTTGGCATTAAACAGTGAAGAAATAAGAAGGTGACACGATGATAATGGAGATTTTTCTATATATTTTTTGATTTGTTAGAAAAATTTTCATTATTCTGTAGTTGTTGTTAGCATTTTTATATATGAAAATTTACTTTGATAAATTAAATTTCAAACAGATAATTTTTTTTATTATAAACAGAATGGGAAAAACAGTTGCAAAATCAAAATTTAAGCCAAAGTATTTAATTTATGTACATGCGTCTGTGCAATATCTTGTAATGCAGGTGTCCCACTCAAAATACGCCCGACCGAGATGAGAAAATATTAGGGACGTAAATTTTATAATGGATATTAAAATAGGAAAAATGTACAAGATCGATTCAGAAACAATATGTATACGAAAGGAAAGAATTCACAAAATCATTAAAAGCTACTGACATTTCACAAGTTCAGTCCGAATACGATTGCACATACAGAAAAGTGCAAAAATGCACGACGACACCGCTATCGGCATCTTTTGTAAACGTCCAACGAGTACATTTTGCCTAAATTTGTTTATCATTTCCAGAATGGGGCCAATCTTACTTGGGACATTCGATTTATAGAGATTCGTTTACTATACATCCTTTATAACTTATAGATTCCTAAATAATTTTCTGTAGAAATATTAACCTGTTTTACACATTTAAAATATTGGATGCACTATTAAACGGTCTTAATATGAAAAATTCATCATATTAAGGCCGGTTATTTTTATGATAGAACTCAGATACGGTTGTTAGCAGACAAAAGGCCATCAATATGTGAACACGTGGCTTTTTATGTTGCGAAATTATTCACCTTAATGCTTGGCCTAGGCACTAATATACTGGTTAGTATGTACCAATTGGTATATATTATCAAGTATATTACTACTAATACCACAACACACAATATGATTTTAACAGGTTGAAACTGAAGTAAGCATTGTCTCTTTTTCAGAATCTGTTTTTAAATGTTAATATTGATGATAATTTTTAATTACAAATCAATCATTAAATTTTGCTTTTAGTAAATGTTTATTCCCATTCACTTATAAAAATTTCTCATTATTTTAAATTACCATTAACAAAACATTTCGAATATATTAGGTACACTCAAATCATTCAGTAAAATATATTGCTATTAATACTAAATTTTTGTTGACTGTAAAGAATTTTTTGCAATTTTTAAATACATTGCATTTAGATAGAAGCAGATAAAATTAAATAAAAATCTATGCAAAATGTTCTTGTGTTTGATTGAAACAAAATAATTTGGATGTGCATTACAAATCAATATACTATTAATAATTTTGTGATTTATGTCATGCTAATTCTTGGCTCTCATGCTAAATAAGCACAGAAATTAATTTGGTGTAACAGTATCTAAGGTATTTGCATCCAAATAAAAACTGATAATTGAGCAATAATGTTATCAGTTAAAACTGATAGCTTATATGCTTTGTTCTCTGATGTAACAATAATGTTGTCATATAAAAGAGCATTTCTCATAGAGAAGTTACTTTGCCATAGAAAAGCATTACACGCATTCATTAAGAATGCAAAATAGTGTTTGGCATTTCCTCGGCCTAACTACTATCCGATAAAAAAGCTTGCAGATATTACACGAGCATCTGGCCGTGTATATTTATAAATGCTATAAACATTTTCACAGAAATAAAGAATCCACTTTAAACAAGATGCAGAATGGCTTATGCTCCCATTGATGAGTATCAAATATACGAGTTTTCGGAGCATACTGTAGTCGACAGGAATTAAATAGTACTGGAATTCCTTCAGGTCAGTTTATTTTAAGGAGATAGACTTTCTTTTGTTAATAAAATATTTTCGACTTATTTTGAACCATTGTCAGTTACAACTTTTTTGTTTTTTTAGAATTTCTCAAAGAAGAATGAATATAACTTTATTCTTGTTTTCCAAAGTAAAATTAATCATTTTTTTCATTGTATATATACAGAAGATTGATCCCTTTCTATGTGAAAAATTTGTTAACCTCTTGGTTTATGTAAATCTAAGATACTGCCAAGAGTTGTGGTCTGCATGGCCACTCTGCTCTCAGACTGTGTGTGAGCAGAGTGGCCATGCTAGTGCTAGTGGTGGTACTTTGGTTTCCACCAAAGTTGATTGCCCGGAAGGGACGAGGGTTAGTTCGATCTATTCATCTATGCAGATCTCCACAGGCCATCCAGTGTTGCAACGTGCTATTTTCCAATTGCAGTTTTCAACATCCCGGCGCCACAGAATTCTATTGGACACATCACAAAAGGAATCATCTCGATATAGGTTTTGACTTGGCCGTCTTGGCATAGAAGAAGAGTCAGAAATTAAAGAATCTGCAAAATCATCCAAGTCCCAACAATACAGGCTGAAAACATTTTTGTTAACAAAAATAAGAAAGTTGACTCCTTAAAATAAACAGATCAAAGAAAGAATACAAAACAATAACAAGTTTTGTGAGATATAAAACACAGAATTGCATATGAAAGAAAATAATTATTTACACTGTAGTTGTTATTGTATTGTTATGGTAGACAATTCTACATGAAGCTCAGAATTCTATAATTTCAAATGTCCGAGACAGATTTTTGTCAGAAACGGCAGCAGTAATGTCACTTTCAATACTTGAAATTATATCGGTATAAATAATTTGTATTATTATTATTTCACTACATAAAATCTAGTTTATTTACATTTGGATTCCCTTGATTTGAAATTTTAAATCTGCTAAAATTATGCCTAAGTAATAATTTTAAGCATTTATGAATACATAATTTATATACTTTAAAGTATTACTTATAAAATTAATTGTAATTCATATTTAATTTATTATTTACAGTTAAGATTAGTAATTTTGTAATAAAGCTCTGATTATTCAAATTATTTTTAACTATTTTTTCAAAATCACAAAATGAATGTTTTAGTTATGCATTGTACATACTTTTATCAAAATCTGTGCAAACTTTTCATATTGATCTATAAGAAATGAAAGTTTTAAAATGTGGAAAAGTCTTGCAACAGATGTGAAATATTTTGAATGTATAAATCAAATTACTCCAAAAATTTTTAAGTCTTTATGGGATGTGTTGTAAAGTCCTTTCACACCCACTGATAAATGCAGATATCTACAATTGTGAATGTGACGTTAAAGTGACTAAGTGCTAGAAGAGGAGGCTGCTTGCAGTGTCTCCTAGTAATAAAATTTGAAAGTTGGTGCTTCTATCTTGAAAGGATTCACAATACAAGAAAAAAGTCAATTACAAGATTGTCGAACACTTCCGATTTAGCAAGAAAGGATACCCCGTGCACACAAATAACGTGGGTAAAAAGCATTAAATGCTAATTTGTTTAAATTTGATTTGCTTCAATGCTACGTCACAAAGCATGGGAAGTGAACTGCATGTTAGATGTAGACATGAAGAATTATTCCAAACAACAAGCAGCTCTCTCCCGGATACAAATGTGTATTTCCTATTCTGTTCCCATTTCTTGCGATTTGCTGCTTTGCAAAGCAATACATCAGTAATGTTCATAAATATTGTTCGGAAAGTAAGTTCATTTTTTTTCCGTGGAAAAAAAAACAATATTTTTATAATAAATAAATATTTTATTGAATTATATATCAACCATTTTGGTCAAATACCTGTTGTCATCATTTTTGGTAGTAACATGATTTCACATTCATAAAAGTTTTGATCATTGCTTACAAAAAACTGATCCAAGTGATTTTTGGCATTAAGACATTTACTTGAAATGACACAGTTAAAAAAAAATCTGTATAGACCGGAACAAGTAATAATCCGAGTGTGCTCAATCTGGTGAATATGGTCGGTGCGATAGCACGTCCCATCTAAGCTGTAACAGTTTCTGACGAGTTACCAAACTTGTGTGAAATTTGGCATTATCATGGTAAAACACTACACCTGTTTTGTTTATCAATTCTGGCCACCTTTTCTGTTTGATGATATTACTCAATTTGTTTACTTCATGGCAGTACACTTTCGAATTAATTGTGAAATTGTCTGGTAAAAGCTCCAAAAAAGAATTTCCTTAAAATCCCATCAAAGAGACATCTCTGTAAGAACATTTGGAATCCATATATCGAGCTTTGAAACAAAATCGATTTTGTTTCAAGTAATCATAAACGGTTCATTTTGACAAATTTAATCTCTTAGTGATTTCACGTGTTGTTATTTGGCAGTTTGCTTCGATCGGTACTTTTATTTTGTTTTCGTTGGCTTCAACTGGCCATCCAGAACGTGGTGCATCTTCAATATTGAAATTGCCACAACCAAATTTTGTAAACCAGTTTTGGCACTGTCTTTCTCTCAACACATCATCTCTATACATGTACCACAATTTTTATCTTGCTTGAACAGCATTTTGATTTTTTGGTAATAAAAAAGCAAAATATGCCGAAAATGATGCTTTCGATCTTCCATATTTGATGGTACACAAAAAATAAACAACTGCACAGAATCAAACAAAATTTTTTACAAATAAGCCTTAAAATGCTAGCTGTCAAAATATATAATGATAATATGGTTTAGAACGAAAACGGCGGGAAAAATACAACTAATCCGTCTAGTGGTAAAAAAAGCAAACTTACTTTCCGAACAACCTAATACAACTTTTAGGAACAAAGAAATTTATTCACCTTTCATTTTTGGGCGCTTGCACCTATGAATTTTTAACAGAGTACTCAAAACATATAGAGCAAACAGATCAAAACTTTTTTTTTTCATTTAAGAATGGTTTGGCCATCTGCCAAACCATTCTTAAAATGGAATACGGCAATGCAACAAGTCGGCAATCTTTCGGGCAGATGCCTCCCAGTAGGACTTTCTACAATAAACTGGCGGCCACTTAGATGTTAGACAAATTGAGATAATCTGGAATGTTGATTTTTTTCATTATATATATAAAATCATTAATATAAAATATTTGCATAAACAGAGTTTTATTATAATTTAAAATTAAATTTCTATTAATTTCTCTTTTATAAGTTTTGCGAAGCATATTTTAATTTAAATAAAGATTTAATGCTATTAATTTATATAATTATATAATAGTTGTTTTATTACGCTTTCTTGCATGAATGCAAATTGTATATAATATTTTCTTGTGTTTTTTGTCCCTTTATATTTAAATGCGCTTCCCGATCCGGAATGATTTTCTGCAAAGAAGTGTGCCTAATTCCATCTCTAACCCTCACACAACTCTAGCCAATATATCTTCCATTTCTCAAGACATGCTAAGGTTATTTTCAAATGTCAAATTTATTTTTTTTTTTTTACTTAATAAATACAGAATAAAACATTAATTTTAGTCTATGTCTATCTAAAATTTATACCCGTAAATAAATTTTTTTAAATAATTAAATTAGATTTACATTATCCATAATTTAGTATTTTATTTTATAATTTAAAATAAAAGTGCAAGTAGTTTAGTTTTTATTTATTTTTTCAAACTACAATTCTATAACTTCTACTCAAACAAGGTAACGAAATGACGATTCCTAAAAACTCCATCAAATTTTTAAAAATTTCTAATATAAAAATTCTAGTGGTTTATTCAGAATTTTAAGAATTTAATTTCTTCTGGGAATTTCTTGTAAGTTTTAGACTGTCGTGTTTGTGTTTTCCATTTTCGAGACTTATTTTGCTTTGGGAAAGATTTTTTCCTGTCTTCTCCGTGAAAATTTTTCCAGTATTTTTATTTTTTTTCTAGTTTGACAGATAGAATTTAGTTTAGGAACAAAAGAGCGTATTTAGATACACAAATAATAATGTTTATTTTAGAATTTCTGTACGAATCGATTCCAAAGCTTAAACTTAAGATTTTCAAAATGTTTGAGACTTGGAAGAATTAGAAACCTGTAAAATTAATTCATAGTAAAATCCCTTTGTTATTTATTAAGTTAAAAGTTTTAAATACATTAATGCTTCATAATATATTTCTAGCAAATGTAGATTGATCCTTATAATTCTGTTTCAGTTATTGTAATATTAAGATATATGTCAGTCTTTTCATTCTGGAAGCCAGGCTCTTTGCACAAACCAGCAGGCATCTGTTTAATTAGGGATATGCATATATTGAATGCGAGCGAACCAGAAAAAAAAATATATATATACACCCACTTGACAACTTTTAAATTCTGGCATAAAGTAGGATACATCTTCTGCCTTACTCGATAGACCTTTGGGCTACATTCCAAACATAACGAAACTGCCGATGATGAAGAGTTTACTATAGAAGCAAAGAAAACAGAAGAAATCTATAAAGCAATTAAGTGCAGCCTTTTATGCAAAGATGGCATTGTAATGTAAGTAATAAATGCCAAAGATTGTTTCGAATAGCGTTCTATGCCAGTGATTTTCAAATGGTTGACGCAAACATTACAAAATTATATTTTAAAAACGAGAAGAAATCTATAAAGATTTATTACAACTATGATCAATTTAATAGCTAGTCTAGGTCTTTAAGTTACTATTGCTGCAACTATTCATAATTTAAAATACAGTATGTTCTTAATTATATTCACAAAGTGCACTAGAAAAAGTTTGAGATCTGCCAGTATACTTATAGAATAATGGGCTGGATTGCTAGTCATCCTCACAGGTTTTTGCATGTAATTAAAAAGGAAGAAAAATTTCTCGTGTCTAGCAATACTCGACAGTGGATCGTCATGACAAGAATCTCTCTTTGCTCAATTGCCATGTTTCCAGTTAGGATTTCGCAAGACAACTCAAACAGCATACATACTCATTCTTTGTTATCTCACCACATATCCTTACTGAATACTGTTACTCAGTTTGGGGTAAGAGAAGCAAACTCTTAATACAAATATATACAAATAATGATAGTTGACTACGAAATAGAAAGTTATGCTGGTTGCAATATTCATTTTATAAATTATGGGTTTTTGTCAAGTTTTGTATGCTTTAGTATAAGTAGCATTCTAGATGACAAAGGTGCTGTGTTGTGTAATGATAAATAGCATCTTATTGTATTGTCTTTGGAGAAATACTTGGCAAATGTATCTAATATTCTTTAGTATATAGTTTGTTTTATCTTAAATTCTCTCAGTTTTGAAAATAAAGAACTGCATTTATCACTATTGACAGACAGTTTTAATGCACTAAAAATAAAATTCAAAAATAGAAAATGAATTGAATTTTTCAAAGCTTAAATCCTCAAATTCAGTTACTTATCTTTTTAAAGCTGGCCAATTTCTTTGCCTCCTCTGTACGACTTTTCTGCTATCTTAAGTTAGACTGCCGAGGTATTGGCTTGCCACTCAGAGCCACCCAGAATTGAATTCGGGTAGGTCAATAAACCCCAAGAATTTTTTATTGGTGGTCTGTCCAGATACGTCACGCCCTGTCTCCTGCCATCCAATTGCATGCCCATTTGAACCCGTAACAGACTTCCTAAAAAGGCCCTCTTAGTACCCACAGGGCCGCGAGAAGTTTTCTTAAACTATCGTAAGTTCCTTTTATGTAATAACTTTGCTACTGAACAAATTTAAAAAATAATCTAATGCAATAAAATCATGAATATTTTTAGTTGACTGCATATTGCCAATAATAAAAATCATTTCATTAAAAGGCCAGCTGATTATTTAAGTGATTTCAGGAAAGAACATCTTACAACTCTATGATTAAAAGCTATATTTGTTTTGAATTGCATGCAATGCATTTTAAAATGAATGTAAATCCCACTCGGAGCAATTTGGAAACAGTAAGCTTTTAAAAGATGGTTTATTTGCCAGATTAAATTAGACTTCTTTTGGTGCATTAAACCATTTCTTCCCTTTATTCATATTTCATAAATTAACAGATATTCAATAAACTTATTTCTGGTCTTTGTTAAATCTTATAATGTCATCCAAATCCCCTTTTGTAAATTGGCTGGGAAGTTTCCCTTTCTGTGAAATGTCATTTTTCTCTTTCGACTCTCCGAGTTGTTACAGACACCAACGGTTCGTCCCATATGAGAGAAAATCAAATATTCAAAGCACTTTTGTATCATTTAATTCCCTTAGATAACATATATTAACTATGGCTGCTTCTGTCTGTTAGCTTAGTGTGAATTTTTATTTTGTTTGCCTTGTTTTGCTAATACGTAGCTTCCATCGACTGAAAATTTTATATATACGTATATAAACTTGCTTATAATAATAGATAAATTATTAATATTTTTCAGTTTAGAATTTATTTGCTATTTCTTTTGGCTTTAATTTGCTTGTTATTATTAGTTTTCTGCATGCAATTTTTCCTACATAGCAATATTTTTATCAGGCAAACCATGGATGGAGGTTTACTTAGCACTCCTTCCCCTCTCAGTTCAGCTAATTCTTCGCAAGATTCTCTGCACAAGACACCTCCCAAGAAGAAGGGTTTTAAGTCTTCACTGGGAAGATTTTTCAGTAAAAAAGAAAAAGCCAAAGCAAAAGAAGCATTGAATAAAGAGTTAATGAATCAAGGTATGTACATATTTTGATATAAAATAATTAAAAATATAAGTCTTANGAAGATTTTTCAGTAAAAAAGAAAAAGCCAAAGCAAAAGAAGCATTGAATAAAGAGTTAATGAATCAAGGTATGTACATATTTTGATATAAAATAATTAAAAATATAAGTCTTACATCTCAAAGTATGGAATAAACTTCTGATTGTTTAAAGAATTAGTTATTGAAAACACTTAGTCTTGAGAAAGTAAGGATTTTAATGTAAAGAGTTTTCTAAACACACAAAACAAACACAGTTATGACTCATTTCATAAGTCTCAATTGAGCTATAAAAATTACTGTATTGGGACCAGCCTACTTATTTAATGAGGCCACTAGCACAAACAACATTCTTATAAAAGGTAAAGGGCATCAAAGAATTAACAAGTAAAGGAAGTCAGTGTGGGAAGTGTGAGATTTAGCCAAGGACGCAGAGCTCAATCTACGCCACTTACGGGCACTAGTCGGTAAAACCAGTTCTCGGTTGTCCAAAGAACGGCCTTTCCCAGTCGTAGGGAAACGAGTGTGGAGGGCTTTACTGTTATATTATAATTTAGAGCGGAAGTTGGTGATGGCGAATTCATCTTCTTCCTTCTGTCAGGATCCCGACACCAGTTAATCAAACTTATTATACGCGGATTAACACGCGTTTACGATCTGATTCGAAATAAATTGAGGAGACATTCTTATAAAATAAAACAAGAGTAAATTTAATAAATCTCAAACAAACGAATACAAAAATTTCGATTACAACCCTTTAGCGACAAGCAAAAGACTACGACTAAATCTATGCTAATGCGCGTTCGAGAGAGAGAGCTCACAAAAATGATTCTAAACATACGACCTGTTAGTTGTCGTCTTTGTTTCTGTAGATATAGGACACCTTGTAGATAGGGTTCTTATTACTTTCGTATGGGAGATCAATTCGTGCACAAAATATAAAAATATTACTTCTTCTAAGTGTAGACTCGGGACTTAGTCTATCGGACTCTGCTATGGGCGTTGGCCATCAGGAGGAAAACTGCGTGGAGTTTAGATGCTTCGGATCTGTCGAAGAACTCCCCGAATTCTGACTAATTTCCCCTTATATTTCAAAATTTTCGTCCAATCATCGTCCAGTAACTCTTTCGTGAGAACGGACGAAAGGGGGATGAATGAGGGGTAACCATTTCCCATCTGAGCGAGATTTTTAACCAGATACGGAAAAACAGAGGATGATCTCTTCGATGAAAGGAAATAACATTTGTTATCTGGTTTTTCCCACAAATCGAAGTAATATTTTGTGTCTATATTTAAACATATTTAATAAAAATTCACAAATTAGACCCAGGGCCTTTCGGATCTCACAGAAGGAACATCAAAAAGAACAATTGCAAGAGGCAGAAGAAGTAGAAGAGCACCTAAGTGAAAAGAAAGGAGGAAGAAGAAGAAAAAAAATGCACTTTATCAAACATCACCACACAATTATTTAGTTTTATACATACTTTAGTTATTCATTAATTTTTAATTAATTTATTTGAATCAAATTTCCCATTTATCTTTTACTTTTGAATTACTAATAAACTTAACAGATTACTCTATCTCCAACTGTTTCATCAGATTTCAACTTGCAATTCTGACAGTTGCAGGTTTAATTTCCATTGTTTTCTGTATTTCTAAACTAATAATTTAAAGTCATCAAGATGCTTACCTTTAATGATAAGTAAATTCAATTATTAATGAATTTATGTACGTGCATTTATACTTTACGTATGTAGTAAATTCAGTTTATTAAGTTGTAATAATTTTCATCAGTTTCACAAAAATTTTCTAACATCCAGTATTAATACTAATACCAAATTTGTTACATTTTGTACTTGTAGGTGCTGTTTACTCGGACAGCGAAGTAATAGGAACGGATTCGTCGGCAATATCTAGTGGGCTAGGGCAGAAAGCAGACTATGACAGAAGAACGAAGAGGAAGTACGTGTTCGTGTCTTCAATTTGTTCTCTTATTAATAAATTAATAAGTTAAGGCTGAAGTTTTTCATAAGAATTTTGGATAAGTTACACTTGCAGTAAATATTACGTAGCTGTCTTATATTAGGCAATTTTAGTCAGTCTAAAGGCCACAATTCCTATCTGGATTATTTGTATATTAAAGTATAGCATGCATATTTTTAGCAATTACAAAAATCTATTTTGTAATTATTTGCTCACTTTTGTAATTACTGGTGTTTTGTAGGCATGAATTATTAGCTGAAGCAATGAAAGCGGGTACACCTTTCGCATTGTGGAATGGGCCCACGATCGTCGCTTGGTTGGAGGCAAGGATTTTGACTTCAAATTAAACATTACATACTTTAGTTATTTTACATTATTTAAAGATAAGTTTATTTATTTTAGTTATATATGTTTGAAGTGATATGATATGGTTTGACTCTTGCTAAGTCAAATGTTACTTTTGTTCCAGCATAATTCTTTTAGCCTCAAATAAATTTTTTATTTTCGTAAGTGAAAATGGTATTAAAGGTCCTCTCTAATTCAAATGTACAATTCCAATGACTTTAGTTCATGGCTAACATATCATGTTAGATGTGGACTAAAGTGATTGGAACCCTGCATGTATATGGTTTGTTTAATAATGTAGCATACACAAATGGTAATTCCAAAGAACAAAGAAGCTATAAAGTACAGAATTGCTATGGGGAACTCATCATACAGGAACCCTTTTATTGATAGAAAATAAAATCTACTTTTACCATTTTCTAAAGGAAAAACACTTTGAGCCATATGCCCTCATCAGTCTTTATTGTGTATAATATGGTAAAACTAAATATATCTAATGGTGACCACTGGAATAACTTAGTATTTAAAAATGTTGGATAAAACCAGTAAAACTATAAATAAAAAAAAGTAGAATGTGCTAAAATATAGAAAATTGACAAATAAAAGGTATAAAAACAAAATCTTTAAAATAAACCAATAAAAACTGGCTAAAATACCAATCCACGTATATATGCTTAATTTCAAAGAACAAGAGAGAGAACAAGAAGTAACTCTCCAAAACTGGGATTAGATAAACACACAATCAAACCAATACCAGCAACTATGTAATTAATAAATAAAGAAATTATTTAATAATGTTTTCATCTATTTAAAATAGACACATCAGGTATAAATCACAGAACAAAAACAGCTACATATAAAAATCAAATGCATTTTACATGTTCAAATTAACATCATAAATGGAACACGGCATACTTTAACTTATATTAATAATTTTAAATAATTTACATATAATTTATTTTGTTTCATATATAAGAATAATCTGCAATGACATACTTAAATTTTTGGAAATTAATTTATCTTATTTGTGTCAAAATAATGAAACATCAAACACCTTCTATTGCTGAGAAATGTTTATTAATTTTAAAATATCCTTATTGTAAACTCATATCTGCACCATCAGGTGGGATGTATCTGAGAGAGGTTTACAACAGTTAAAAAATAGTATGCCATGCTGTAGACAGTGTGTCTATTTCTTTGAAATTAATGCCCACTCCATCCTTAAATGCTCTATAGATTTCAATTTCCTCCATTTATTTAAGGTGTGCCTATCAGAAACCGTGTGAAACAATTTTGTGTCCCAAAGTTCAACTTGTACATCTTCATTTGCAGCATAAGTCACTAACATCATAGTTGACAGCTTCTTATAGAGTATTCATGTTCCTTCATCCTAATGTGAGCCCGAGGGGTTTGAGTTCGAAAATTTTTAGGGTTAACCTATTTTTTTCATTAGAGGATGGAAAAAAATATAACGGAAATAGATCGGATGTCGAATCTTACACATCGTCCGTTTGTTAATTAGTCAACGTGCACGTGCTAATTAGTCAGCATAACGAGTGAACGACCTGTTGGCTCAGTGCCAACGACGATTGTATGAAAACGATCGTCACGGGAAGTTCCAGGCGATCGTCCCCTCAGTGCGACCGTCCTCCACGCGATCCTCAGGAAGGTCTGAATACAGTGTCTCCCGTCCCGATCCTGTCCGAGGAGAAGCCGGTAGAAGACATAAGCGTGTGTCAGACAGCCAGCTTCCATAGTCCAGAAGGATCATCGCATACCGTCCTCCGACATAAGGTATAACTGACCGCCACTACAACTCTCTTTGTAAACTCTCACGCGGCATAGTGAATAGTTACAGCTCCCTCTTAGATAAATTTATGTTATCCGCATCTAAGCTATAATCAGTAACTTGTATAATCCTGTAAATTACTTTAGCTATAGAATAAACCTTTATTTTGTTATTTGTTAAACCTGTCTCCTGTCTATCCGAGGAAACCTGTCGACTTACTGACGCACTCCCCACTCGATTTGCCCTCCTAGCCATCCTACGACTCCGAGATCGGGCTTTACCAGCCTGTGCAGATTAAGTGGTCAGTACGAGATTGACCCCTGACCCACTGCGTATCTCACACTAATGTCTACACCAGAATTAACACTAATATCAAATTTGTTTGGTATTAGTGTTAATTCTGTCGCCCCAATCTATATATATAACCCATTCAACAGGTGTCCGTTTGTCCCGTAACCGTTTGATAGCGGACACTAGAGGCACCCCTTATCATGTGTCATATTTCAAACATTCAAATTAACAATTTTAATTCTTATTTAAATTAACAATATAAATTTTTATTATTCATTTGGCCAATAAATTATTATTTGGTCAATATAACAATATAAATAATTCAGTATATTTGTAATAGGAATTTATTATTTCAGGGGCTTATATCTCTCGAAGGGTCGCGAGTAGGGGTAATGGTTCCTTTGACTTTATTGTTAGTACAGGGGTCTACGGTTTGGGGGGGGTCGCCACCTCTTCATTCGGAGGGTAAATCTTACCATTTGGATTTTAACAGAGCTGTAGAGCATATTGATAGGAACAAAAAAGTCGAAGGAATCGTGCCTCATGGAAATTTGTAAAGAATGCCCACTAGGGGGCATCCCAGGCTACTAGTATATAATAATGTGCGGTTGATTTGGTCATTGGTACTGCATAAAGACCGGGAGAATAGGAGTCATGTATAGTGTTTTTATCATTTCTGATGAGTAAAAAAATTGTCAGTGTGTGCTGATATGATAACTACACCTTAGTGGTCCTGGAAATTTCTCTATAGATTTTAGAAAGTGTTCTATCATACATAATAACTTTCATTTGTTCCTCCTGTGGTATGGTTCTGTCCCCAGGTGTAGATATTGTTTTACAAGACCTTTGACCAAAGAGGAGGGGTATCCATGTTGTATTGCCAGTGATGAGATCCATGACAATTCCTTTTCACTCTTCTCCAAACAATGTGTGTGGACTCTCTTTACAAGAGATTGAAAAGTGGAAACTTTGTAACAATAAGGGTTATGCGAATCATATGGTATGAATAGAGGTGAATATGACTCCTTACAGTAAACACAGATGGAAAGTTGATCATGTTTCAATTTGATGTTGATGTCCAGAAAAATGTATAGCTGTACAACTCTTGTTCAGTCCGCAGTGATAGGTCGAAAGGGTTATTGTTAAAGTACCCAAGTACCAATTCGAGGTTAGGTATTTTCCATACTATGAGAATGTCATTGATGTATCTGACATACAATGTTATATCACCATAAAATTTAGACAATATGGCATTCTCATGCTTTCTGACCACTAATTCACAATGTTCCTGATAGCGGGCTACCCATAGGTACACCTCTACTCTGCAGGTAAGTGACATTTTTGTATTCAAAGAAGGAAGAATGAACTATTAAGTGCAATAGGGCCAATGCTGTAGAAAAGTACTTATAAGAGCTCTCCACATTTGCCAGAAGAAAATCCCTCAGCTTGATGAAAGTTATAGCTCTGAAACTGCGGTATCTTTGTGAAGTAGCAACTGCTGAATTTTTAAAATTACGCAGTTTTTGAAGTACTTGTTGTAGATTGGTGACTGTACAAGGATGCTCCTGTAGATGGCAACTGAGGTATTTGTTAAGTAGTCTCTCCAATTTAATGGTGGGCAAAGTTGTTTTATCCACTACAGGACATAACTGTTGGTCATTCTTGTGGGTTTTGTGAATGAAAATATGTGTGGTAGTGTTGGAGCGATAACTTACATCAAACTGAGGGATTTTCTTCTGGCAAATGTGGAGAGCTCTTATAAGTACCTTTCTACAGCATTGGATCCATTGCACTTAATGGTTCATTCTTTCTTCTTTCAATACAAAGGTGTATTTGAAGCATACCATTCATGAGAATTTAACTTAAATGTTTTCTTTATCGGCAGCACAAATAATTTCACATTGTAAATTGGCATGATGTTGGTAGAAAGCCAATAATAGTGAAGAAATTACTATTCTCACTCATGGTCTTCTTAACAAAACAAAAAAAAAATTGAATGTTTTATTAGATTTAAACTCTAATCTTTTAGAGCAGCAGTTGATACTTTGTAACATTTCCAAGAGGCCATGCCCTATGTGAGTGCTTCAAGTTTGTCTTGTCTTGAAAATGGATCATCAATATCAAATTACATTGTACCATTAATGAAAGTAATCTGCTAATTTTTTTTAACTGTATCCATAATATACACACTAAATATAGAAAATTGTTTCCCAAGTAAAGTTTGAACAATATCTGTTTACAATCGCATTAAAATAATAGTAATTTCTGTACTTCAAATTATTCTCTCCCCTCCTACTTTGAGTTATCAAGAGTCAACTATACATTCTTCAGAATGTATGGGATGGTTATAATTTAATTGACAGTACTCAGTGCAGAGTCAGTAAGTAATCCGATGAATTTTTGCTTATAGCTCTTATTATATGCCTCACCCCAAAAAATTTCTGTGTGTTTAGGACACATCTATTAGAGAGGTGTCTTAAGAGAGCAAAATTAGAAAATGCCCCATGTATAAAGGATGGACTTTTACCAAAAGAGCAATGTAGAGAAGAATTTACTTGACAGATCAGAATGAAAATTGGTGGTTACCTAAATAAGAATGTGGGAAAGAGAATTTTCAAATAAATAAAGTTGCTTGAAACATACCATGTTATCCTTGCCTTCAGTTTAGTAAGTGATTAAATTTAACCTAGTTAAACTCTGCTTTCCAAATAACTCCATAACAAAAATTTGCATGGGTTTAGGTCAGGATGTGGTTTCCAAGTGTTAGAAAACATTTGGGAAATTAGTTTTCATTGCCAAATGTAGTACGCAACAATTGCATTGTTGTATATGCAATAAGCATAAAAGTTATGGAGGCTATACAGTTTCTACAAAGCTGAGATTTGTGTAATGACTGATTTGCTGATAGATGCATGAGGTCTTCAGATCTGGTTATAGTTTGTGGGAAACCTACGTAGTCAGTATGTAGAGGTGCTTTGTGGACATAGGACTTCATATATGGCAGTTATGCATATTTACATTGCCACATAAGAAAAAGGTACCTCATTAATCTTGTGACATTTCTTAGGGAAAAGAATTCAACAAATTTTATTGTCCAGAGTCTTGAGATACACTTTTCTACACATACATATGATATGATAACTACACCTTAGTGGTCCTGGAAATTTCTCTATAGATTTTAGAAAGTGTTCTATCATACATAATAACTTTCATTTGTTCCTCCTGTGGTATGGTTCTGTCCCCAGGTGTAGATATTGTTTTACAAGACCTTTGACCAAAGAGGAGGGGTATCCATGTTGTATTGCCAGTGATGAGATCCATGACAATTCCTTTTCACTCTTCTCCAAACAATGTGTGTGGACTCTCTTTACAAGAGATTGAAAAGTGGAAACTTTGTAACAATAAGGGTTATGCGAATCGTATGGTATGAATAGAGGTGAATATGACTCCTTACAGTAAACACAGATCAAAAGTTGATCATGTTTCAATTTGATGTTGATGTCCAGAAAAATGTATAGCTGTACAACTCTTGTTCAGTCCGCAGTGATAGGTCGAAAGGGTTATTGTTAAAGTACCCAAGTACCAATTCGAGGTTAGGTATTTTCCATACTATGAGAATGTCATTGATGTATCTGACATACAATGTTATATCACCATAAAATTTAGACAATATGGCATTCTCATGCTTTCTGACCACTAATTCACAATGTTCCTGATAGCGGGCTACCCATAGGTACACCTCTACTCTGCAGGTAAGTGACATTTTTGTATTCAAAGAAGGAAGAATGAACCATTAAGTGCAATAGGGCCAATGCTGTAGAAAAGTACTTATAAGAGCTCTCCACATTTGCCAGAAGAAAATCCCTCAGCTTGATGAAAGTTATAGCTCTGAAACTGCGGTATCTTTGTGAAGTAGCAACTGCTGAATTTTTAAAATTACGCAGTTTTTGAAGTACTTGTTATAGATTGGTGACTGTACAAGGATGCTCCTGTAGATGGCAACTGAGGTATTTGTTAAGTAGTCTCTCCAATTTAATGGTGGGCAAAGTTGTTTTATCCACTACAGGACATAACTGTTGGTCATTCTTGTGGGTTTTGTGAATGAAAATGTGTGGTAGTGTTGGAGCGATAACTTACATCAAACTGAGGGATTTTCTTCTGGCAAATGTGGAGAGCTCTTATAAGTACCTTTCTACAGCATTGGATCCATTGCACTTAATGGTTCATTCTTTCTTCTTTCAATACAAAGGTGTATTTGAAGCATACCATTCATGAGAATTTAACTTAAATGTTTTCTTTATCGGCAGCACAAATAATTTCACATTGTAAATTGGCATGATGTTGGTAGAAAGCCAATAATAGTGAAGAAATTACTATTCTCACTCATGGTCTTCTTAACAAAACAAAAAAAAAATTGAATGTTTTATTAGATTTAAACTCTAATCTTTTAGAGCAGCAGTTGATACTTTGTAACATTTCCAAGAGGCCATGCCCTATGTGAGTGCTTCAAGTTTGTCTTGTCTTGAAAATGGATCATCAATATCAAATTACATTGTACCATTAATGAAAGTAATCTGCTAATTTTTTTTAACTGTATCCATAATATACACACTAAATATAGAAAATTGTTTCCCAAGTAAAGTTTGAACAATATCTGTTTACAATCGCATTAAAATAATAGTAATTTCTGTACTTCAAATTATTCTCTCCCCTCCTACTTTGAGTTATCAAGAGTCAACTATACATTCTTCAGAATGTATGGGATGGTTATAATTTAATTGACAGTACTCAGTGCAGAGTCAGTAAGTAATCCGATGAATTTTTGCTTATAGCTCTTATTATACGCCTCACCCCAAAAAATTTCTGTGTGTTTAGGACACATCTATTAGAGAGGTGTCTTAAGAGAGCAAAATTAGAAAATGCCCCATGTATAAAGGATGGACTTTTACCAAAAGAGCAATGTAGAGAAGAATTTACTTGACAGATCAGAATGAAAATTGGTGGTTACCTAAATAAGAATGTGGGAAAGAGAATTTTCAAATAAATAAAGTTGCTTGAAACATACCATGTTATCCTTGCCTTCAGTTTAGTAAGTGATTAAATTTAACCTAGTTAAACTCTGCTTTCCAAATAACTCCATAACAAAAATTTGCATGGGTTTAGGTCAGGATGTGGTTTCCAAGTGTTAGAAAACATTTGGGAAATTAGTTTTCATTGCCAAATGTAGTACGCAACAATTGCATTGTTGTATATGCAATAAGCATAAAAGTTATGGAGGCTATACAGTTTCTACAAAGCTGAGATTTGTGTAATGACTGATTTGCTGATAGATGCATGAGGTCTTCAGATCTGGTTATAGTTTGTGGGAAACCCACGTAGTCAGTATGTAGAGGTGCTTTGTGGACATAGGACTTCATATATGGTAGTTATGCATATTTACATTGCCACATAAGAAAAAGGTACCTCATTAATCTTGTGACATTTCTTAGGGAAAAGAATTCAACAAATTTTATTGTCCAGAGTCTTGAGATACACTTTTCTACACATACATACCTACCCTTTAGATTGACTACTGTCCATTAACAAGCTGACTGGATCTCAGTTACATGAAACATTTAATCACTAAGCCAAGGCAGATATTTGTTGGTGGCCAAAAATATTTCACATCCCTTGCTTCAAAACTTTGCACATGCTCTTCATCAGTCTAGTCCCCTCTCACAATAATAGTCTCTAGTCCCCTCTCACAATAATAGTTCCTCTCTAGGCTATGTTGCACCTTCTGAATTTTATAAAGATACCATTTCAGGATGGTCTATAGAATTTTATAGTTGCCAAGATACTTGCGTGACAGTAACTATGGGTAGCTTCGATTGCAGCAGGATAAATGGATTTCTGCGACCATAAGTATGGCATCTTCCATATTGTTTTTTGCAATAGATCACATGCTTCTAACCAAAGTCACATACAATTTGTTTTTTCAAATTTTTGTATCATATTCTTTACTCCATTTAGTGACAAAGTCCTTTCCTTAAATCTTTCAGCTGTGAATATTGTCGACAATATTTTAATTTAATTTAATATTAATAATTTGAGTTGAAAACAAAAAGGAGTAACCCAAGCTATCAAAAATATTCGTAACTGAAGCAGGCTAACTTTTCTTATCGAGTTTGACTGCTGTTAACAAAACATTATAAGTAATTTGGCAGAAATCGTACAAGGGTAACACCATAACTTTTGACCAAAACAGAAGAATAGCCTTGACAAAGTTCAATTCCAATGGAGGTCTTTCCAATTCAAGACTAACTGCAGAGCTTGAAGCTGAACATTCTATTTTAAAGAGTCTCTTAAAATATTTCATCTGTGCATTTTCTATTTTAGACAGAAACTCCAGTCCCCAGACAGGAAATAAATAAGTCATCTTAGAACACCAATAAAAGCATCAAAAAGTTTAAAGATACTGCTCATAGAACTTAGGCTATATGCTTACTCTACAGGAACGAATGAGGCTGTCTTATTTTGTATGTCTTTGGCTATTAAATCAAAATGATGATTATACACAGCAAAAGAAGAAAAATTTATTCCTAGATACTTGAAATATGACACACAACTAATTTCAGTATTATTCACAAATATCTTATCAGATTTAAGCAGTCTGCCTCCATTGTGAAAAACCATTCCCTTCGTTTCTTGTAAGTTAACTGTGAGATAATTTCTTTTTGCTTAATTAACTAGCAAAGAAAGTTTTCATTGCAAACCCATTTTTGAATCTGCCATAAGAACTACATCATCAGTACATTAAGCAATGCAAGTCAACAGATTCTCCAAGAGCAAATCCCGTAGTTTCAGAGGAAGAAAACAATTGCGATAAATAATATAAACAACAGGGGACTTAAAGGTTTCCCCGAGACAAACCACCACCAGAAATGACATCCTTAGTATTTGCCAGATTTCCTCTCACGTGATACCTTGTGTTACAAAATAGATTTTTAAGTAGCTTAATGAACAAAGTTGAAACTCCCAATAAATGTAACTTTTCCCATAAAATATTAAAATTGATTCTATCGAAAGCCTTTTCCAAATCCACAAATATCTAATAGATTTTACGTCTTTTTCTTGACAGGACATAATGTATTAAACCATTAAGTATAAAGATGTTGTACATAGTACCTCTTTCTCTAACAAATGCTCCTTGAAAAATTCCGGCAAACAATTTTTTAAAGATATTTAACAACGCTATTGGACGATAGTTTTGAGGCTTTAGTTTATCTCCTTTCTTGTAAATCACTTGCAACAACACATTTTTCCAATGCTCAGGAAATTTCGATGTTTTCTTAATCTTGTTAAAGAGGTTGAGTAATTCTAAACACATTTCATCAGTTATGGATGTTATAAAAAATTAATTCATTATATACCTACCAGGAGCTGATTTTCTTTTAAGTTTGCAAATTGAAGTTTTTAACTCAGAGTGAAATTGGATCATCTAAAATAAGAGAGAAATTATCACAGTCAAAATCAAGAATTGAATCAGAACTTGGATGGCAAAAGTTGTATTCTAAAAAACATTCCCAGTTATGAAAAGGAATTTGATTGTCGGATTTCTTTTTCCTATTAAATCTATTAAGAATAGACCAAAATTGTATAGTAGATCACACAGACTGCAACTGTCTGCTAATATTTGACCAGTAATTNTCCCTTCGTTTCTTGTAAGTTAACTGTGAGATAATTTCTTTTTGCTTAATTAACTAGCAAAGAAAGTTTTCATTGCAAACCCATTTTTGAATCTGCCATAAGAACTACATCATCAGTACATTAAGCAATGCAAGTCAACAGATTCTCCAAGAGCAAATCCTGTAGTTTCAGAGGAAGAAAACAATTGCGGTAAATAATATAAACAACAGGGGACTTAAAGGTTTCCCTGAGGCAAACCACCACCAGAAATGACATCCTTAGTATTTGCTAGATTTCCTCTCACGTGATACCTTGTGTTACAAAATAGATTTTTAAGTAGCTTAACGAACAAAGTTGAAACTCCCAATAAATGTAACTTTCCCATAAAATATTAAAATTTATTCTATCGAAAGCCTTTTCCAAATCCACAAATATCTAATAGATTTTATGTCTTGTTCATCAGTTAGGTATATAATGAATTCATTTTTTATACCATCCATACCAGGAGCCGATTTTCTTTTAAGTTTGCAAATTGAAGTTTTTAACTCAGAGTGAAATTGGATCATCTAAAATAGAGAAATTATCACGGTTAAAATCAAGAATTGAATCAGAACTTGGATGGCAAAAGTTATATTCTAAAAAACGTTCCCAGTAGTGAAGAGGAATTTGATTGTCAGATTTCTTTTTCCTATTAAATCTATTAAGAATAGACCAAAATTGTATAGTAGATCACACAGACTGCAACTGTCTGCTAATATTTGACCAGTAATTCCTCTTTTTAGTCTTGCATAATGAACGAAAGATTGCTTTAAAATCACAATATTTTATTAAAACTTCATTATTATGAGAAATTCAAAATTTCTTCAGCATCCTGTTTTTTAGTTTATTCACCATTCTAGTCTTTGTCAAACCAAACTGAAGACAGTGATTTCATTGTTCTCAGGTATGTTGTCATTCTACATTGTTCAGTTGATGACTTAATTAAATCTAGAATCACAGAATCTCTCTCCTGTATTCTATCACTTAAGACAATATTTACGTATTTAGCCAAAACTGTTTCAGAATATAAACTGGATTTGTCTTCTTTCCAGATTAGTCCTTTTTTCTTGTCAATCAAGTTAGATTTTCTATCCTCGTCAGTGTCTATTGGAATTTCAGAAATTATCAAATGATCAGACTTCAGAAACAAAAAATTTATGCAAACTCTACCAGACTCTTGCTCAAAATCACTAAATCGATTACCAAAAGCACCCAGTTTGGATGTATAGATGAAGTTTGCTGGTAATTCGAAAGGGTACTGACCATTTATTATGTATAAATTGTAAGATTTTACTAGTTCAATAAGTAAATTTCCTCTTTATTTTGTCATTTGATAGTCAGGTGTTTGAAATTACATCCCCATGATCAATAGTGTACATAGTCAAGCCAATTCGTGCATTAAAATCACCCATCAGCAAAAGATCATAATATGAAATATAATCAGAAATTAAATCTTCCAGTTTTGCAATTAAAGTTTTAAAGATAGGAATATGACGATATGCCAATATAACTCATTTCTTATAGTCTATCATTTTATCTGTGGTTAAATTTCACTCTAACAACCATTATATGTTGCCATGACAGCAGCAAGTTTACTTCTCCCAGGTCTTCGTTTATACCTAAAAGTAATCTACCCAAAGGTCTAACTCTTCCTAAACTTTTACTAGCCATTACCTCAAAAACTTTTAATCTATGGTCAATGCTTTTAACTCTCGAACACAGTGGATCTGTAGACCAAGTCTCGGTCAGTCCCAAAATATCAGTTTTAGAAATATGTTCAACAAAACCACTATCATTCATATTAGTTACGAGGGTACTCTGGGAATTCCATGTTGAAACTTTCATTCCAACTGTATACTTCCTTGGTTCGGAGAGTGAAGATTTTGAGAATTTGCCATTCGATTTTCCACTAAAAAATCAAGTTTTAATAATTCTCCTCTATCTAGGTTGTAAGTATATCTCTCAATGCCTACCTGCAAAACATCATCTATCAGTAGATCTCTCCTGCCTTTCAGCTTATAATCATGTAAAAATGGCAGAAGTTTTTTCCGTCTCAGTCTTGAACACCAAAATAAATCATCAAAAATTTGTATATTCTTCAATGCATCATTAGCCTTTATCTTTCTAACATTACTAAAAATTAATTTCTTGTCTGCAAATGACTAATTCCACCAATACAGTATCTGATTGGTTAAATTCCACTATCTTAACTGTTGGAATTGATTTTGATTCACCTATTGGTTTATAAAACAGGTTTTGCACTTTCCTATTCAAATCGGAACTATCATCAGTCAAACCTTTAATTAAAATATTTTTCTTTCTCATTTCATTCGACACCTTGTCTATAGAATGCAAGATTAAACTATTTTTCAGTTGCAAATCATCTTTAAGTTTGGAAATTTCTTCTAGTTTAACCTCCAATTGGGTTAATCATTGGTCATGTTCATTATGTAAATTAACCAACCAGTCAATCCTTGTAACAACCTTGTTTAGCATTGAAAAAAGCTTATCAAATTGGTCATCCAAATATGAAATAATCTCCTTAGGAATAGACTTACTTGAGTTTAACTTTGAAGAGAAAAAATCCTCCAGTCTCGCCGACTTCAAAGAAGGTTCACTCAGAGAGCGACGTCGTTTTACTGTAGACGCCGACGATTGAATCTGTGAATCTGTGAATGCGGCGGAATACGATCAACAGGACCAGGATTAATTCTATCCCACTCAATATTAACAACAACTCAAACACAATTATCCAAAACTCAATATTTCCCATAATTTTAATATCCAAAAGCAGCATACCAAAAAGTTCACTAACACTCTTTGCAGCAAGCAGTGCCCCCAACAATATTTTGATAAGAGTTTGGCTAGCAAAGCTTAGTTCTTGCAGATACTCGTGGTTCCTTTTAGCAATTACAGATGATTTCACAAGATATTAGTACGTTGTAACATGTTTTAGCACACCAATGTTGCTCAATGAAATAAATTTTTTATTGCAAATTTTGTTCCCTGTGTTTTTATTAAGGTAATCATCAATTTTCATTGTGATCTGTCAAGAACATTCTTCTCTATGCAGTCTTGTCAGTTTAATTATAACACCCCTGTATATTTCTGTGCTTTGAAAATATAATAGGATATATATTTTGACATGACAGTATTTCATGCTTTTTGAAGATTATTTAATCTTAATTGTTGAAGAATCGAGCCTTAACTATATAATTTCTTGGGGACGTGAGAGTTAATATTATTTTTTTAACATAGTTATGGGTCGGCATGCCCGCCTGGTACGTGGCTGCCTGTCGAGCGAACGTCAAAAGCGGAGCCATCATGTCCGCGCTGTCCGACACGGAAATCCAGAGAGAGATAGGAATTAGTAATCCGCTGCACAGACTCAAACTCCGTTTGGCCATTCAGGAAATGGTTGCCCTCACGAGTCCTTCGGCTCCAAAACCTACACGAACAGTAAGTTTGTCTATATATATATATATAAACATCACCAAACCAGATGTATTAATAATAAATCAAACTGTCCCCATAATTAATTGGATTATTTTTCCAAAATTATTAAATAAAGATTAATAATTATTATAATTTAATTTTGTTAAGAGATGGCACCTAACATTGACATCTACTATTACTTAATATCTAATTATTAATAATAGCAAAAACTAGCCCAGTTAATTACGGCAAAAGTTTGGTTTATTTGTAAGTTTGTTTTGGTATTTTTAAACAATTTTTTCTTTCCATTTTGTCATTGGCATCTAATAATGTAAAATATCTCATTCCTATTAGAGTTTAGCATTTGGAGAGATGAATCATGAGTGGATAGGAAATGAATGGCTGCCTAGTCTAGGACTTCCACAGTATCGTTCCACCTTCATGGAATGTCTGGTGGATGCCAGAATGCTAGATCATCTTACCAAAAAAGATTTGCGGGTTCATTTGAAAATGATTGACAGCTTCCATAGGTATGTATTTGGAAAATTACAATAAGTTTTTAACCACTTACATTTTAGTTGTTATTATGTGAGAAATACAATTAACTATAAAGCTAAAGTTTAAATTGTTCTTCAGATATAACATCTAAAACATATTGTGGCATTTGTCGCACCACTGTTTGTGTTCACTGAGAATATATATATATAACCTGTAGTCATATATCTCACCATTTGCTTTATTTACATAATGTACGGTACATAGAAATCTCGTTCTACACTATCGGTACGGTTGGTTCGGTCCACCTGTTGGTACATGAGAGTAACCCAAGTCGGGAAAAAGAAGTATGGCGGACGGCCTGCACATGCTTATATATCTGTCGCGCCAGCGCCACCTGGATTTTCAGATGTAGCACTAGTTACAATTATGCGGCCGCCACACACTCCCCCACCAGTGACAACGAGAAGTTTACCGTTATATAGTTACAAATATCATTACGGTTAACCCATCATAAATATCGCGGGTTGAATCGGACCCGTCGACCAGATCTGGTTGCGACCGGTGCTCATCTGTCGTCCGGCGTCGTCGCTCCTGTTGTCGACTTAGCAGCTGTCTTCTGCTGTTCAGAAGTTAGGGGCGGTTGCATCGGCAGTGAGATGGTGGGTGACGCCTGTGGGTGCTGGTGCTGGTGCGGTGGAGGTAGATCCATGGTCGGAGGTGGTGTTTCACGGTGGACCTCTGTACTAGGCAGGAGCAGGTTAGAGATAGAGTTATGAGGGGAGATCCTACCTGGTGGTGTTGGCAGTGCGTCCACTGCTAGGGGTGAGCCGGGCTGGNTAAACTGTCATAATAGAATACTTTGCGATGCTTTGAAATTCTTCATAAGTTCTTGACATTGTATAAATTTTTTCATCCACTTCCTTTCTATTGCAGAAAGAATAAGCTGTAGATGTGTGCAAGAAGGCCTGAAATATATATATATATATATATATATATAACCTGTAGTCATATATCTCACCATTTGCTTTATTTACATAATGTACATAGAAATCTCGTTCTACACTATCGGTACGGTTGGTTAGGTCCACCTGTTGGTACATGAGAGTAACCCGCGTCCGGAGAGTAGTCGACAAGTCGGGAAAAAGAAGTATGGCGGATGGCCTGCACATGCTTATATATCTGTCGCGCCAGTGCCACCTGATTTTCAGATGTAGCACTAGTTACAATTATGCGGCCGCCACACACTCCCCCACCAGTGACAACGAGGAGTTTACCGTTATATAGTTACAAATATCATTACGGTTAACCCGTCATAAATATCGCGGGTTGAATCGGACCCGTCGACCGGATCTGGTTGCGACCGGTGCTCATCTGTCGTCCGGCGTCGTCGCTCCTGTTGTCAACTTAGCAGCTGTCTTCTGCTGTTCGGAAGTTAGGGGCGGTTGCATCGGCAGTGAGACGGTGGGTGACGCCTGTGGGTGCTGGTGCGGTGGAGGTAGATCCATGGTCGGAGGTGGTGTTTCACGGTGGACCTCTCTACTAGGCAGGAGCAGGTTAGAGATAGAGTTATGAGGGGAGATCCTACCTGGTGGTGTTGGCAGTGCGTCCACTGCTAGGGGTGAGCCGGGCTGGGTAGAGGTGACAGGGCCCGAGTTGTTTTCCAAGCAGGGAGGAGGCGGTCTCGGATTGCGCCTGGTAGAACGCCTTACTTTCTTCTGTGGTTCCTTAGCGGTGGTAACTGGGTGTTGCGATGCTGTGTTGGTGGTGGAACACACTGTGTGGCCGGTCTCATTGCTGCAGGAAGGTGGTGTGACCGTCGGACTATAGACGGGCTCGCTCTGAGAGGGGTGGTCATCTTCCAAGATGGCGTGGAGTGACCTCGTCGTTCTCCGTCTTCGGGATGTGGACGGCCTGGTGGGTGGAGACGGTGATGTTGTACTCCAGGAGGCGTTGTCGCTGCTGTTAGGAGAGGTGTTGGGCGAGGACCGTTGTTCCCTAGATTGGCCGTCGCCCGTGTCTTTGAGTGACGGTCCGATCAGTTTCCCGACTGGAATTGGCAGGGGGACGTGCACTTGTTTGCTTTGTCTCCGAACTTCCGGTGGTACCAGCAGACTTGCCTTCCCTCTGATGTGCTTCTGTTTCGATGGGGAGACGAAAAATGGAGGCTGCGATGCCCGCTATGTCGGTAGGGTTTTGACTCTGTGATTTGCTGGATCTGGTGGGACAATTGTGATATCTGTTCCTTCAACTGGGCGATCGCGTCCACATGGTTCTCGGTCGGCGGCGGTGACACAGCATGAATCTGGCCCATCAGTGCGGTGACTTCGCAAATTTTGTCAGCCAATTCGGCAGCTTTTGTTAGATCTTCGCCGCTTATCGCTAGTATTTGCTGAGCGGCTGTTGGCAAGCGCTGGAGCCAAAGTGTCTTTAGCACGTCATCTGAAATTCTGTTTGTGGCTAACTCTTGCATCTTCCGTAGTAATTGAGACGGGCGTTGATCCCCTAGCTCAATGCCTTGAAGCAATAGTCGTAGCCGCTGTTGTTCTGAATCCGCGAACTGGTCAATTAATCGGCGTTTGAGCATGAGGTATTTATCTTTGGTCAGAGGTTGGACGACTATGTCGCTCACTTGGGCGAGGATTTCGCTCTCCATGGCCGCAATAACATGGTTAAATTTTGTTTCGTCAGCTGTTATATTGGCGTTTGCGAACTGGGCTTCTATTTGGGCGAACCAAAGGGTCAGATTAGCCTTCCAGAACGGTGGGGCTCGTACCGCCACCCGGGCGATTTCTGGCACGTAGGTTGCCATGCTTCCGTTGTCGTCGTTTGACATTTGTCCTCCAGCACATGTGAAAAAACGTAAAAATAAAAAATAATTATTACTTGCTTGTCCTGAATGCTGATGAATGTCTCCGGCCCTGTTAGTTTTCCAGACTTCGATGAAGAGCAGCCGATGTAGTTGGATTAGCTTCGGAACAAGAAATCACGTTCAGCTCACCAATGTGGCGTTCGTCGCACCACTGTTTATGTGTTCGCTGAGAATATATATATATAACCTGTAGTCATATATTTCACCATTTGCTTTATTTACATAATGTACATAGAAATCTCGTTTTACACTATCGGTACGGTTGGTTAGGTCCACGTGTTGGTACATGAGAGTAACCCGCGTCCGGAGAGTAGTCGACAAGTCGGGAAAAAGAAGTATGGCGGATGGCCTGCATATGCTTATATATCTGTCGTGCCAGCGCCACCTGGATTTTCAGTTGTAGTGCTAGTTACAATTATGCGGCCGCCACACATATGATAATTTATTGTAATTTTTTTTTCAATTTGTAAAATTGGAAGAAAGCAGAACAAATCTGCAACATCGAGTTTTTAACCCAGTGCCTCACTCACTCACTCATCCACACCTACTCATTATGATTTATTTCTAGAATTCAATATGTAATGCACGTGAAAAAGTTTAAACAATGTTTTCTCCTAAACTATCGTTTGTTGGCACAAGTTACATTACCATACATTGGTGGATGGGATTTACTAAAATGTGCTAAAATTTTGGCAAAATCTGGGAAGTCAAAGTGTTTCCTTATAAGTTTAAAAAAAATTATCTCTGCATTCTGAATTTTTAAGATGCATTCTTACACTCTGGCATCACCATGGTGATGCGTGTATGCCAGGTTAGGAACCGTCGGCATAGATATACAGAAAAATTAAGTTGTGTGCGTTCTTGGTCATAAAATATTTTTGGAGCATCGTATCATTCTTTATAATATCTTACTTTTTTCATTTAGAACAAGTCTACAGTATGGCATCAACTGTTTGAAAAGGCTAAATTATGACAGACAAGCATTAGAAGATAGGAGAAGGAATAGCGATAATGAAATTAAAGGTATGTTAAATTATTTTTATTAAAAGACTATATTTTACATTACTATTGTTACTTAAATAAAGGAAGCTGACAGCAGAAATTTTCATACATTACTTAAAATTTCATATTGTTTTTCATTCTGTTCTATTGTAATTAGAAGTCTGTCATTTCATTTACATTAAAAAGGAAGTATTTAACAGATATTTTATCAATTAGTACAATGAAAAAATGCCTCAGAAACTAAAGGAGTATTAACAGTGCATTCTATCTAAATTCATTTAAAAAAAAAAAAAACATAAATGATGTTTTAACCAAAAAGACTGAAATATCCTTCCAGGTGGCAAAGAATTAACAACAGTTTAGACAAAGAGAAAATATGCCTAAATCATGTTTTGAGCCTAAGTAAAATTATTTAAAAAATCCAGTAAAAACTACATATGTTTAAGAAGCTCTAAGACATATTAGCACATAGTTAAAATTGTACAGTGAATGGTTGTCTCTTTAATCCGAAATAATTCCTTCGGTAGACTATTTTACAGCAAGTCAAGAAATTTCTTTATTGTATTTTCACATATGCATTTCGGGCTAGTTTTATTTTTCTAGTTTTTCTTCAGTGCTTTAAGAACTTCGCCCACTTTTTCTCCTGAGTTAAATTGTTACACTCATATGGTACTTCTATTTACAATATTAAAATAACTTTATGAGCGTAAAACGTAATACAATGAAACAATGTCGATGTTTATATTCTTTGGAAATATTCCATTAAACAATAGTTACATGTTGTATAAATCCTTAAATGGTAATTTACACACACTAACTTTTACATACATTCGGTGTTTAGGTTTTACAAAACAATTTTGNAAAAACCGTACGGGAAGAATTTTCCTCTTTTCTTTTTAAACTTTTTTCTTTCAAGAGACGAGTTTTTGATGTTCGGTCGCCGATTCAAGCGCTAAAAAAACTCGGATGGCAGTTCTATTTAAAAAAAACAAGTTAGATTTTATAATCGTGCCCGTCTGTTTGTCGTCCGTTCTGCGTGCATCTATTGTAAATTTTTTTTAATGTAAGATCCTTTCGGACGTCGGCACCTATTCCCCTGCCCTCTTTTTGTTTCTAGTGTAATTTACCCATTGCCAAGGCACGAGAAATCGAGTCATTAATCGATACTAGTCGCTTCCGTGTCGATGTGTGTCGTGAACGTTGTATCGTCGTTAATTCATTAATTTTCTGTGTACCACCCTTTATTATTTTTTTTTGTTTTGTTCTTTTGATTTAGTTCTCTGCGTACTCCTTTGAGTTGTGTACAGATTTCTAGGCAGCTCCATATATATATATAAACATGTTTTTTTTTGTTCAAGGGATCTCAAAACTTGGAGATTTGCAAAAGATCCGGAGGGTGAAAAATTTGACAGGATTCAAATACTTTCCCGTGTTAAATACATAATTATTATTAAGTGTATAGCTATAAATTTTTTAAAATAAAAACGTAAAAACTTTCAAAGTTTTCTGCTACGTACTGGCTTTTTCGATTTTCAACTTAATTTTTGTTCTTACAGTATCAAAAGTAAAGTATAATTGTATGAAATATATGTATCTTAATGGTAATTTCCTCCAGAAGAGTGAAAACTTTTCATTTTTCCTTATTACTTTTTCTATTTTAGCATAGATTCCGAAGACGAGAATAAAACATTATTGAAAATATTTTAAATAAACCAGAATTTAGTACTTCTTGGTTCCCGACCGACACCATAAAGTAAATATTGTTTTAATGCAAAACCAGGCCTTTTCTCCACTAGCTACAGATATAAAGTCCTAAAACTGTATTTATGTTATCATTTATTAAGTACGTGATAGCTCTAGACTTAAAACCACCGTGCAAAAATAAAAATCTTAGCCACGTCGCACGGTATAAAGCAAATACGACGCTGTCCGGTCTGCATTCGGTAATAAAAATTCCAGCCAAGATATTTTTTAATAAATATCTTTTAAAATAAGAGACAAAATGGGTGTCTTTTGCCTTTCTCGTGTTTCACGAACTCGTGGCTGTGGCATTACACTTTGCTTCCCCAAGAAAATACGGGTTTGGTGGCGGATGGCGTTTCGGCGGTCCACAGCGCGGCGGACTTCATTTTTCGATGGAAATCTCAGACATCCTCGGATTTACTTCTTGCACCGCGTGACCACCACTTAAACTTCAAACGCCTGTAACTTACCATAAATGTCTTTCGCATTTTCTACTATCACTTCCGGCGGGGCCGGGACGTCCTATAATAAGTTACGGGAATGTTCGAGTGCAAGCGCCCCTTCTTTACGTTTAAATAATAATTGGCGGTTTAAGCCCGAAGAAAGGAATTTGAGGATTTTGTTTTCTTTTGTTTGCAGACGTCTTAGTTTGGTCGAACGACCGAATTATTAAATGGATCGATTCGATAGGACTGAAAGAATATTCGAACAGTCTGTTGGAATCCGGCATTCACGGTGCTCTGTTGGCGTTGGACGAAAGTTTCGACCACAATTCGATGGCTCTCGCACTTCAGATTCCCACTCCGAACACTCAGGTAATTCAGCCTATTGGTGATTATTAAATTTAGCAACAGACGGCGCCTTACGCCTAGTGCCTAATTACTTGGAATTTAATCGATAATAATAGCGGGAATATATCCGGATCGGAATTTTTGTCGTTACTGTTTACCCGAATTTATATACTGTACAGCAGAGCGTCGTTTATCCGAATCAATTGGGGAAAGTGGGGTTGTTCGGATAACCGATTATGCACGAAAAAATATATTAACCTATCCCGTGTTGAAAATTTTCTCCGTTGCGTGTCGCTTCGCGTTTCATTTTCGTCGATCTTCAGCTTAACGTAAACTTTTTAAAATAATAATCGTGGCTATTGTATCGTTAAAAATTATATCTTTATTTTTTCAAACAAAATAAATATATTGAAAAATATAAAAACCAAAAAAATTATACGTTAGAAGTTGATCTAGTATCAAAAACGTTTGATTCGGCACGACACAGTCCTCAGAAAAACACCACACAAATGTGCCAGTGCTGCCAGCTAAAAAACACACCAACAAAAAAAAAAATATTGGAGTAGCCAAAGATTGCACATCAGTAGAGAATATTTAAATTTGCCGACTGAAATTCTTTCGGATAAACGACGCTCTACTGTATTTATTTATTTAGAGTTTCTAATAGAAGTATTCTTATTTTTGTAGGCAAGACAGATACTGGAACGGGAATTTAACGGTTTACTTCTCAAAGGTACAGACAGGAGGCCCGACGAGGTATCGAATCGCTGTTAACTACTTTTGTATTTCGCTCTATCGCGTTTCGATGGCGTCGACCCGCGCGAAATGGCTCCTGGCCCGTGCTGACGTCTCTGTTTTATTTGTGCAGGCCGGCAAGCATTCTACGCACACCGCTTCGACCCACCACAGCGTCCAAGGCGACAGACTGGTCTGAAGAACGGGCGGAGGAAGAGCGCAGCCACCCATCCCCGGAGCGGAGCGGATCGGAGTCGAGCAGTTCCTTAGAATCAAAAACGATAAAAAAAACGAGTAATAACAAAAAAATAGATAACCGAATTGGCTGCCGTCTGCGACGAGAAGGGAGGTGCGGAGGAGGGAGAGAGAGAGAGAGAGCGTCGCCCGTCTGCCCCTTCCGGAAATTCCGCGTCGCTCTCCTTCCGGTTCCGCCCGGCCGGAGGTCGAAGGTCGTTTCCGGCGGCGGGCGGAAGTCGGAGCGGTACCCTCCGGCGCGCCGCGTCGACGCCGCCGCTGCGCGCCGCCCCGTGTACATATTGTAACCAAAAAAAAGAAAACGATAACAATACAATTTAATTTACCGGAAACGACCGGAAAAACCGTACGGGAAGAATTTTCCTCTTTTCTTTTTAAACTTTTTTCTTTCAAGAGACGAGTTTTTGATGTTCGGTCGCCGATTCAAGCGCTAAAAAAACTCGGATGGCAGTTCTATTTAAAAAAAACAAGTTAGATTTTATAATCGTGCCCGTCTGTTTGTCGTCCGTTCTGCGTGCATCTATTGTAAATTTTTTTTAATGTAAGATCCTTTCGGACGTCGGCACCTATTCCCCTGCCCTCTTTTTGTTTCTAGTGTAATTTACCCATTGCCAAGGCACGAGAAATCGAGTCATTAATCGATACTAGTCGCTTCCGTGTCGATGTGTGTCGTGAACGTTGTATCGTCGTTAATTCATTAATTTTCTGTGTACCACCCTTTATTATTTTTTTTTGTTTTGTTCTTTTGATTTAGTTCTCTGCGTACTCCTTTGAGTTGTGTACAGATTTCTAGGCAGCTCCTTAATATATATATATATATATACATATTATTATTATTAAAATCATCTTTGCATATTTTTATTTTTTTAGAGTTTTTTGGACATCCGGGGTTATTATTGTTTAGTTTATTTATTCATTTACACGGATCGAGCGCCGGCGACGACGACGCGTTGGGTTCGAGTGACCGAAAAACGAGGGACGAAATTTACGTTGGAGCGCCTCTAGCGGCGCCATTTTTTGATAATCAAAAAGAAAAAACGAAACTATCCCTTACGTCACTTTCTAAGTATACGAAGAACAAAGCCGTTAGTACGAATGAGTTTTATACGCATTTATTATATACTCGTAGAGTTTTGTATTTATTACGAAAAGAGAAAAAAAACGTTTTTACCACTTTCGAGTAAAAAAACAAAGGAAAAAAAACACTTGGTACAATAACAATGTCGTGGTTTATGGTTCGGCATGCAAATTTTGTCTACGAGAAACTTCTTTGTCCCGTTTCTAGATTTCTATCGGAGGAACGAAGCGAAACGCGCACGTTACGAATGGAAGATGGACGCGTTTCCGTTCCCGCTTGCGTCACTTCCGGCCCGCGCCCGACGTCGTCTGTCCGCCTCCTCCTCTCTCCGGTGGCCACACTCGGTTTCGAGGTTAGCGTTTACGTAAGTTTCGCGGGCTTCTAACTCCGTGTTTCCCCCCGTCGTGTTTCCATTGTACAGTATTATCGAAGGTTCGAACCCCCTTCGTTCCCGTAACTACAGTTACAGAAAATTCGGGTAAAATCGTCTCGCAGGTAACGAGATCTTCATCCGGATCTTCGTGTGTTTATTCGGACGTATTCGTAGAACCAGTCAAATTACTCGTCTATGTCACGTGGATATTCGGAGTCTATTTCTTTTCCTATTGTTTTTTTTAAAAAAAAAAGGAAATCCGTTACACCGTTTCGGCAGTTTACTTCCATTATGTGAACGGAAGAATTGTTTATAGCAGTTGTTCTCGTCACTTTGTAACATTTTTTTATGCACAATTTAACCGAGAGATGACGACGACGTTGAGAAGAAAACAGAAATTTTGTCGCTGCAAAACTTTGTAGATGAAAAATTGTTTTTGTTTAGCCCTTTTATGCAACTAAACTATGTACTGTTGTTAATATTGTACCGATACATCCGCATTTTATATATAAAAAAAAAAAATGAAAAATTCACACGACCGGGCCTGGTGAGCGCGCGTGTGAACGTGCGCGCGCGAGTAGGTGCGAAAACAAAACAAAAAAAAAAGACCGGGACGAGGAAGGAAGCAATAATGGAAACGGGTCGAACCTCTTCTCGACCAGAGCTTAGATAACCGCAGCCGGGCCTTTGTTCTCGGCCGACGTCGGGCTGTAGTATATAAAAAAGCACGTGACCGGGCGGCACCCGAGTCGTATTGTGTGACGTGGGCGATCTTCCGACTCTCCGACGTCGGTGGATCGATCGGTTTCTTTGTTTTTTTTTTCTCCCGTTTGTTTTTAATGCGCGGGTGGCGCCACCCCCGGTCGATAAGCATATCAGGTTTCCGGAGCCGCGTCGGCCACCCGGGTCGAATTCGATGACGTGTTACTTGGAGTCGAGAATATAAAAAAAAAGGATTTATTATGTTCCATCGTCTCTGTACAGATAGCCTCGCTATTGCCATTGGTGTTATTATGGCAGTGTACGATAGAAACAATGAATAATTGCCTCTTGGACTGTGTACGAGTCTCTTTGTCAGTGTCTTTTAACACGCACGTGCGACTTTCCGGATGACTCCGTACTACGTTTACACTAGAAATTCAAACCGTGAAGTCGAATGGCCAAGCTCCGGTCCACTTTTTATTTAACAGAACGGCGGTGTCGAACGGAACCGGAAGTACCGCCGTTTTCTTTGTGGCTCGAAAGATCCATCGAATTTTAATATTTCGGGAGCGGTCTCCTATTGGTTGGATTTTCGTAGTGTAAACGTAGTATTTAAACAGCGAGGACGATGCGAAATTCGGATGAAGTTCCGACTGTTGGCTTCTAAAAAAATGTATCCGAAAAGAAAATTCGAAACTGCATTTGGTAAAACACTAACGAGCGCGTGCGGAGCCAACCCTTAATAATTACACCGGCGACTTGCGAGATTCCTCCACATCCAATAATTTCTCGCGTACCAAAATTCGGCCATTCCGTTCCCGCCGCGGCAACGGAAGTTACGTAACTAAAGCGCCAGGGCTTAGAACTTCGGCCGAGTGACGACGAACGAGACGATACACCCGCGTAAAATTGTACGGCGTCTGGACTGCAGTCGGTTATGCGGGTCGGTCAAGAAAAAAAAGGGACCCGAGCCGCGAAGCAGCGAGGGTAGAGCCTAAGAAATTTACTCCTTCCACCACGGCTGGGTTGTGTCCCGGAAATGACGACGAAAGGTGACGTAATCCATAAATGTCCATCGGTCACGTGTGTACATGCGTCGAGGTATTTCCCGTTGAATATCTCGGGTTGGGGTAAAGACTAAAAAATGAAATTCGGCGCGGTAGCTTATGTTTAAGGGGCATCGATGTTATTTTGTTGGTGAAAGGTGTAGGGGTGATCAGTCGTGTCTCTGGTCTTAATGAAGATTTACTTATTGTTAGTTTCCCAATTTTTTTTTAAATATAAACTCATCACTACCCTCAAAGTTAAGCCTTTTGCCATTTCATACTAATAACAGGAAATTGTATTCAAGCTAGCTGTTACCAGAAACTTCGCCCGCGGGGGTTTTGCAAGCAAACCACATTTATATTCAGTATTTCAACAACTATAGTAATTGTTATATAACCCCTACCGCTGAGAATCAAACAAATCGTTTTCAATTTAATCAATTTTCTGGAACGTTTACAATCGTTCTATAATCGAACCAATAACAAATTCGAATTTAAAATGGTTCGAACATTTGGTTTAAAAAAGTCGAAATATATAAAAATGTTTATAACAATGTCTGAAATGCTATCNGAGAGGGTGATTGCTTGATGATGGTGCTATAGCTGCCAGAGTCTCGTTTGGTGAAGATTACTCTGCACCACAATTATTGGCACTGAGAACGAGATCAGCTTGGAATAACTTTACTCACAACAAATGTTTTCGGCCATTTACACGCTTGTAAACTGATCGAAAATAAAGATCGCAAGACTCAAAATACGTGCATACACTGTAATTTACTATGTGGAGAACAGTCATTTTATCTGCAAAATAGACTGTTACGAATTGTGCAACAAATGAACTTGCCAAGACAGACTAAAAACAATTTGTTTTTCTATATAGTATTCTTAATCGCAAAAAAGCCAAATCTGGCAATTTTGCTCAGAACTAACTGAAGCGCCACTTGTAATCGTCCAATGCGCCACGTTTTGGCCACCCCTGCTCTAAGGTGTGTTTCAAATTCATACGGACACGAAAAAATTAAAATGAACCCCAAATTTGCTGTATTAAGTGACAAATGTTTTATTAAAAATAACATGGATTTACTTGTTTACACTGCAAAATAAGAATTTTAATCAAACATTAACATTTTGTCACTGAAAATAATATTTTTTTAAAATTTTGTACAAAAAACTGTTACATATTTATCTGGACAGGTTTCAAATTGCAAAGTTTTCTTACAATTTAATGGCCAATGTAACCACCATTTAACTTAATTACATTAAATACTCGATTAAGCATTGTTTCAATTAGATTCTGAAGGAATTCAAGCATCTGAAATTGCTGCCTTCGAATCATGAATTGTGGGAAAACTGCTTTCCATTGGCATAAACTGTACGAACCATCATCCCCCAAAGATTTTCCATCGGATACAGGTCAGGGCTTCTAGCAGGCCATGTCATCAGATTAATATTTTTACGTTTAAACCACATTTTTGTTGATTTAAAGGCATGCACAGGGTCATTGTCTTGTTGAAAGATCCAATTTGGTCCNAAAAAAAAATATTGGAGTAGCCAAAGATTGCACATCAGTAGAGAATATTTAAATTTGCCGACTGAAATTCTTTCGGATAAACGACGCTCTACTGTATTTATTTATTTAGAGTTTCTAATAGAAGTATTCTTATTTTTGTAGGCAAGACAGATACTGGAACGGGAATTTAACGGTTTACTTCTCAAAGGTACAGACAGGAGGCCCGACGAGGTATCGAATCGCTGTTAACTACTTTTGTATTTCGCTCTATCGCGTTTCGATGGCGTCGACCCGCGCGAAATGGCTCCTGGCCCGTGCTGACGTCTCTGTTTTATTTGTGCAGGCCGGCAAGCATTCTACGCACACCGCTTCGACCCACCACAGCGTCCAAGGCGACAGACTGGTCTGAAGAACGGGCGGAGGAAGAGCGCAGCCACCCATCCCCGGAGCGGAGCGGATCGGAGTCGAGCAGTTCCTTAGAATCAAAAACGATAAAAAAAACGAGTAATAACAAAAAAATAGATAACCGAATTGGCTGCCGTCTGCGACGAGAAGGGAGGTGCGGAGGAGGGAGAGAGAGAGAGAGAGAGAGAGAGAGAGCGTCGCCCGTCTGCCCCTTCCGGAAATTCCGCGTCGCTCTCCTTCCGGTTCCGCCCGGCCGGAGGTCGAAGGTCGTTTCCGGCGGCGGGCGGAAGTCGGAGCGGTACCCTCCGGCGCGCCGCGTCGACGCCGCCGCTGCGCGCCGCCCCGTGTACATATTGTAACCAAAAAAAAGAAAACGATAACAATACAATTTAATTTACCGGAAACGACCGGAAAAACCGTACGGGAAGAATTTTCCTCTTTTCTTTTTAAACTTTTTTCTTTCAAGAGACGAGTTTTTGATGTTCGGTCGCCGATTCAAGCGCTAAAAAAACTCGGATGGCAGTTCTATTTAAAAAAAACAAGTTAGATTTTATAATCGTGCCCGTCTGTTTGTCGTCCGTTCTGCGTGCATCTATTGTAAATTTTTTTTAATGTAAGATCCTTTCGGACGTCGGCACCTATTCCCCTGCCCTCTTTTTGTTTCTAGTGTAATTTACCCATTGCCAAGGCACGAGAAATCGAGTCATTAATCGATACTAGTCGCTTCCGTGTCGATGTGTGTCGTGAACGTTGTATCGTCGTTAATTCATTAATTTTCTGTGTACCACCCTTTATTATTTTTTTTTGTTTTGTTCTTTTGATTTAGTTCTCTGCGTACTCCTTTGAGTTGTGTACAGATTTCTAGGCAGCTCCTTAATATATATATATATATATACATATTATTATTATTAAAATCATCTTTGCATATTTTTATTTTTTTAGAGTTTTTTGGACATCCGGGGTTATTATTGTTTAGTTTATTTATTCATTTACACGGATCGAGCGCCGGCGACGACGACGCGTTGGGTTCGAGTGACCGAAAAACGAGGGACGAAATTTACGTTGGAGCGCCTCTAGCGGCGCCATTTTTTGATAATCAAAAAGAAAAAACGAAACTATCCCTTACGTCACTTTCTAAGTATACGAAGAACAAAGCCGTTAGTACGAATGAGTTTTATACGCATTTATTATATACTCGTAGAGTTTTGTATTTATTACGAAAAGAGAAAAAAAACGTTTTTACCACTTTCGAGTAAAAAAACAAAGGAAAAAAAACACTTGGTACAATAACAATGTCGTGGTTTATGGTTCGGCATGCAAATTTTGTCTACGAGAAACTTCTTTGTCCCGTTTCTAGATTTCTATCGGAGGAACGAAGCGAAACGCGCACGTTACGAATGGAAGATGGACGCGTTTCCGTTCCCGCTTGCGTCACTTCCGGCCCGCGCCCGACGTCGTCTGTCCGCCTCCTCCTCTCTCCGGTGGCCACACTCGGTTTCGAGGTTAGCGTTTACGTAAGTTTCGCGGGCTTCTAACTCCGTGTTTCCCCCCGTCGTGTTTCCATTGTACAGTATTATCGAAGGTTCGAACCCCCTTCGTTCCCGTAACTACAGTTACAGAAAATTCGGGTAAAATCGTCTCGCAGGTAACGAGATCTTCATCCGGATCTTCGTGTGTTTATTCGGACGTATTCGTAGAACCAGTCAAATTACTCGTCTATGTCACGTGGATATTCGGAGTCTATTTCTTTTCCTATTGTTTTTTTTAAAAAAAAAAGGAAATCCGTTACACCGTTTCGGCAGTTTACTTCCATTATGTGAACGGAAGAATTGTTTATAGCAGTTGTTCTCGTCACTTTGTAACATTTTTTTATGCACAATTTAACCGAGAGATGACGACGACGTTGAGAAGAAAACAGAAATTTTGTCGCTGCAAAACTTTGTAGATGAAAAATTGTTTTTGTTTAGCCCTTTTATGCAACTAAACTATGTACTGTTGTTAATATTGTACCGATACATCCGCATTTTATATATAAAAAAAAAATGAAAAATTCACACGACCGGGCCTGGTGAGCGCGCGTGTGAACGTGCGCGCGCGAGTAGGTGCGAAAACAAAACAAAAAAAAAGACCGGGACGAGGAAGGAAGCAATAATGGAAACGGGTCGAACCTCTTCTCGACCAGAGCTTAGATAACCGCAGCCGGGCCTTTGTTCTCGGCCGACGTCGGGCTGTAGTATATAAAAAAGCACGTGACCGGGCGGCACCCGAGTCGTATTGTGTGACGTGGGCGATCTTCCGACTCTCCGACGTCGGTGGATCGATCGGTTTCTTTGTTTTTTTTTTCTCCCGTTTGTTTTTAATGCGCGGGTGGCGCCACCCCCGGTCGATAAGCATATCAGGTTTCCGGAGCCGCGTCGGCCACCCGGGTCGAATTCGATGACGTGTTACTTGGAGTCGAGAATATAAAAAAAAAGGATTTATTATGTTCCATCGTCTCTGTACAGATAGCCTCGCTATTGCCATTGGTGTTATTATGGCAGTGTACGATAGAAACAATGAATAATTGCCTCTTGGACTGTGTACGAGTCTCTTTGTCAGTGTCTTTTAACACGCACGTGCGACTTTCCGGATGACTCCGTACTACGTTTACACTAGAAATTCAAACCGTGAAGTCGAATGGCCAAGCTCCGGTCCACTTTTTATTTAACAGAACGGCGGTGTCGAACGGAACCGGAAGTACCGCCGTTTTCTTTGTGGCTCGAAAGATCCATCGAATTTTAATATTTCGGGAGCGGTCTCCTATTGGTTGGATTTTCGTAGTGTAAACGTAGTATTTAAACAGCGAGGACGATGCGAAATTCGGACGAAGTTCCGACTGTTGGCTTCTAAAGAAATGTGTCCGAAAAGAAATTCGAAATTGCATTTGGTAAAACACTAACGAGCGCGTGCGGAGCCAACCCTTAATAATTATACCGGCAACTTGCGAGATTCCTCCACATCCAATAGTTTCTCGCGTACCAAAATTCGGCCATTCCGTTCCCGCCGCGGCAACGGAAGTTACGTAACTAAAGCGCCAGGGCTTAGAACTTCGGCCGAGTGACGACGAACGAGACGATACGCCCGCGTAAAATTGTACGGCGTCTGGACTGCAGTCGGTTATGCGGTTCGGTAAAGAAAAAAAAGAGGCCCGAGCCGCGAAGCAGCGAGGGTAAAGAGCCTAAGAAATTCTCTCCTTTCACCACGGCTGGGTTATGTCCCGGAAATAACGACGAAAGGTGACGTAATCCATAAATGTCCATCGGTCACGTGTGTACGTGCGTCGAGGTGTTTTCCGTTGAATATCTGGGGTTGGGGTTGGGGTTGGGGTAAAGACTAAAAAATGAAATTCGGCGCGGTAGCTTATGTTTAAGGGGCATCGATGTTATTTTGTTGGTGAAAGGTGTAGGGGTGATCAGTCGTGTCTCTGGTCTTAATGAAGATTTACTTATTGTTAGTTTCCCAATTTTTTTTTAAATATAAACTCATCACTACCCTCAAAGTTAAGCCTTTTGCCATTTCATACTAATAATAGGAAATTGTATTCAAGCTAGCTGTTACCAGAAACTTCGCCCGCGGGGGTTTTGCAAGCAAACCTTATTTATATTCAGTATTTCAACAACTATAGTAATTGTTATATAACCCCTACCGCTGAGAATCAAACGAACTATTTTCAATTTGATCTATTTTCTGGAACGTTTACAATCGTTCTATAATCGAACCAATATGCAATAACAAATTCGAATTTAAAACGGTTCGAACATTTGGTTTAAAAAAATCGAAATATATAAAAATGTTTATAACAATGTCTGAAATGCTATCAATTTAAAACACTTAGTACTCAATGAAAACTGAACGTAGTTGAAAACAAAATAGTACCTAAAATAGTACAGTAGAAGCCGTTCTTCGGGTTAAGCCTTAATCCTTTCTCTCCCTCCCTCAAGGGAATTTTGGAAAATCCGTTCTTAGTGCGCGTTTTCACGACGTACCCTGTGTACCAAATTTCAAGTTTCAACTCCGCGCTGAAATGCTCGTATACACCCGCGCCACCTATCATAGGATAAATGTACTATGCCAGAAACCTTCGCGGAAGTATATTAAACAACTTCCCAAAGTTTCATGGCAATCAGATAAATGGTGTAGTAATGCATGAAGGACACACAGACACATTTTTATATATATAGATAACAGATGGCGCCCCAAAAACTTATAACAATCTACCATACAAAACTGAAAAACTGGGCAGTCTGTCACGGTATGCCAAAAACGTCCATTACGGGCGCCCCTTGCTATTATTTAAATTATAATAATTTATAATAATAATATATTATTGTTATCTATCCACTATATAAAACTGAAAAAATGGCCAGTCTCTGTCGGCGTAACGAGCGCCAGCAAAACATAGCGGCAAACCTACAAATTACCAGAGTCCGTGCTCGACTCTAATGGCATTCGGCAGGCATGCTGCTTGCTGTGTTATTTAAAAAGAATTGGATCTAGTAATGTGGGTCACAGTGCGTGACAATGATGATAATGAAACAAAAAAGCATAACTATGTTTTGAACCGGAGACGGGATATTACGGTATTTCTTTGCAATCAAAACGGAAACATGTAGTACGTTATCATGAGAATTGGATGTAGGTATGTTAGTTTTAGTACACGGCAATGATAGTTATGAGCAGTTCACTTTCAACAGTGTTTTGCCGAACGTCCATTTGTAATTAATTATTTAGTCAGCATGCGTAGCAATGATAAATATTTAGTATTCCCCGATGCAGGCAGGCATCGGTCCTTTCAACTGGTTAATGATAGAAAAGTTATTTTTAAACAATCTCGTAACAACCGGAAAAGTTACACAACTCGTTGCTGGATTTTTTAAAATAGGAAAACCTCGCACTACGATTCCTCGCGTAGGAAAGGCACCATTACGCCACGTTTCGTTATTGATTGGATAACTTTAATGTCTAAATTTATTCAAGTGCCGGAAAAAATTTTCTTTGAAATTTCGCCGCCCAGACGAAATCCGGCGCTACCCTTTCCCGATGCGCGTTTTCCAACGAATTTCGGGTGTTCCGAAACCAATTACAATATTCTAATGCATACGTCCAACCCGATAATTAATAATTTAAATACCAAACAACCGCCGGATTCGTTATCGGGCTAGTTAAGGATAATTAATTATGGAATAATTTGGCTACGCGAAGGCGTTAATATTGTCAGAATTAATTTCGAATATTCGATAAAAGATTGTCCGGAGTGGTAATCCAATCCGCTAATCCGACTTATCTGCATTACGGGGGTGTAATTGAAAAGTAAAAATAGTATACAAGTACAGTAAAACCGAATAGAAAGGAAACCTGCCTACACGGATTCAATGTTAAAAAAGAACCTATTTAAAACGGAAAAATATTCGGTACCTGGCGATTCTGTTCACTGTATTAATTAATTAAGAACTAAAACGTAATAAGCTCGACTTACATTCTCGTTGAATTTTGCCGGACACTTTTTATCCAATGGTTTTCACCAAACTTGTTTTCCATTTAAAACCTCCATACGAATTCAATTTTCCCCCTGTTCGTCCTTACACCAACGTCGCACTTACGCTTGTTTCGTCGTACCTCCATTTCGGAACTTTCACTCCAAAAGCTTTCAGAACGAAACGAGACGCACGCAAATTCCAAATATCCAACTGTTCTTCGCCATCCGTTCGCACCAATCCTCAAATCAAAACTAATTTGCATATTAGCGCGTTATGTTAAAACCTCGACACGCGCGACTTCGAAAACCATTTTCCAAGTGGAAAAAATTCTGCGTAAGAGACTTCTTACGTCACTACATTAATTATCTCCAGTAATTGTAGATTTATTCCGATTATAACCATTCTTAAATTTTGTACTCCTTTTTTTCAATTTTTAAAATGGATCACACCTAATGTTCTAGAACATTTTTCCACTCGTTTCTAGAAAAGACCGAGTGGAGTCGCTATTAGTCCCCCCTCCTTTTATCCAGACATTGTCAATTTCATTTTTTCCAAATTTAGAACAGTTATATCACGTTTATAATAGCGTAATAAAAAAAACAATACTTACTGTTTTTAATTTTAAATTCTCTCTTATTGTGTGTATGTCGTTCTCGAGAATTGTCAGTGTATCTTCAAAAAACTTTCGCCGTATGCAGAGAACTGCAACAAGTTACAACATGATAAAACTTGTAACTTGTTGCAATTCTGTCTGACGACTGTTGCAACTGTTACGTTTTAAGAAACTACACTGGCTCACTCGGAATTAATTATAAGGGTTTTTATATTTTAAATTATAGAGTATTTTCAATCGTTTTTTACACAAATTTATATATTTGAATACCTTATTTAAAGTAAAGCCTATAATTACCAAGAAATACTTACGGCACATTCCAATTTTCAACGCTGACTCAGCGCTGATCTCAACAATCGTAAAAATTCGTTCCTTTTTTCAACGTTGAGGTAGCGCTGTTGTCAGCGCTACCTCACCGTTGAAAAAAGGAACGAATCTGAACGAAAAGGAAGCATATCTGTTGAGTGCTACTTTCCAATGAGTTGTGGGAAATTGGTAGGACATTTGAATGGAATCCATCTTACTGAGAATGGAATTATGGGAACTAAGCACTTCGTACTCGAGTTGGAACGTCGTTGATGACGTCAAATTGTTGACTTCAACACTCAACACTCGCGTTGAAAAATTGGAATGTCCCGTTAGTTATAGGAGTCTTGATTGTTATAATTATGTTTCGAGTGAAAAAGTATGTGAAATCTTAATAAATTGTCACAAAACATTTATCCTTAGGATTTGTGAAGGCTCTAAGGCAGGGGTGGCCAACCTTTTGCATACCATACGCCAATTTTTTGACAGACGAGTTCAGATGCGCCATGTAACTCGAACAATTTTTATACAGTCTTATGTTCAATGTTAGGAGTTGATAAATAGAGATAAGAGTAAATCTGCTTCGCTTAGGGGAGAAAAGGGAATAACTTAATCACGCAGTTGAATTAATTAATTTATGACAGTTTATTGAAGTACCAATTTACAATAGTCAATAATGATCTCCTGTACCAGAGGGTGATTGCTTCATGATGGTGCTATAGCTGCCAGAGTCTCGTTTGGTGAAGATTACTCTGCACCACAATTATTGGCACTGAGAACGAGATCAGCTTGGAATAACTTTACTCACAACAAATGTTTTCGGCCATTTACACGCTTGTAAACTGATCGAAAATAAAGATCGCAAGACTCAAAATACGTGCATACACTGTAATTTACTATGTGGAGAACACTCATTTTATCTGCAAAATAGACTGTTACGAATTGTGCAACAAATGAACTTGCCAAGACAGACTAAAAAAAATTTATTTTTCTATATAATATTCTTAATCGCAAAAAAGCCAAATCTGGCAATTTTGCTCAGAACTAACTGAAGCGCCACTTGTAATCGTCCAATGCGCCACGTTTTGGCCACCCCTGCTCTAAGGTGTGTTTCAAATTCATACGGACACGAAAAAATTAAAATGAACCCCAAATTTGCTGTATTAAGTGACAAATGTTTTATTAAAAATAACATGGATTTACTTGTTTACACTGCAAAATAAGAATTTTAATCAAACATTAACATTTTGTCACTGAAAATAATATTTTTTTAAAATTTTGTACAAAAAACTGTTACATATTTATCCGGACAGGTTTCAAATTGCAAAGTTTTCTTACAATTTAATGGCCAGTGTAACCAGCATTTAACTTAATTACATTAAATACTCGATTAGGCATTGTTTCAATTAGATTCTGAAGGAATTCAAGCATCTGAAATTGCTGCCTTCGAATCATGAATTGTGGGAAAACTGCTTTCCATTGGCATAAACTGTACGAACCATCATCCCCCAAAGATTTTCCATCGGATTCAGGTCAGGGCTTCTAGCAGGCCATGTCATCAGATTAATATTTTTACGTTTAAACCACATTTTTGTTGATTTAGAGGCATGCACAGGGGCATTGTCTTGTTGAAAGATCCAATTTGGTCCACAAATATTTGGTCCAGCTTCCAATAAATGATCTTCAAGCATGCCTTGATACTTCTTTGAATTCATTCTTTGAGTTATAAATGCTAAATCTGTGGTTCCGTTGAATCCAAACGCACCCCACACCATTATTGATCCCCCACCCATTTGGCGTTTTGAAAATATTTGTTTTTCGGTTCTTAAATCGTGCCAATAATACTTCCAACCGTCTGGACCATCTAAGTTGAATTTTTTTTCATCACTGAACAAAACTTCAATCCATTCTTCGGACCATGTCATGTGTTTTTGTGCCCAATCAAGTCTGTCACTTTTGTGCTTTAATGAAAGTGGTGGCATTATAGCTTTTTTTCTGAATTTTAACGTTGGAGATTTATTTAAAACTGTCCACACTGTTGTGCTGCTACAAGGTAAGTCTAATTCTTGTTTTATTTTTCTTACTGATGTTCGTTTTGTGGAGCAAACCTTAATGATTTGTCTTCAATCTCGAGGTATAAGCTTGGATTTTGAACCTGTCTTGAATTTTGGTACATCCTAGCCACGTCTTTTTGATAAATAATCACCAACAGTTGATTTTGGACGATTTATATATGCTTCAATTTCTCTTATTGACTTGCCTTGTGATTTATAGGCATCAAATCTGCTCTTTTTCATAATCAGATAAATTCTTTGTTCTACCCATTTTAGAACGTTGAACAACGTAAAGAATTTGAATTACAATTAGATATGTAAGCTGATTTGTATATTTCAATGCTTCAAACTAAACAATATTCTGTTTAAGTCATGAAATGAGTGCCTGTCCTGATAAATATGTAACAGTTTTTTTGTACAAAATTTGAAAAAAGTATTATTTTCAGTGACAAAATGTTAATGTTTGATTAAAATTCTTATTTTGCAGTGTGGAAACAAGTAAATCCATGTTATTTTTAATAAAACATTTGTCACTTAATACAGCAAATTTGGGTTTCACTTTAATTTTTTCGTGTCCGTATAAATTTGAAACACACCTTACCTTTCTCTTATCTACAAGTAATCATTCTGTATGGACTTGTGTCTCTAATGATGGGAAAGTTGGATGTACTGTACACGCATGGCTGGTTAATTATTCTCTTCTTACTTTCATCACGTAGAAATAAATGGAAAACTAAAAGTTGCAGACCTACACTGACAACTAGCACTACTATAATAGCTGCTGAGACATTCCTCTTGGTGTGGCAAATTCAAAAACGCGTTCTGGAAACTTGTGGATACGCCCCTGGATGACAGAAGTTAGACGTGTTATGGTTATAAGTGGGGCCACTGGATTTTAATAAGACGTGTCACAGATAATACGTAAATTATAAAATCCGTAATTAATTTTAAAAAATACAGAATTAGAAAATTAAACGGTAAATATACTACTTTGACAATCCTTATACTCGTAAGAAATACAATAAATTAATTAAAAATTTTATTACCTTATCGCAGATGAAAATAAAAAACTATATACTTTTAGCTATAAATTAAATTTCGTAATGTTTTTATAATTAGAGGACTGATGACGAACATACAGCCCGAAATACACATCCTCCAGAATTAATACTATATATCTGTCTTCGTTGTGTCATTCGTTATATCCAGTATTCTTATGCTTACACCTTACAATAATCATTGGGCTGCAATTCGAAACATTGCAGACCTATAAATTCCCATTGTCGTCCGTCTGTCTTTCCTTAATCTCGAGATCGGAATTATTTAGACGAAAGACGAGACAAGATATGGAAACCTTAGGGGTAGGATTAACTGTATAAGAACTTCCAATGTAAACCAGAAGCCACGTTATTTCAATTCAAAAATTTTCGTTAGCATTTGCGGTAATTATCCCCCATGCTCTCTAATGCCCTATTCTGTTTTTAATTGTTTTATTGTTTTTTCCACTGGCAGATGGAAAATATGTTTCGAGACATTGGACGTTTTGCCGTAACAATGAAATGGAACTAAAAGCTAAAAGCAGGTAGTTTCCATTGTAATTTAATAAAAATTCATCTAACATTGCCAATGATACTTTCAGATTTTGAATTGCTATTGATTACTTTGATAGCAGTCATTAGCAATTCAATAATCAATAGCAAAAACATGCAACATCCTACAGTTTTTTGAAGAAAGGACTTAGTAGGAAAGTGTTCACTATGTTGTTTCAAGAAACTTGGTATATCACAAAGTTTCTTAAAACATAGTGAACACTTGCCGATTGCTTAAAGAATTTCTCCATTTTATATATTCTTCATTAATATTACGTGGAATAATCAGAAATCAAAATTAGAAGCCCATAAATCCTAATGTTTAACATTGGAACTCGGAGATAAGTAACTTCAATGACATGTAACGTTACTTTTCAATGTGGATTTCTTGGTTCGCTGTATTGCTGTAAGAGATTGTCCCGCTGCTTAACAACAACTTTGTTGTATGTTTGGGTTGTAGACCAATTGCTTTCTGTCATTTTCAAGAGTTCTTGGCCAAGAATAGGGCATATATAACTTCAGCTGGAGCCAACATAATCAATAAGTTTGATTTTAACAAAATACTGCAATGTACTTGGGCAATCTGCCCAAATGTTGTATTGCCTTATCCTATCTGCCAAGGAATATGAATGCCTCCCAGGAGCATCTTCTGAGAAATTGGCCCCTATTTAGATATTAGATAATTACAGTGAAGCAAACTCATAAAAACCACGACCAGTCCCTTGATGAGACACCAATCCATAACCAATGCCTAGTAGTTTTATCCATTTGGCCATTGGTGGGCTCTGATCACCTGACCCACTATTCAATTATCGAGGTGTCAAGGTGCAACAAATTCTAAGATGATACCATGGATGGGCTGAGAAGTAATTTGTAATTATAAAAGATATGACAATGCTGCATAATGTAGTCCAAGGAGAGAATGGGCAGAGGCAATCTGGAAAGGAGACAATAGTGACAGAAGGGGGCTATAATCTCAGCACACTAGAAAAATTGTATATTTTTTCAACCATCCAATTGCCACAAGTCATTTCCTGGCACCTAACCACACACTCAAAAAACTTGATGTCCTATTTTGGATATATCTGGCCTTAACCAGAAGTGAAGTAACAAAACTGGAGACAAATATTTAAGAGTCACAATTAGATATGGTTCTTTTGACTTTTCGGTCATCCGGTGTCAAGTCTTCCAACTTTTTGTCTGGGAGAGTCCTACTCACCTCATTCAGAGCTGTAATCTTGTCCAAATGTTTTCTACCCAGGATTTTCCATTAAAATTTGATCAGTTAACCATTCCACCAACAGATTTAAGTTTAGACTATCCTGTCTCAACATCCAAAAAACTGAATCTGTAGGTCTCCATTCTTTTCTAGTTCAAAAAACTCAACTCATAAAATGTCAAAAGTAGTTGTAATGTAACGAATTTTGACATGACTGACATGTATAACACAATTTCTTGATGACTGCAACAATGTAATGCATTTCAGGATAAGGATTCTTTGTCTTCTCAACAACCTCTTGCAGAGCATGAACTAGACCTATCAAATATATCACTTGGGGACAACCTTAATAGAATGACCACCATATATTGTGCTGCATCAACACCAAACAATTTGTTTTGCCACCTACAAGCCAGAGTTGACATTTCACAAGTAAACAGAACACTTGCATGCCAATATTTTCTAGAATTCCTATAGTTGATACAGGGTTTTTGAGGTGAAATTTGTCTAAAATGCCAATTACATTAGCATATTTCTGGCTGTACTGTTCATAGTATTATCAATTAACTCATTTATATTACTCCTTAAATCCTTTATGAATGTTAGACGTATGTCTAACATTCACAAAGGATTTAAGAACTAATTAAGGACACGTGCTTATGAGCTGTAACATCCTATATCAGGACTGCGTGAATAGAGGCAGACAGGTAACTGTCTCAAATGCCAAACTGGAAGGAATACTAAAATCGGCATCATAATGTTTATGGAAATACAAAGTGAGCCAAAATTCCCAGAAAAGAACCATTTTTTGAAAAAACTTCTTTTATTTAAATAAAAAAGTTTATATATCATATCTGTTTTCTGATTCCTTGGGCTTTGAAAACACTCACAGATGATTTTGGAAGTGTCCATCATGTTCCTGCAAGTGCAAATATACATGCACCTGTTTGTAGCTACACATTTTATCATGATTTGAGAAATATTATTGAAGGTAGCGGCAGTGTTCCTTTTCAATGACTACGGGTCTCTCAGATTTTCCATGTAAACTTATTCCTTTAGATAATCCTAACGGAAGAAATGGATGATGATAAATCGGGAGATCTGGGAGGGCACTATTTGAAATTATGCACTCTCCCTATGCATTGCTCATATGATTTGTGAGACATGCATGTGTATGCTGCATTATGACATTGGAGAGCCAATAGGAAACTGGTGCTGGTTAGAGAACCAGCATGTCTGAGGAAGGAGAAAGGTCTGGCAAGGTTTGGAATTTGTCCTTTGCAAAGCTAATTTAATTAAAAGCTTAGTGATATTGTTATTGTCTTTACATGCTTTTAAGATGTAAGTAAGGCAATGATTTTAGAAATTACATGTTAACATCAACATAAAAAATATTAAAATCAAAGATTTGGGGACTTTTGGCTCACTCTGCATAAGTGCATTAGCACTGGTCTTAGGGTCACGTCAGGAACAATAATTGTTTATAACATTCCCATCCAGTGTACATTTGAAGAAATCCGTCAGTTTCCACATTGGAATATCTGCAACTATTAATGTAGCTATTAAATCCAAATTAAACTGGAATTATTTACCTTGTGCTTCATAGACTGTACTCGACTAGTAAACTATATTTGTCTCACACATTTCTTATTTTCGGCATTTTCTTGACAAGCTATGTTTAGAAGCAAGTTGACACAGTCGTTTATCAGAGGTGGCAGCTTTTCTTACACAGTGCAACAAAATAATATTGTATCATCATCTGTAATAAATATATCTGTAGGAATGGAGACAAAACAGTTGCTTTCTTTTGTCATTCTGTTAGTGCCTAATATTCATACCTGAAATTCTTGTCACGATCCTCGGACCACAAACTGTTAATCTTGTTCATCAAAATTTTGTTTCTGTTGCTTACATTGTAAAAGAACTGTCTAAGACATGCAACAAGTCTAAAACTAGATAGGCAAAATTACAAATAGTAGAAAAAGGCAAAATCAACAGGCTGCAAGCATTTTCATTAAGTTTTGGACCACAATGTTCACTTTTGTATTCTTATTCTTTTCTAAAATGTTCTCATAATGAATCTGAAGTATAAATTAAATTATAAATACCAATAAACATCTGAATAATACCACATAATATAAATTTATAAGTTTTTATTTAATTAAATAACTTTTATTGCAAACATTCAAACTTATCATGAAATACAGATTTATTCACCAAATATACTGAAAAAAGAACATGATTGACAATATATTTACAAACTAAAACTTTGAATATATATAAACATATTACAATATAAAACAATAATTCACAAAAAATCTAAAGAAAGCAATATGCAATTTAAATAATTTTGCAGCCTCACCTTTGTTCGGGCCTAATATTTAAATCCGTGAAAGTGAATTTGACTAAAGTGATTATCGCTAATCATTCCTGAAACTCTTACGAGCGACCTATTTACAAATCTTGCGGCTACGTTTGTACAAAGCAATATATTTGTCCTCCAAAATGGCAGTGTATATTGTTTGGTTCCTTTTCCCTTCAAAAATAATTACTGGAATTTAAAGATGATATAAAAAATTTTATAGATGTTTCAAATTTTTTAAATTTTATTTACATTAATTTAAAACTTATTTTTATTTTAATGACGTTGTAAACTGCCGATATCAATGGCAATGAATATTTTATTGAATGACCAAAAGAAAATCAATAAACTGACTTAGAAACATTAAAAAAAAATCACATTTTTCCTTTTCAAAGATTAAATATGTATCTTCTGATTTTTAAATTAGTAATATACTGTATATTTTATCTAAGTAGCATATTTAGAAAACATTTTGTACCTTTTAAATTCCTAAATAATTTTTAAAACAATATAAATTCATTAAAAGTAATTTGCTGCCTTATTAAATACTTCTCAACAAATTTTTTTTCTCTGATCAGGTTTCTGTAGTGATGACAACATGTATAATATACAGTATAGTAGTGTGTAATATACAGTAGTAACATTAATTCATGCACTGAAAAAATGCAATTCTCCCAATCAATAAAATGGTCATGTGTCGGTCTGTACTTCTTTCTCTGTGGTATCCGGTGCATTTGACGGTCGTCCTAGCGATCCTGAAGTGCGACTTATTTCCAGCAATTCTCTCAGTCCTTTGTTTTCCGTTAGGAGTTGTGTCAAACGTTCCTGTTCGTAAGCGTAATTACCATCGTCTATTTCTATGGCTTGTTTGATAATTGCTGCCATATCACAAATTCTGTCTGCCTGTTCTTGTAATTCCTAATTTTAAATAAAATGGTTATTTAGTATGTGTTATATCTGCTTATGTGACACCTTTGCAACCTACCTTATAATTATCTAGTTCGCCCCAAGCACGGTCGACCGATGTAGACTGAACGAGTTTAGTAACCTGCTGACGATATTTGCTCATGATTAGTTCCAAAACAGATTGATATTCTTCCAGCATATTTCTTAATTCACGATTTTCCTGCTGGAGTTCTCTAATGTGTCTGTTCTCTTGCTGAATATTTAGGATCAGAGAAGAACGGGGACGCTGCTGAATAGATGTGTTTAATTCGGCCAGATCTTCATTATACTAAAGTAAATTCAATATGTAATTTATTAATATAATTGATGATTTATTAAATGGAAAATAATATCAAATAAAAATTGATTACAAACTTCATTCATGCTTTCCACAGTCTTATTGAGTGACTGTGCTTGAGCAATTATAGTATCTGCAGTATTATCGTGGTCTCGCAGTCGGGTCACTAGACGCTTGGCGTCGTTCAGAATTTGATGCACAGTCAGAGACATGTTTTTTCTGGAAAGAAATAAAAGTATAAATATTATAATTAATAAACTTTACTTACTTAAATAGTCTATGTAACACATGAAACATTGCCAGATAGTTAACATTAACTTAAATAAACTGAATACATAACAATACAAAATTATTATTAACACACAGTATTTAGTTAATAGTGACAATTGTGATTTTAAAAACAAAACATTGTGCCGATTTTGAAAAATGTGACTACCTGGCAATGTCAATCATGTGAAATCTTCTTATTCTCAAAAGGAGACTCGACCAACACATGAAGTTATCACAAGTTGATTGCTCTCCTTGTCTTGCCAGCTGAACAGAATCTTAAATATGAAATTTTTCATATTTTAAATAAATAAATAATATACTTAAATTATTTTCAAAATTAACCTTTATAATTTGAAATTTTCTGTCATATCATAACTTTACATTATTTACTCCTAAACATTATTATATTCTAGTATGATTAGGACTGATCAACTCTGGTTATGCACATAATCTCCTGCAGATGAAATTGAAAAAATGAAATAATATGCATTCATATACATTTTTTTTCTATTATTTATACATTCATATAAAATTAACAAATTCCAAACCGTATTTAATATAAGAATTAAATAGGATTCTAAAAATTGAAACTGTTTAGATCTATCTGCTTAATTTGAGAATTTTTGGAAAAGGATTTTCTCAGTTTTTAACACTGTCTGCAGAAGATTGCATGCATAACTAAACAGATTTGGCCAAATGGCTGAGCAGTTAAGGTGTCAGCCTATGGGTCAAAAACCCCCAGGAATTTTTTGGAGGGTGGTCCATCCAGATACATCAGGCCCCACCCTTGTCAGCTAGCCACTCCATTATGGGCTTCCTAAAAAGAAGGCTCTCTTAGTGCTCACAGGCAGAAAAAGTTAAAAAAAAACAAGAGAGGTTACAATAAGCCTTTAACAACTAAAATTTAAATTTAGATTTTAAAATATTGTATTACTAGGTGATGAGCCCAGCACTGCCTGATCAAAAAATAACAATGACAAAGGTTAAGATTATTAGATTATTTCATATTTCTAATCCTTCTATATATTTAATCATATATTTAAACTCGTCACCCCCGGAAACCACTTAAAACGTAATTTATGCTCGCCGGTAACTGTATTATATAATTTTCCTGTTTGAATGCCACCGTACCGCTTGTCCAATAGAAAGGAAACTGATGCAGGAGGAGGTCGAAGTAATTCGACCAATAGACATTGACCTCCTCCTGGAAGAGACAACAGTCAACAGCTATTAATTAATACCAGTCTACTATTAATAATTAAAAAGTGATCCATGTTGGATAGGTTGTGACGGTCGTACACATGATCGAAGTTGTTAACCTTAACCTCCGACAGACTTCCTATGATTTGTTTAAATAAAAAAAATCTTGTAAAAATGCAATAATAATTACTTTTATGTGATAATAAAGTGTTTATATTTTTGCAGCAAACTGTACAAACTATATGGGAAGTATGTTCTTGTAAATATCACATTTATAGAAAAATTACTGGGCTGCAATTTGAAAAAATTGTAGACCTATAAATTCCACCTGATGTCCCTTGTCTATCTGTGTGTCTGTCTTTTTTCCTTAATCTTGAGAAAGGTGTTAGATAGACAAAAGTCGAGACCAGATATACTTAGGAGCAGGAGGCCCAGATTAACTATAAAAGAACTTCCAATTTCAACTGGAAGTCATGCAAATTACATCAACTCAAAATTTTTCCCTGAACAGAGTTAGATACATAACTGGCACGACTATCGCTAACAGGAAAACTATGAAGTACAAGAGCAACCACCACTAAAGGAATTGAGAACACTGTGACGAAAAGTTGCAGCCCAGCATTGTGACAATGTCACAATAAATAATCACTTGTTAGAATTAGTTTGGTTTATTTGGTTTGGGCAATGCGACACATGAGCGATATCCCGAGGGAAATGCATTCCAGGAAGACTTTTATGGAAAGCTGAACTGTATTTAGGTGTTACTAATGTGAAGAAAACCCAGAAAATGCCAGCCTATTTGCAATGCTCGAACCCCCAACTAACGAACTACCAGAGTTTGGTGGTTTTATGCACTCGGATACTGGAAGGCACTTATTATAATTCGGAAAGTACCATTTAGAAATGAAAAAAACTTGCGTTGTTAGATATGAAAAATTAAATTTTTTATAGACTTTTCACAGGATAATAGTTTCACTTTCACAGGATAATTCCATGCAGTCGACAACACTACCAGGAAATGTCAAATAAGATGAATTTGAACTTGTGGGCATTTTCTTTATTATTAACTGTATTTTAGAATATTTTTCTTGCGATTTACACATATCGTACAAAATTTAAGAAAATGTAATTGCTGATTTATATTTGAATCAAACGTTCCATTTGCTCATTTACAGGTAGCGCCATCTATTGGTGTTATGTGTAAATCAGCAAATCAAATGCTTTACATTTTCTTAAATTTTTTGCCAATAGATGGCATTACATGTAAACCAGCAAATCATATGGCGATAGAAATTAATTGATTTAGAAAACCCCAATAGATATTTTGGTGTGGTATGTCTGACGTTACCTAAGTTAGGGGTATATTAATGTAACTGCCGAGTTTCGTAGCAATTTTTTGAACGGTCTAGTCATGTATAGCGAACAAAAATCCAAACAAGCATTCTCATTTATATATATAGATAAACATCAGAACTATTCACTAACTGTCATGTAAGGGCAGACAATATACAAAAATCTTCAATTTAGTAAAAACAAACCCCACACACAATTATCATAAATACTATATGGAGGAAGACAGCAGATTATTACCAACAATCAATTTCAGGTCAGACCATATCAAACAGATCAAGTCACAACAGTGACTCTCCGCCAAGTAAAGAAGTCACCGACCGACTATATATATGGAAACCAGAGTTGCCGATTTTGAGGGGTCGGTTTCTCTGTTCCCAAATGTCTGAAATAATTCCAAATATCTCATTCAAAAGGTAATTGTTTTCTTAGGTAGTGTACAAAATTTCAAGATGTTCTAAAATGCTGTTGCTAAAATTTAAGCAATTAAAATGTGCAAAAATTGCCAAAAAAGGCTGTATTTTCTTTTTTCTTCATCTGGCATTGCAGATGCTCATAGAGAGAAACCTACTGGGTCTAGAAAGCTCAAATTTTAAACTTAAGCCTTTCTCATTATCAGTGAGTTGCTCATGAAACTTCCAGGTTGATAGGTGAAAGTTTATAGGGGTTTCCCATAGAGCAACTTCAGTTTTATCTCTTAATTTTATGCTAAGAATTATAAAATTGGATAGAAATGAATAATTTTTATTCAAAAAATTACTCAAAATAACAAAAGTTCAAATTTATGCATATTAAAACTTTTTATAATGACTTTTCTAAACGGCATATCCAGAGCATTGGTCAGTGATGTGTTCAGTTCACACTCAGTGACTGCCAAATGAATTGTACTCATCATTGTATGTCTTGATGTAATAACAAAATTATTTTTTTTTTTAATTTGATATCCAAACAAAAACATCTGAGATGTAAAAAATTGCACCAAATAAAAACCTTGACAATTTAGACAACAGTCAAAATTTTTCTTGGGAGTTTTTCTTTGGTAAAGATCAACTTGGCACTTGGAAGCAGTACCCACAAGATTTTTACCCATATTATTCTTTTCTACATTTCACTTTAAAGTGCCAAGTTTACCTTCACCAAAGAAAAATTCCTAAGAAAAATTTTCACTGTCATCTAAACTGTCACAAGATTTTACTTAAAACAGTTTTTTTAATCTCAGATGTTTTTAATTGGTTACAAAATTTTTCATAGATATGATATATTACAATTAATTTGAGGAATTAACTTTTAGAACATCAAGTTTTTGTAGTTAATTCTAAAATAATGATAAGTATTCTCATCTAAATTTATGTATCTCTTTTGAACATTCAACTAGCCTTCTGTAAAAACACAATATTGCTAGATGCTGTTGCAATCCATCCCAGAGCCTATGACTTTGGTTGGTATTAAGTGCATTGGTGAAAGAAGAAGGATTTGGCTATTGTATTCATTACGGAGTTATTTTTGGTTTTTAACTGTAAAACACAACTCACTATTAAACAATGCTCTTAATCAAAATAAGAACCACTGTGTTCAATTCACTTTTGCCAATGTGATACATGATTTGATACAAATGCTTCTATTCTAGATACATAAAAATCTGGTGTTTCAAAAGCCAAAAATTCATGGAAAGTATTTTCAATATCCCCTTATTGTCTGACATGTTTCTCCTGTTTCTCCCTCAAAACACTGTCCAGAGAGTAGAAGTGATAGTCTGTTGGGAAAAGTTCAAGCTAATATGGGGATGAGACAAAAACAATGTTCAACTTGTGCAATTTCTGCACTATTTTCCTTGCAATATGTAGTCTAGCATTGTAACAGTTGCTTCCTTAGACACAAGGTATTCTCAAACATTAAGCAAAATGTAGAAGAGCTTTGCCCAATGTTTTGCAGTAAACATTCAAATATAACTTGGACACCAAAGTATTTTCAAAGAAATCAAAGTAATCAAAATGCACAAATTCATTCTGATTCAAAAACAATTTAAATTCATTAACTTGAAGAGTGACAATACAAATATTATTTCATGATTATAGAACAATGTGAACATTATATTTTTTATTTTATCTGAATCATCATAAGTCAATCATCTGTATTTTTTCAACTGTTTTCAATTTACATAAATATAGTGGAGAAACAATCACGAAAGAAAACTTATTGAATTCCAAAAAGGAACCAGATGCAATTCTCTTTTTAACATATGTTGAATTTTATTCTCATCTTCAAAAAATCATTAATTTGTAGTTACTGTGACTCATAGTGGATTCAATAATTAAAAACAGTAACATTTATAATATCATCATCTATAAACTGTTGACACAGATCTATGTATAGTGGTTTGAGTGGATAAGATAAATTTTAGAAATTAGAACGAGTAATGTAGATTTTTTAAAAAACAAAATAAATTAATACTTTTCATAGTTACATATAATCAAAATTTGAGACTAAAATAAATTATTTTTTTTTGTAATTATTAATCTTTATATTATTTCTGTCATTAAATAAACCAGATCATTGCTTAATTAGGTATCCAACTGAATTAATTTAAGCAATAGTTTGATTATTTATTTATCAAAATGATGTCAAGTTTTGTAAACTTTATCATTTTTAAATGATTAAATAAAATATTTATAATTTTTATCCAGAAAGTAATAGACTTAGTTTTGTGACTATCCAGTTCATGACATTATCAAAAAATGCTTCTAAGTAATAATTTTTCTATTAAGAAAACCAAACAGAAACTTGAAAACTTTTGGTATAAAATATCAGAAATCAAACTTTAAATATTTGGTAATTGAAGTTTTTACTTAATGCATAAATTTTGTAAGTGAGACAAATTCCAGGAACACCTTCCACCATTCCAATGTTGGCATTTTGATATGGCAACAACAGAACAATGTTCCTATGTTGTCTAAGATGGAAAGTGCTTTTTCACAACTACTTTCTCATCCAAAAATCTTTTCTTCTCCTGCATGTCTCTACTGTGGAGAGGCAGGAATGACCATTCTCTATTGATTAATGTTCTACTAAGGAAGAAAAAATTCAAACTCTATTCTGATTATAGTTTAATCCACACACACTCTTGACAGCATTATACTGGCCAACTCACATGCAAACAATGTATCATCATATAGCATCTATGGAAAAATAGTGGACCAAAAGTGTTTGTTTTTCATTATTTTTATTAGTAGTCCCTGGCTTTTCTGGATTTATCCAAGAATCCGAGGAGAGTTCCAAAAATAACATATTTTGCTTCTAACCGACGAAAATGAACTTTTTACATTTTTTGAACCGAAATCAACAAAAATGTTAATTTATCAGATTTTTTTGCAATTTTTTAAAAATGCATGCATAATTTTCAGAAAAATACAGTCTTGTATGTGGTCCTTGTGGTGCTATTGTAGGAACCAAAAAACCATTTCGGATTTTAGAACAAAAACAGACACACCTTCGAACATCGTTTTATAAACAATGTTGCCAGGTTGAATTACTTTATGCCATATTCAGGTTTTTTTTAATCGACGAAAATAAAAATTATTAGCATCTTGGCTATCTTTTGAGCTAATTTAAATTTATTTGGTAACTTTCTGGTTACTTTGTAATAAATTATTGGTGGCAGTGTGAAGTGCAGAAGTGTGCGCAGCCTTGATGTTTTATATTCAACTACAGACTAGGAAATTTAATGGATAAGAATAAAAGTTCTGTGTCTCAAATTCTGCTGAAGTGGGTGAGGGAAACAGAGTTAGCCAAGTATGACTTCACAGTGGATGGCTCGAAAGCGTTTTTGATATCCATTTGGCTCTGCAAGGCCAAATGGATATCAAAATGCATTTGTGTGCATGAAGAATTCACATTTTGAGAATCATGTGCATTCTGAAAGACATGTGCAAGCAGCATGTCAACAGGGTCAAACATTCCAGATGCTGCTCACAAACATAGAATCTAAAGATCAAAGAAATCTTTTTCTTAGATACAGCAATATGATTTATATGATGCAATATAGAATTGCATAAATTGAAGCATCCCTTGCCCAGGAAGTACTTAGAAAAATACACGAAGCAGAATCTTCCTGGTGAATAAACACTGCAGAATAATTATCTTCCACATGATCATCAGGAAGTGCTTGAAGAAATCCACAAAGAAATTAGTGACAATGTTATATGGTTTGTCTGCTGTAGATGATATGTTGATTTAATGGTAGTACAAAAACTTGACAGAAAAGACTGCGCTAAAATTTATCATCTTTTATGTAAATTTCTAAAGAAGACGAATGCAGAAGCAATAGCAAGAGTTATTCAGGAATATGTAATGCTGTTGTATAATTAAAGTTATGTCATGCTTACAGAAGACTGTGCCGTCCGTAAGCATGACAAGAACTTTTTATATAGTCTAATTCATGTAACCTGCTTGAATCATGCTTTACATCTGGCCAAACAAGTTTGTTTACAAGTTTGTTTACATTTTAAAGATGTAAACACCCTAATTTGTTCTGGCACGAAACTACTTGCAAAGACACAATGCGAACTGACATGCATCGTGAGAATCTGCCAAATACTCCTTTGCTACCCTCTCCCATAGTCACAATATGGGGCACATGAATCAGAAAGCTCTCATTCTGGATGTTAAGGAACTTTGGAGAATCCACATTTAATCGCTTCTCTAGTTTACATCTGCACCCATTTGTTAAATTTTCCAGATATCATTGAAGTATTAGAAGCAAAGGGCTGTAACATAAAGAATCTCTAAAAATTTTTCAAACAGAGTATTCTATACAAAACCTTCCTGGTTTATGTGAAGGCAAACTTCGCACGAAGCTGGCAGTGCTCTTGGGGAAGAACCATAGTTTTTCTGTGCTTTGCCAAGTTAATAGCTGTCTCGTTGGAGATCTCTGAGGATGTAGAGCTTGCCAATGAACTTTTACTGAAGTACTATACTGTGACTACATTCAAGGCCAAGAAAACTTTTTCATTGTAAACTTTTTTCATTGTATACTGACCATTGACACATTCTGACAGAAAAAACTATTAATAGATTTCTTGTATGAGCATGGTTATATTCAAACAGTTTATAATATTGTATACTGCATTAATTAATAAACAGATAACTGAAGAAAATTTGATAATTTTGTTTTATTTTTATTTTTTGTTCCGAACATAAATCCAATCTTTTTGATCAAAACTACACTATTATTGATCCAAAAATTCCAGGGCTTATTTATAAGTATAATTTGTACTGAATATTTCCAGTATTTGTGTGTGTTGGAGTTAAGAATACTTCAATATGTACAGAAAACATCAAGCCAATATTCAAAATCTATCCATGTACTGTAAATTCCAAAGTGAATTCTGTAACAGTTACAATTACAGCAGTTATGCAAGCTTTTAGTTCTTCAACACTGTTCACTTTTGATTGATACACAATGCTTTTTACACATCCCACAAGAAAGTCTACTGGCGTGATATCTGGAGAGCAGGAAGTCATGGAATGGATCCATTGGTCTTCAGATATACAACACAATGAACGAAACAGATTTAAATGTTAATTTGACTTAAATTCAAATGAATGAATCAGCTTAAGCCAGTTTTTCACAAAACTTTCAATGACATGTTAGATAAAACATCAATTAAAAATTATTTGAAATGAATTATTTAGATTTTAAATTACTCAAAATAAATTAATAATATTTTTTGAAAATAGGCAAAAATATAAATTTTATTTAAAATGTAATGCCAAATGTAACCACTTAAGTGCTATACAAAAATAAGTTGCTTTCACTTTTAACTATTTGTTTACACTATGAAATTTATCTCATTTTAAAGTTTATATTCTGTAAAACCCTATTCACACATAGGGTTTAACAGAATCCATCTGAAATGCACACAGACAGAGATTGAATATTGAAATGATATGCTCAACACAATAAAAGATTCACATATTGAAGTATATTAACTGTATAAAGATTTTGAGGCAAGTTTCTGAAATCAGAAAACATTAAGTTCCTGTTCCATATAGAGTTTTTTTAGACATTTTAAAACTTGGAGATAGCCTATAACCTTGTACTAGTAAGTCACTTCAAATAGACCAAATTTAAACATCACATGAGAGGACAAAGCTGACTGTTATAACCCTCATACTAAAGGAGAAGAAATATTCTCAATTATTACAGCATTTCAATCAAAAATGAAATCATCATCAGAACAATAATAATACAAACAGAAATGTAAGTTGCAAGTGTATAAGGAAATAAAGCAATATAAGGCAATCTGCTTTTCTAAATTTATATTTAATATATCAGTTGAATCAATAACTGTTCCCAAAATGGAAAATGTCAAGATTATGATCAATGTAATAAGCAAATAAAATCAATATATAAGATAAAGTTATTTTTATAATATATCTAAAATGTTGTCTATTGATTATTTAAATCTAAGATTAATCACATAATAATAACTAAGCTATAAGCTGTCATTCCTTATCAATGTAGAGAAACAGTACATACAATTTCTGTACAATGAATGTACAATAGGGAGGTTGTGGCCGACGTTTTCATCGCGAAAATGTGTACGTTGGACGTTCAGTGCCACCTTCCTGTAAGCCTAGAAGTTTGACAATGGCGTTTGGTATGTCGAGCATGATTCCACCGACGTTTCAAACGCCATTGTCAAACTTCTAGGATTACAGGAAGGCAGCGCTGAACGTCCGACGTACACGTTTTTGCGATGGAAACATTGGCTGCAACCTCTCTAATATAGTGGATTTTTTTCACAATTGATCCTATATATCACAGAATCACATTATAATGGTAACTCTGTAATAAAAGTTTGACAGTAAATATTGGTTTATGATCAATGCCAATCAGATTACACAAATGAACATGGGTGGTACTGTACATTATCCAATCATTAATGCATACACAAATGTTTTCAATAGAAGCTAATCAGTATTGCAAATGAATAAAAAACACTTCTATTAGCATTATTTTCTATTATCTTGGGAGGAATGAATTGTCAAAAAATCTATTAGGGCATAATACAATGGATCCTGTGGAGAAGACTAATATTTAAAGCAGAAGACTACTGTACACTAAATAAATATGAACAAAAAGATATGTAGTTCTATATTTATTCACAACTGTAACAAAATTAAGTATAAAATTTAGACTTGTTCTAACACCAAGAAACAGATTTATATACATACTAGCTGCAAGGACCCGCTTTGCTGGGTTTTTATTTGTATGTAATATAGTTTTTATATATATAAAAGACTGTTTTTCTAAGTAATCTAGAATCTAGCTGCAAGGACCTGCTTTGCTGGGCAAAAAGTAACGATAGTGAAGATTAAGATAATTACATTATATCCAATCTTACCCGTTTTCACAGAATACAAGAATTAGGTTCCCCGTTTCCAGACTAATTAGAGAATTTTTACGAGTCTAAAAATATGTTCGATTTCCCGCAAAAACGCAAAAGACCGCCTGTAAATCTTGCATGCCGCTTTATATTCCTTTGTTACTCAACACTTCCACTGTTGACACTTCCATTGTTACACATCTTCAAAGTCAATCACTTTCAACCCATATGCAAGAATTAGGTCCCCCGTTTCCAGACTAATTAGAGAATTTTTACGTCCAGTCAAACGAACTATTTTCAATTTGATCAATTTTCTGAAACGTTTACAATCGTTCTATAATTGAACCAATTCGAATTCGAAAATTTTTAAAATTGAAATAGAAAATCTTCCACTTTCAACCACTTTCAAGCCCATATCTCCCACACCCTTATAGCTATCAAGACGCAACCACCATAGTGCACGAATGGAGACTTGGGGCTACTACCACATACAAACACCATTCACGTGCGATGTGTAGTTTTTGCGGAAAAGTGAAATATATGGACATACATGTCCATTTTTATATAGATATATAGATATAGATATATAAATCTGTGAATAAATATAGAACTTTACATATCTTTGGAGCAATTGTGTGTATGCATATATATACATATATACATACATACACACACACACACAAACAAACACAATAATTGCTTCAAAGCACTGCAAACATTCATCATTCTAAAAAAAGTTCTGAAATTCAAAAAGCAACCACAAATTTAGATTGCCAAAAATTAAATAACTGATTTCAAAGAAAATTTATTTCAAATAAAAATTAAGACAAAATAATATACGACAGAAAAATGTGTGTTCTCCTAAATACAATCAAAATCTGTTAGCACTATCAATTACTCTTTTTTCATAATCATTTATTTAGTTTTCATTGAAACTAAATAAATGATTATGAAAAAAGAGTAATTGAGTATTTTAAGGTTTCCTTAAAATATTATAGCAGTATTGTCAGAATAAAAGTTCTGACACTATAGTTTTGAAATTAGCTATTTTGTAAGATATTTTGTATACTTGACATTATAATGCTTAAAGACAGTTTCAATAACAATACATTCTGGAATATACCACAAATGTTACAAAAACTGTGTTCAAATTAAAACCAATGCACACAAAAAACAAAATTAAATGATAATCATGAATTAGCTTCACCAACCATCTTGCCTGGAGCCAATAATGGACTAAGCCCGTGATTGATGTTCGTTGTCGTCTTTATTTTGCCATCCATTTTCGCCAACCTTAGACGAGTCTTCAAGTTAATGGCTTCTCGGATGGCATCGATACAGATATAACTTTGAAACGTCCGAAAACTGCTGACCAATAGTAGGTAATCCAATATATAACAGATGATTAACAGTGTATCTTCACTACATTCCAGAAAGACTTCCAGACTTTTATATATATCAAAATGGCTATACATACAAACTTCAATTACTTTGGTTTACACTAGAAATTAGTACACTGTGATCTTGTTTGGACTCATATTTCCTTCCTAATCTAGCAGAAACCTCATGTATCTATTTATTAGTACTTTTAATATCATTGTGAAAATATATTAGAAACTTATTACATTAATTACATTCTACTTTTAACATTAAATTTTTTCTGAAATATGCAAAAACGCTTTGTCATATAAAATTTATTACATTATGAAAACCATTTGATATTTTCCATCAAGTACAAAATTACTAAAATGGTTCCTCCATAAACTCAAAAATTAGTTAAAAAGATTCACTCAGCAAACACAGGGTTAGACAACATTTTAGAATTTTGAGACAAAGAATTGCATTATATTTATCGACAGTTTAATAGATTATCTATAAAATACAGGTATACTTGTGTATGAAATTAAAATTGTATGACATCAGCCTTTTTAAAAAAATACTGGATGGGTATATAAAATCACACTATTCATTAACCTATTGAAATATTGTCCACATAGCTTGTGCAGTGTATCTAAGCACCCGAAGGTTTTGAGTGAAAAGCCTGAATAATGCTATCTGATTCAAAATGAATAAAATATGTTATAAGGGACCAATCACACGACATCAACTTCCATATACCAAATAAACAAGCTGACAACAGCCAATATGTAGCAACATTGTGTTGCCTACAGAATTTGTTTTGTTACCATATTACTGACTGTTATAACTCGACAGTTGATTCTGCTTGGTTTCTGGAAATTTGCCTAGTTGGCCACCTTTCTTACATTAATTGTATTAAAAATACTTCATTGTTCATTTGCACATTTCTACTATTTCCAATAGCAACACTTAAATTCTAACAACATTTCAGTGGCTTATCTTCTCTCAGTTATTTCATTTCCATTTTATTTTCAAGCCTTACTTTTTAGGTCACAGATAAAGAATAAAAAGATGACTTACTTTCAGCAATTATATTACATTAAATGTAAGTGAAAACATCCAGTCAATTGAAGAGACATGTTTTCACTTAGTCATCAAGTCAATAAAAAACTTTCTTGTAACAAATTACCTAAAACTGTTAATTAATATCAAAGATTTTATCTATATATATATATAAAAATGGACATGTATGTCCCTATATTTCACTTTTTCGCCAAAACTATGCATCGCACGTGAATGGTGTTTGTATGTGGTGGTAGCCCCAAGTCTCCATTCGTGCATAGGGGTGGTTGTGTCTCGATAGCTACAAGGGTGCGGGAGATATGAGGCTGAAAGTAGTTGAACGTGGCTTTCTATTTCGAATGTTTTGTTCGATTTTTTCGAATTTGTTCGAATTAAATTCGAACATAAAATTTGAATTGGTTCGATTATAGAACGATTGTAAACGTTCCAGAAACGTTGAAAATAGTTCGTTTGACTAAATGTAAAAATTCTCTAATTAGTCTGGAAACGGGGGACCTAATTCTTGCATTCTGTGAAAACGGGTAAGATTAGCTATAATGTAATTATCTTAATCTTCACTATCGTTACTTTTTGCCCAGCGAAGCGGGTCCTTGCAGCTAGTTTTATATAAAAATAGAGAAGTTTGTAAAATACAGTAGTTATATTTTAGAATTTTTCCCTAAAAATGAAAAAATAATCCCTAAAGCAATTGAATTAAATTTCATTTTGTATTTTCAAATTCTATGCATCTATAATATATGAATATGTTAAACCAGGGTTGAAAAAACTATATATCTCCTCCTTTAGAACTATATCAATATTAATACCTTCTTCTATGATTTATATGAACAAAATGTTTGAATTTTAGTTCATTTGCTTCAAATGGTTGGCACTTAAATAAATGGATGTAATTTTATTGGAAGTAGGAAAAGTTCTATGTAACCCACAAGTATTTTTGCACCCCATTTGAGATACCCTACAGTTTGCACATAGGATGAATCGGTAATAATAATGCAGCTCTATTCAAATAATGTCCTCCTATAAAAATACAATCAAACAGTATATAAGTACTACAAATTACATTTTGACATTATGAATAAGTCTAGCCCACAAAGAAATCAGACAGCGAGAAACGATGCCAGACATACCCGACATTCTAAAGCTTCAACCTAGATTCAATCTGTCAGAATGGAAGACAGATATCACCATCAATTCATTTATTTGGCCAATTTCTACCCAAACTACCCACAAAGAAACAATATAAGTTCAATCCTAATAAATTCCAAATTTTTTACAGCAGTAAGAAAAACTCTCATCATAAATTGTCTTAGAATTAATTATAAAATAATAATAATTCTCACATAATAGGAAAGTTGAAAGGATGCAAAAGCAGCTCTGAATGAGGTAGTTGAACCTCATTCAGAGCTCTATAGAAGAGTCCTGTGGGCATAGTTTATAGCTGTAATAAGGCCCCTCATTCCTACAGATACGGTCCATAGCTCCGATAAGGTCCAAACAGTCTCATTCATACGAATACGGTTTACGGCTCAAATAAAAACCCAACCAACCACGATACGATGCAAACTCCAAACGAGGGGTTTTCCAACCTCAAAACTGAAGATTCATACAAGCAAAACAGTCAAGAAACCATACCCATAAATGTGATCCTCAGCAAGATATTCATCTTCAAAGTTCAATTTTTATTTCAAACTGTTATATTGCCTATTCTTCACGCTCTCATTCGGCCAAGGCCAGCCATCATTCATTCGGACCGACATTCCACACATAGTCGGGCACTTTGACACTCATACCTCGGCACCCACACCGGAAAGAGCCCCGCACCACAAAAGCTACACGACATCGAGCACTCAGAGAACGGTCGAGCGGAAAGTCGGCACAGCGGCAAGGACTAAATAGTAGAATGCGACCCGGAAGGAAGTCAATTTCGGGGGCCATTTCCAGCCGAGGTACCGTTCCTTCAACTCCAGCGCTCCCACCGGTGTGGTCTACGGTTCCGGTAAGGTCACGACCATCTCGTCCAGAGGCATAATTGCACCCCGACCACCCGTTTCGGAACCGCATCTGTACTGGTAGAAGATACATTTTAACATATACGTGTGTTTACGTACAAATCATTTACATACAAAATCAACTTCTACCAAGCACAATTTTGGAGAAACAGATAGAATTTCGAGTACTTTATTACGTTATTTAACTGTAAATCATTATTGTATCCAAAATTCTCTAATCGACGACATATGGCATCGTATATTCCATTATAAATAGAAAAACAATAGGTTTATTCTGTTAAGTCAATAGAGTAAGCCGACGATTTCCATTACATAGTGTGAAGATTTACATTTAATTTAGTTTAATATGCAACTAATTACAATTAAGAATCGTCATTAAACGTCATTAAAACGTTTAATTAACGTGTTAAGTAGGTTTTTCCATAGAAAGAAAGGAAAATGGAGTCGTACCTGTTTAATCTCTTCTTGTAAAGAAAAAAAATGATATTTACACAAAAACCAAACGATTTATTTCAATAAATTACGTTAAATTCATTTGTTTAACGTTAAGGCGATTTTCGTTCGATCAATTTCCAAACATTCGCAGCCGACATTTACCACTTTTTTTTTCTATTCATTTCTAAAGGTCAAACGAAGAGTTTCGTATTTATTCAAAACGCTAAATAATTAATTAAATTAATCAACTTTAATAACTTAGGTTAATACTGATTTTCATTGTTTGTTATTTGTATTTTAATCTTTTGTTATAGGCATTATTCTCAGGAGAGAGGATATAAATTGTCTTGTGACATTTTTTTTTTGTATATGCTATAAAGTTTGAGATATTTTTTATTAATTGAATATGTTAAAAATGGATATCAAAATATTTAAAATTTACAGTACATATTGTTTTATTACATTTTAATAGAATAAAATTGAACAATAACTGTCAAAATTGTTGATACATGTTACAGCTGAAAACAAATTTTTATAGATGGAATGAATATATATTTGATTGAATGTCAAACTAATCAATAGTGTGTTTTTATATATTTGTTAATCAGATGTAAGCTTGATCATTAATCATGTACATAAATATCTATTTCTTTTACATTTTTATTATCATAATATCAATTTAATCTGTTTATATTGTAAAATATTTATATTTCTTTACTTATATTTACCAAAATATTTATCATCCCAAGGAATGAAAGCATATAACTAATTTATAAACAGTGTAAAAACTGGATAACAATGTAGAAGAATGAAAAAAAGACACCAAAAAACTCCAGCATAAAACAAAAAATTATTTGATGAGAAAAACAAACATTTTTAATTACTTTAGTTATCATTATCAGGTTAAATATGGTCGTGTTTGAAAACGGGGTATAGGTTAATCAAATATTGTAATTTAAAGGATGAGGTCATCTGATTGGTTGTTGACATTGTGTAATATTTATTGATGGACTTCAATTAGAGATCTTCATGCTAGAGGGATGGTGTTGCTATCTTTGAAATTTATAGTTATATATTTCTTACAAGCTATTTATATTTTTAGCTTCTCCAAGTGTGTGAGAGACAATTGCATTCTGGTTGCATGTAGTAGTTAGGCTTCATCTACATGTGTTTGGATTTGGTGGCCAGACTGGCTAATGCAGTAATGCCCTTTTTTATTGGGGTTACATGTTCTTTTATCAAGGACTTCTTTATATGATGTCATTCTGAAGGCATATTTCATGCTTCTATTCTCGATATCCATCTCTCAACCAGTGTGCATCACTACTTCCAACAGTGAGAACGATGTGTCTTAGAAAATCCATTCATATTACAAAGAGAAGGAGTTATTTTCTCTTAAATGATTTAATCTGCTTGGAAGATGACATCCACACTCATGATCAGGCTTTGCTCTACACCAGTGGTTCCCAACCTTTTTTCATTAGCGTACCCCGTGACATGTCATATCTCTAGATTGTACCCCTCATTTAAGAAATTTAGTGACTAACCGTATTGTTAATTTTACATATTGTAACTTTAAATTAAAGAAAAGAAACCTAAAAGAAAAAATGTATAATAAAGTTGTGATTGTTGCAAGGAACATATTTTACCTAATAATTTTTTAATACTATTAGTTTGTGATACATAATATATTATTTTTTCTTTTATAATAACTAACTTTTTTCTGTACCCCTAAACAACCTATCGCGTACCCCTAGGGGTACGCGTACCACAGGTTGGGAATCGCTGCTCTACACTTTAAACCAGTGGTTCTCAAAACGGGTGCCGCAGCACCTTAGGGTGCCTCAAGTACGCGACAAGGGTGCCTTGAAATTTTTAAATAATTAAANAGCGTTTATAACAATTCTTTTTGGTTACATTTAAACGAAAAATATCGTAAAATTAAATTTTTATCTTTATCGTCGAAGCTTTTTTAATCGTATTATTTTACATTTCGATTTAATTTTAAATATTGTTAGTAAACTTTTATTATTAATTTTGAGTAACTTGTAAATTAGTTTTGACGGTTAGAGGGCGCCCGGCCTATTTTATCGTCTGGTGGTTTGTTATGGAAGATGGCGAATTTGTAGATTTTTACGCGATTCTGGGTTTGACGAAGAATGCCACCAAGGAAGAACTTAAAAAACAATACCATTCTCTTATATTAAAAGTAAATATTATAAATTTAAGATATTTACTGCAATTTGTTAAGAATTGATTTGATAAATGCAAATTTAGTCCTAGATTACAGCCATTTAATTTAACCCTTTAAAATCCATCGGAAGCACGTGGTTAGGCATGCTTTTGAGAAATGCTAATGTAATTTACATTAATCCAGTTTTCTTTATTTTTTTTTAATGTGAATAAAAGAGATCTTCATTAATAAACTATGTAATTCAGTTATCAACAAGCATCTTGCGTGTTAAACCTTCATAAATTGTAAGGGTATGGACTGGATTTGAATACTGATCTTTAAATGTTTCACAGTACAATTACAGCTGTGAATGATTTTAACAGAGCTATAGATCATGTCCATAAGAGCAAAAAAGTCAAAGGAATCGCACCTCTGAATGTGACCTTGTCGAGATATAGCCCCCGAAATCAGCCATGTGCCATGCCCCACTAAGAGTATAGCGTTCGACTATTTAGCCCACGTGACTATGCTGCTTCGAATGACTGTTTGTGCAGTACTTGTATAGTTTTAGGGGTATGGTGGCTCGCACCACCCGGGCATTGAGGTGCGAGCCTTGACGACACGGAACGTGGAGAATAGGCAGTGGTACCAGTACGTGGGGAAAAACAGTTTTTGGTTGGTAGAAGTTAATGCGTTTATTACTTGTTATGCTATATATATAATGTAAGTTGCTTACCGGTGTGATATCTGCCGACAAGATTGTGACTGGAACTGCCAGTGATGGGTTCTGCATTTGGAGGCAGATATCTCGCAAAGGGTCGGATGTCGCACTTTTCTTTATTCTTTGCCGATAAACATTGTTTGATTGTCCGATCACCGTGCTGTACTGTCTGTAAATGTGCAATGGGCTTAAAAGAGCATGTGGCATGGCTCTCCATAGTACCTAGAAGTAGACTTTAGGCTGATTTCGGAGGGCTGTGTCTCGTGAAGGGTTGTGTGTAGAGGTTTGGTTCTTTTGACTTTTCTGCTCTTATGGACGTGCTCTATGTTTCTGATTAGGTCCCAACAGCATCATTTGCAACTGCAATCTGCAATTGTTGTAAAGATTGGGAGTTAAATCCAGCCCATACCCTTACAATTTATGAATAGTTGGAATTGCAGTGTTCTTCCTTCTCTCTCACTTGCAAGTCTTGTTGTAAGATTATGGAAGGTATAAATACGGCTTGGAATGAGGTAGTCGGGATGTTATCGGAGTCGTGGAACGTGCCCTTAGGAGTGAAAAGGTCGTACTGATGGACTGTATGTGATCCTTTCTGATTTATTCCCAAAATTAGCCTTGTTAAAGGTGCGATGGATGTAATGGAGCATGCACTGTGACTCCAATTGCACCTCGGAAGTAGTCGGTGCAATGGCATTTCTTGTTTATATGAACTTTTAACCATCTCTAATGAAGTGGAAAATGATTGACTTTTAGCAATTTTGAGAACTAGTTTTGGATTTTTTCACTTTTAAATTTTACCCCATTTTTTGAGGGTCTTCAAAATTCCAAATAGGCCAATTTTGGGAGCTATAACTTACAAAGGGTCATGTAAAAGTTCCTTTGACTTTTTTAATCCTGTGGGCATGATCAACAGCTCTGATAGGGCCCCAACTGCCTTGTTTGGAGCTGCACATGTGCCAATTAAACTTTATATCAGTAAATTTGATTTTACTTACAGAAACTTTAATATAATGGAATAATTGACAACTTCAAAGACAAAAAGAGCATTAAACTTCAGTTTTGTCTTTCTACAAACTAGCCAGACAAGTATGGATGCAGTAAAATTTAATAATACTATTAAATAAAAGGCTCACTACCCTTAAATCATTAATATTATAAAGAGGAGAAATTGTTCTATGTAATTTTTAATATTTTTAGGATAAAGTCTTATTAATTTAAACTAATGTGACAGGCAATGAACAATTGTCAGATTATACTCAAGATTTTCTCTGTAATAGTATAAAAAATAGCAATAATTACCATAGATAATTGGATTATACATTAAGAACTTCCCTAACAAATATAACTTTATATGCCATCCAATTAAGTGATGTGATTGACTAAATGTCATGAAGGCCATTAGACAGTGTGTTATTTCTGAGTAGCAAAGCAAAATATAATTAATTCCTTATAAATTTTAAAGAAATAATTAACTATAAGCTACAATACTTATGTATTTTTAAATGGTTTTGCTTATTTATGTATGTTAATTATTAAAATTACTACAGCATCATCCTGACAAAACAAAAGTAGAAGATTCTGTTTCACATTTCTGTAAAATTGATGAAGCCTGGAAAACTCTAAGTAATGATCAACTGAAAAATGAATATGATGCAAAACTAAAAGGTGAGTGATGGTTTTTAATTATTATATTTGTTGAAATTAAATTATTTGTATTAGTTAAATATTTAACTATTAATGTTAAATAAAAATTTATTTTATTTTATTTATCTTTTTCTTCTACATGTTCCTTGGCTTCTGTATTAAATAATTCATGTTATAGAACAGGGATAGGCAACCTTTATGTATGTAAGGCCAAGACTCCGCTAGCGTAAAAACGGGCGTAAAACCCCTCGTTGTAAAAGCTTTTAATTACGTGACCGTGATATTTTATGCCCGAGCAGATCGTAAAACCAGTGTAAAAGCGAGTTGAGCAGTGTTCAACTTTCGACGCAAATACGACCGTAAAACGGTGTCATCCGCCAATCAGAAGTCAGTGAAATCTAGATCATTGATTTATTAATTGTTCAAAAATTACAAAGTATTCTTTATATATTTTGTTATCTGTTTATGTCAACACAGAAAGGAATTCAAAACTTCTAATAACTCATAAACTTAAAAATAATTATATGAAATTTATAATTATTAAGTTGATTATATCATTTTTTTTTCTAGTTCTTGAATTTCAACCATTATTCCATTGATTTATATGCAAATAACAGTTGTAAAGATTTTATTTTATTGATAATTTAAGGTTTTCTACAATACTATAAATTACTGACCAGAATGACGGTTTATATAGGCTATACATATACATAATTCTTTTCAGAGACAGCTTAAACATCTTCTAGTTTACAATATAATAAACTTTAAATCTCTCAAAAATTGATAAAAAATGTAAAATCAATCTTTAATAATTCTAAATTTATTTCATTCTTTAGCTTGGGAATTGAAAAATACACATGCAGTACATGAAGAAGTGAAAATTAGTAGTATGAATAAAATTTCAGGTAATATATTTTTATTAAAAAAACTTACATTATGCAGTGTAAAGTTAAATTATATTGTATAAAGCAGTATACACAGTGTGTATTGATTTTATAAATATTTTTTGTATTCATAACATCTCATAGCTTGTTTCTGCTTTCCAAGAATATGCTTTATTATAAATTATACAAGGTATTTATTTGTAAGATACAAATTTGTTACTATTACTTGGGAACATACATTTGGGTCATTGAAGGCCAAGGCTCTCACACATTATTACCATATAAGGAAGTTAAAATAAATCTTAATTTCATTAAAGAACACTTGTATTACCTAAATAAATTGTTATTGTGACAGATTTAACATGCAAACAAGCTATGAACAATTTTCTTTTATTTCTGTTCATTCTGAAACACAATCCTTAAGCTAACAGATGATAAATCTGAGAATTTTTGTAGTTTTATTCTGAATTCTGGCCTAATAGTAGTAAAAATTAAATTAAACCTTGTTGCAAACTCTTCTAATCTTCCTAGCTGCAAATCAAAATTTTTTGAAAAAGTAGAACAGGTTACAAACTTTTGAGTAATGCCCAAATTGTCACACAGGATGACATGTATTATGAACACTCATCATATGATCCTATTTATTTTCCATAGTTAATATTTACAGTAAAAACAACTGTGAAATTCCATTATTATAACTATACAGTAGTAACGAGATAGTCTATTAGTAATATATAGAATTTACTGGATTTACTAGACAATTTTTAATTTTACATATAATGTTTGATTACCTTTATTCTTTCAAAAATTGCAAGAGCTCATTCAGCATACTACAGAATTTATTTTACAGAACTTTTGTAATTTAAAAAATTTTAAATAATAGTAAAGCAATGATAAACATATCCAAAGTTGAGTAGATTTTAAAAATATAATTTCTTAATACTTACGGAAATTGTATGATTTCTATTAGACGAGAGTTACGAGAGAAGTTGCCGTTGCGGCGGATCTTACATACTAGATCCAGAAGATTTAAAGTACGGCAGCTGTCTCGTCATAGAATGCGACAGTTGTTCGTTAAATATTTTGGTTCAGACCGGACTTTAAGATGTGTTTTTGTGTTAAGCAAGAATTTGAATGTTAGATGAACACAAAAGTGAGTTGGTTTTAATAATTTTTGAGAAATGAATTATTCTGTACAATTATTGATACAAAGCACGTTTATAAAAATATAAATTTATTTATTTATAGATGATTTTCTTTTTTGTGAAAGCAAATATTATAGAGAAATAAATATATTTTTATTGCTGCTATTAAAATTTACCATTACATATTTGTAGAAAGCACATCTACATTTGAAGTTTGCTATCATTTTTTTTTATTAACACTTGATGTTACATATACTCTTAAAATGTGAATAAAAATAAACATTGTAAATATTTTTAAAAAAATTAAAATTGTGTCATAAGAATGGATGAAACAAAATTATCATACATTACTTTCAATAGCACTAATTTACAATAATTGAATAAGTTAAAATCAATTCATAACTTCAACGTGCAATATATAAAATTGTGTAAAATATCAATAATTACGCTTTTGTCAGTACTTATTAACCAAAAACATTAAAATATCAAAGTTTATAAATTTATAACTGCGTGGCACTTTCAGACAGGAATGCTTCGTTTCTCGTGCCAAACGGTCGCTGAATCGTGGGATATCTGTCGTTCGCTTGATTCTTTACATTTAAGGGAATGTCATAACCCACTATAAAGAAAAAGAAAGTTAAATCAACATCCTACAACAAAGTTTGCAATTATAGAATAAACTTAGTTGTTTGTTTTTCACTTCAAATCTTTGTGCAAAATGCAAGTATTTGCTTCCTTTTGATGAAACAACGAAAAGTTATACAATGTTCACATATTTCATTGAAATTCAGTATTATTTAGGACATTCATAAGACAAGGCAAATCAACTTAAGCTCAGGGCCGGCCATCGGGGGGTGCGGCGGATGCTATGCACCAGGGCCCCGCGATTGAGGGCGGCCCCAACATTATCAAGAACTAAAATAATGTACTCTTGCACATGAAAACTTGACAATATTCCTATCGTCAGTATGACGAAAAGTACATTTTATCTAAACATTATTATTGTAATCTCTGAATTTCGACAATCTTCAAACTAATTCTTGATGATGCGAGTGTTTAGTTTTTATTATTTGATTCGGGGAACTCCCGAAGATTCCCACCTAAATTGGACTTTTCAGAAAAAAATCTCAATACCATATAGCCTGCGTTAAGAAATGAAAATAATACTGTGGCCGTCGGCCATATAAAATTATATGTATACTAGCTTACCTGTCGCGCATTGCTGCGATCTCAGAAGAAACAAAATTCAAGCAAACTCGTTATGATGAAATTCAATTTACATTTTATTATTTTTATTGAAACTTATTATTATTATTCATTTTCATCGGGAAAACATTTCAAAGTGTCGTTTCAATTCTATTTATTTATTGGAGTGTTTGTGGATACACGATATTTTTTGTTTTTCCGTCTGGTGCGTACACGAATAAATTGGAAGGTTTTTCGACGCGAGCCGGCCACATACAGTTGTCCACGCGAGAAGCACGGATTCTCCAAATTTAGCCCACACACTCGCTGCGATTGTCAGAAGTGCGATATTCCCCATTTTTATATATATTTTTAAATCCTTTATAATTTTAATTATTTAATTGCTCCTTCCTCTCTTCCTTGGCATGTTGTGAAATTTCTGATAGTTGGATAATAAACCGTTTTATTGTAATTTGTCTTTTTAAATTATTAGATGATATTAAAATTTGGAAAAGGGGATCCCTAGATCGGTAAAATAGGCGAATTTCCTTCTACAACTTCGGTTGTTGTTCGGTATACAGTTAAAGTTTTAACAAAGTTCGAGCGAATACGTAATTAGCAAAAAAAAAGTTGAAATAAAGTGATTAAACAAACATTATTACAAATATCATAAATAACAGTTCACAAATGCATATATAGAAATATTTTTTGAAGGGGGAAAATGGTCTTCACAATTTGAAATCGATCAAACACACTGTGCTCGAATGCTCGTGTAAACGCGTGCCATCTATTGTAGGATAAATGTACTTCGCGGGAGTGTATTAAAAAACTTTCCAAAGTTTCATGGCAATCGTACTATGCCACAAACCTTCGCTGGAGTATATTAAACAACTTCCCAAAGTTTCACGGCAATCGGATAAACAGTGTGGTAATGCATGAAGGACACACACACACACAGACACACATACATTCATTTTTATATATATAGATTTGTATATAGTCGTAGTTTTAATGTTTCTTTTATAATTTCTTCTATCTCTTTTTGTTTGTCTTATTTCTGGAACTTTCTGGTGACCGTTATTGTCTCTGGGTAGGATTAGCCGTTCTAAGAATCAAAGAGAACTGTTATAACTGATCTGTTGTAACTTGATCTAAGTGTCAGATCAAAGGTAGAAATTCCTACATACTTTTTGAATATCTGAGTGAGTTCTTGTGTAGTCGTCACTCCAGTCAGTTGTAACCGAGAGTGAATAAAATCTGATTTTTCTGATATTTTCCATAAGGAACAAACTTCAATTATTATTAGGTATGTAAATTTTGAAGAGAAAAGATTAATTATAAATGAATCATTTATAGGGTTTATTGAAGCAACTGATGTGACTGGAGAAGGACTAGCAAAAACTCTATTGAAAACATTAAGTGAGCTTGATTTACATATGAATTGTAGAGGGCAGGGATACAACAACGGTAGCAACATGAAAGGGAAATATAAAAGTGTACAATCTAGAATAATTGCTCTAAACCCTCACGCAGTATATGTGCCTTGCCTATCACACACTTTTAATTTATTAATTTGTGCTGCCGCTTCCAGAAGTACGTATTGTAAAAATTTTTGGGGGATATTGCAACGTTTATATTGCTTATTTTCTGCATCTACAAAGAGATGGGAAATTCTAAAAAAGCATTTAAACATTACTCTTAAACCATTATGTGACACTCGTGGGAAGCCAAAATAGATTCGGTTAAAGTAGGGTATACACAGTTTGAACAAACTTGTAATGCCCTAGAAGAATTTATTGATATAAGTAACGATAATACAGCAGTATCCAAAGCTAAAAGTCTGTTGGATTCAATACAAGATATGCCATTTATTTTATGTTTAATAGTAAGGTTTGCAATGTTGTCTAAAATTAACGCTATCAATATACTATTTCAAGTGAAAACAATTATTCTTGAGTCAGCTTTTAATTTAGTCAATAAACTTAAAAGTGAAATCCAAAATTTAAGAACAAAATTTAACACATTTTTCAACAAAGCAAAAGTGTTTGCACGTAATTTGAATATTTCAAAACATTTTCCTGAAAAACAAATACGAAAAAGAAAAAGGTTATATTTCTAAATAGCAGATGAAGTTATAGAAAACCCGGTAGAGGAATTTAGATGTTATTTTTTTAACACTGTAATTGATATTGTTATTGTACAAATAGAAGATAGATTTAAAAGTATACCAAATATTATTTCTGATTTCAAATTAATCACTGATATAAAAACCTTAGAAAAACATGAATTAGAAAAATGTTCCAAAAACTTTGTAAAGTTTTATAACAAGGATGTAGATGAAAACCTAATCCAGGAAATTGGTTTGCTATGGGATTTGATTTTGAATGAAAGGGATGTAAATAACGCACGACACATATTGCAATACATACTAAATAATAATTATAATGAGTTATTTCTAAATGTATTGACTGTGTTAAAACGTTTCTTTACGTTGCCAGTTACTATAGCAAGTGCTGAGCGCTCTTTCAGCAAATTAAAATTAATAAAGAATTATCTTTGGTCCAGCATGTGTGCAGAACGCTTAAATGCACTTGCTATATTAAGCATCGAAAAAAAAAAAATTGCAAAAAATTGTAATTTTTCTGAAGTAGTTAATGTATTAGCAAAAACAAAATCACACTTTAAACAAACATGCATTAGTAATATATGTTCGTGTTTGTAATTTTTTTTACTTTACAAAAAATTTAGGGCCCAAATAGTTTCTTGCACCTGGACCCCTTTATAGAGAAGGCCGGCCCTGCTTAAGCTTCCCAATTTCTTTCCTGCAAAACCTTGTTAATTTTTTAAATTGTTTCTACAATATCTTTTCAACAACATACTGTCACACTTCATTTGTAGCTTTGTCATATCAAAATTACAGATGAAGACGAAAGCTGATTTTATATATTTTAATATAAATAATATATAAAACAACATAGCAGATCTCAATTCTGTGTATTTGGAACCACCCAAGCTCCAAGAAAAGAAGTACAAATTGCCCCAATTGCTATTAGCATTTCTCCTACGGTAAATTCGGTCAAAATTATTCCAACAATAATTGCAGCATTCTACATTGCCAAATATTTCTGCTGTCACACTATATACAGTGAAACCCCTGTTGACGAACTTAATCCGTTCCGCGACTCCGTTCGTTAACCAAATTGTTCATTAACTGAAGCAGTTTTTTCCATAGAATGCAAATGCAATTTATCCATTCTAGCCTTGATTTTATTTGTAAAATACAGTAGGTTTTCTGTGATGAAAATGTATGGAAACTTAGTATCTATTATTACAGCAACGAACATGTAAACTTTATTTAATAAAATAGCACTGTACATACCTTCGTTTGTTGTAGTTGGTGGCAGAGGAGTGGAAATATACGGAGCTTAATGCTTAGAAGGGGAATCTCCCTCCAAAAAAAATAACTGGTAGCACTTCATCGGGAGATACTTCGAGTCCAGGTTTCTTTTGGTAAGGAACAAGAAATTGATCTAAAGTTTATTGTCTTACTCTTTTAATAAAGACTTCTCAAATGCGATAGCGCATTGTCGTTTTCTGTTGCCACTATTACTTTTCTCTTTTTTGGTTGCCATATTGTTTAAATATATAAATCACAAAACTGAAAAAAGAAGTTTAGCACAAACACTCGGAAAAGCAATGCTTAACTCGCACATGCCTAACAGCAACTAAAATTTGATACAAAAAACCGTTACGTTCGTTATCCAAGACAATTTTTTTTCCAAATAAAAGTTTGTTAACCGACTTGGTCGGTAACCAGGGCGTTCGTTAACCGGGGTTCCACTGTAAATGGAAAGCCAAATCAAGAATGTAATTCTTCCTGTTACTCTCTCATCCTCCAATTACATCACGGAATACAAAATTATAAATATGGTAAATAGACATATTTGGCAAGAGAAAATTGCTAACCACGTTTCCTGTGTTTATAAGGGTGATTAATTCAAATCACCCTTATTGCAAACACGCATCCTATCTAAGATAAGAGGCCTTTTTGTTAATTTGCGTGCTAATTCCAAGTGTCACACGACAGTCTTCACTAGATTCTTGTGTAATACCCAAAGTACTTGACAATTATTTCCGAATTATCAATTCTATATTCTACTAACTAATTGTTAGTATGCAAGAACCTCCAGTAATGCCTTGTTTTCAACAATAGAGAATAAAGTAACACTTATTAAACAATTAATTAATTACCTTAATTATCCCTCAGAAAAGAAATTCTCTATTCGTCAACTTACTTATGCTGCTCCCATTTTCGTTACTTTGTTGATAAGCGTGAAAGTACGAATTCTCGGCGCTGGAAGGAGCAGGCGAGGATGTCTGTCCTTGTCTCAAAATATCCGAACCTGTAAAGTTCATCGACATTGAAGTACCGATTCGACCTTGGTAGTTTCTACTTACTCTTTTATACCTTTCAAGTCGTAATCTATCGAATAAAACTTCAAACACTTCAAAGTGACGAACACTACGATGGATAACACACCACTCCACGCTAATATTACGCTCCCCGCTGCCAAATTCCACGCTATCACCTGCAGAATATATCTTTACTTGTGGGTGTTTACTTGCGTAAGCGTCTAGAAAGATTACTCACCATTCGAGAGGTATCGATCTCCCCCTTAATCATTCCATCCGGGTATTCGAAAACGGGTGCTGCTATCAACCCCCAGATTCCCGCCCCCAGATGCACTGAAAGTGTGTACATATTTGAGAATTTTCGTTAGTTTTTTCGGTCTTCTAGATCGAATAGTACTCACCACCGACGACGTGAATCTCGTCTTCTCCTTTGAAGAAAGCCACCACAAGGTGAAGAAAGAAGGCAAAGAGGCTTCCTATTACCCCCACTGTTACGGACGCCCACATGGGGAACCTGTCGCAACCGGCACTCACCGACACCTGGCGATAAATTTATCGAATGAGAATCGAATCCGGACTCTCTTGACGGAAGCACTCGACATTTCGCTTCCAAAATTCCGGGTTTTTTCAGTTTTCAGGCCGAAAATACAAGATGCTATTTACCATTCCTGCCACTGATCCTGCCAGAAAGTAGGAAAGCGAAACGAGTGCGTCGGGTCGAACCTCTCGGCGGCTATTTTTGCAGCATTTCTCTAAACGATAGCAACACAGGTAGGCGGCACCCCCGAAATTTGCCGCCAAAACGGTAGAAGTGATAGCATCGACTATGGACGAAGTGGTCAGGTTTTGCACCTTTCTTCCCGCCTGCGTTCCACAGGCGATGGCCACGTAACCGACAATCAGCAGGAAACTTCCCACGATGGATATCTGCGTAAAGGATTCGAATTAACACGTCATCGAAGACGTCAAGAGTACAAAGGTTGCTTACCGGTATGGTATGTCCGGGTTTTCTCTGCACGGTGTCCGATCTGACCGATCTGGGTCCGGCCGTTGCCACGGCAACCGTGGCACACGCACCGGCGCTTACGTGGATCACACCTGCACCCGCGTAATCCTACAACGACACAGGTTAAGGATCATTAAAAACTCTCCAATAACCAGAAAATCATAGCACTAATACCCAAAAGTAACGCCTGGGTAACATTCCTAAAATGCCAAAGATTACTTCAAGCGTTCGACCAATTTCAACAGACCCGATTACGTAACACTGCAAAGTATTAACGTCATTGAAGAACAATGCAAATATTATCCCGAATAATTCAACGCTTAATATACTGCAAAATGAAAGGCCCAAGTGTTCTTACCGTAAAAATGGTAAATTTTTTCTTCGTACGATTTTTATCAATACAATGCAAAAACAAACTTACTCGATAATACATTGCGCCATTCTGGTACAACCATCCGAATGGACTCCAGCACCAATGAACCACGAAAGGATGGATCAGACCTTTAAATGGGAGGATTAAAACACCAGAAGATTGTCTTTTATAAATAGAGGCTTAATTACTTACCGGAAACGAGGATTGTGACGATGACGTAAGAGACGAACGTTCCTCTGTCCGCCATGGAAGACACCACGATGGAACAGACGGTGGCATCCAGTGTCAAATGAAAGAACCAATGAGACGCATCATCGGCACTCAAATTCAGTCCGGCGAAGTTTTTACTTCCTACGAATCCGAGACCCTCGCCAAACGCTATACCGTATCCGATTAACCAGTAGATTATACCCGCTATCACTTGAAACACAGAATTCTGAGTTTAAGAGGACAGAGCATCCGATTAACCGGGGTGTAATTAATCAACGTCACGTCCTTACGAGTTTGGGGGATTAACGAGTATATGCACAAGTTAATTATATTGTTATTTAATAAATAAAGCAATAAATTGTCACACGGGGAAAGCCCCGTTGTTACGTTTTGCAACTTCCCAAAACACTTATTTACAATAAATAGTATTTCCTGTATTTAAATATTTACATCCGCTACACGTGGAGAAGTGACGAAATGACGTAAAAAATCCCCCTCTATAAAATTAGAAAAAAAAACCTGTACTTACTCGTATGGTAGATAAACACTACTAAGACGTGAGAAGCGGAATTCTTGCGAGAACCGTACTGTACCAGAGGAAATCCACTTTGCATAACTGCATTATTAAACGTAACACAGATTTCTGCATTAAAAACAAACGATTACGTTGAAAGTAGTGTCGAGTACTTACGCAAGACTAAAAGGCCCGATAGAACAAACAAGACGTGTCGATTGTCTCCATTTAGTTGCAGTAGGGCCTGGGAAAACCGAAGAATTTCGTCGGTTAACTGTTGCTGTCCGCATCTCGTGCGATTGCAAAAAGGAACGATTTGCTCGATGGAGTTATGCTGGTACGACACGTTTGCCGAGTCGTCCATCTTCGTTACGACGACGCAAACGAGCGCGTGCAGGTGGTCCTACACGTCATCGACCACCCTCCGATACGTACCATCTGCCGCACGTGCGGTCGGACACTTTACTCCTTTCGTATTGAATTACGTCGTAAACGAAACTCCGTTTTTCCATCTGGTGGTAAAAGTTTTCAACGTCTGAAAATTCATTAAAACGCCCGCGTAAGATGCGAACTCGGATCCTAACGCGCGTGACCGAGTTATAGACAGAAATTTATTTAAAATGGCGTTAAATGTTAATATTTTAAGTATAATGTATTTTTAACGTCAAAATAATTGTGTATAAATTAGTTTTCGAGACAATAATGGCTCGTTTATTGGAACATTCTTACACACGTCTTACTCGGTCTGTTCTTGTTAAACGGAAAAAAAGACACAAAACTGTTTTTCTGCGCATTACTTATTACGTACTTCCGTTTTGTCGGAAAGTAAAATTTCTGCTTTTCTCCTCTATATCCCAAAGGATTTGCGGTTTTAATCGACACACCAATAAGACACAAGATAATTGGAAAGTATTTAACATAATTTAATGGCCTGGTGTGTTTAGTAAAACACAAGCCGAAACTGCCATCTTCGCCTTCGACAGAAAAGTGCCGCCATATTTAGTCCTTTTTTTTTATTTTTCTTTAATTCGTCGCTTCTAATTTTTCATCTATTTTTTTCTCTTCAAAACTATTTGATTGAGGTAAATTTATGTCAGTTTGACTTGTTTTATAATAAATTTTAAAGTATTTCGATCAGTTTAACAGAAGTCGTTTCGATTAAATATCAACGCCATGTTTAGTCCTTCCACGTGTGCGAATTAAAATACTATTTATTCACTTTTTTAATGTTCGTTTTCGCTTGTTTCTAATTATGCTTCGATTCAATTCTTTAAAGTAAAACACATTGATTTACATTAAAAATATTTATTTACACAATATTTAATAACTAGTTCCTTTCTAATACCGAAACCAGTAAACAATTGAAATTACAAATTATACATCGCATACATTCTTTAATTGAATTTTTTTTCTAGCAATTTCCATATTGTCCCGAATAAGATCATCTCGCATTATTTCACTTTTAATTATTAAAGTTTAATGTATAAGCAAACACAAAAATTGTCATCATAAATTAATACAAACGTGGTATACAGTATTGTTACCCTCCATCTTGTGACGTCAACTTTGACTGGCCGCAGAATGCTAAAAAATATCCGATTGGCTAGAAGGGAGGAGCTAATGTGTTCGGAGTATTCTTGAACCATGTGCCGAATTAGCAAGTTAAATTGATCGTATGTAAAAATGTCGAATGATGATTTTTTGATTAAAAATTATCATAATTATAATACTTTTTATAATAAAATTAAATTGTTTAGTCCAATCCGAGATCTTGAAATTTTACCAGCAAAACAATGACGTCACTAGTACAATGCTACGATGCTAAATACGTTTCTATTTGTTAGTAAAAATTCTGTGATACCGAACACGGCACAATAAGCACAGACAATACTGAAACATATGACACCGCCTTTACCATCTTCGAACCCATTTCGTTGCAGAATATAAATTTAATTATTATTAGAATACAATTCGAAGCAGTGATTGGATTTACTTACCGTATTAGTTTTGAATTTTCCGCACAGATTTATTCGCGTAGAAAAAATATAACACGTATGTTTAAACCTATCAAAAAATCAGTTCGCGAGCAGTTTGTCCTGACCACCAGAGGGCCTACGTGCAATTTAACTTAGGCCCTCTGGTGGTCGTAATAGAAGTTACACTTTTTATCTGAAGTAATTCGCATTTGAACTTCATACTCTAGTTCAGAACGGATGTTTTAAAATACCGGAAATTCATGAAATTTTGCGATGGCAACAGTCAAGGATAATGGAATTCACGTTGCTTAGATTCGTCAACAGATAGCGCCGACGGCAAAGTACATTATTTTTACGATAGATGGCGCGTTCGTATTATTTCACTGTAGTGAAAAACGTCACGGTAATGTAACCTATCAACGTTTAATACTTTAAATCCGGTTTCGGCCATTTTTGTAGCAATTTGCAATTATGAAAGCCAAAATAATTAAAACTATACTAATAGTTATTTTTACTACATTGGCATATGTCATTAGGATTGTGATTATTGTGGAAAGTTACTGGAAACAGTGTAAAGTAGCTTCCAAACTTGGTGTCACATTGTCGAGTTAAGTAGCTGACATTTGGTGTTTGGCATTAGTATTATAAGCACAGAGTCACTCATCTGCCGTGTATCGCAACTTGTATTTTGAGTTTCGGTATGACTTGTTTCCCCTACGTGGAAGGGTGGATGCGATAAAGAACGAAACCAGACTACAATGCAAAAGCCACTTTTATTTTTGCCTTTTGTGTCACAGACAATTTTAACAAAGTGGCGATAAACAAAGCTGACCATATATATATATCTGCAAAGATATTCAGAAATACCCAAGCTCATTTTGAAAATTTTTTGTACCTCTCAGAGTTCGAGGGCTCTCCCATTCAAATGTAAAGCGACATACATACACACACGGTATTATAATTAATCTACAATGTTTAATTATTCTTACCAACATTGACACGTCCCATTCTACCGTTAGAGTGAGAAAGATCAAAGAAATCGACACAGCACACGACGTACGCCATGTGTACACAGCTAGAACATCATTTTTTTTAGTATAGAAAGAATTTAAATGCACCGGGCTGGTGCCAACTTTGACCGTTTGGACCCTGCGCATGTGATAAAACCACCCGTTTGGGTTATAGGACGAAGACACTAAATGGGGAGAGGGGGGCCAGAAAGAGATGCTAAACGGAAGAGGTGGCACCATCCCGGAATCACAATACATATCTATCTACAGTGTTTTTTTTTTTTTAAATTTGATTTTCTTATCTACAGAATTGTACAGAAAACACGTTTTATCTACAAAAATGTGCAATTGTGTATAGGTAAGAATTATTCCCATAACTTCACCCATTTGGAGTAAATTTCGGTTGCACAAACAGGCACGACAGCATTCCGTTACGGGGTGAAAGGTGCAAATCCAACTAGGAGGGGGAAAAGATGCACGTATGCCATACTTCGAAGGCACTCCCCTCCCGCCGAGAAAGGAATGTGTGCGGAGCGATCCGGCATGGAGTTCGAGCCCGCCGGTGCAACACCGCGTAATTTTTTGGATTTTACAACTGGTCTGCTAGTAAAAACACCGACATACACACTCGTACGGGCACACTCTCGACACACAGACGGAAGTCATCTCCCGTTTGGACAACTTGGTAATGAGCAAAAAGACAATTTATACCGTAGACGGCTAATCGGAAAACGGTCCTACTGGAGGTGGGGTTTTTCGGCACGGCGAAGGCATTAAGAAAGCACGACCCACCGGGTTTCTCTTGCAGGAAAGAGATACGACACCGAGGTGCAGTTTACATTAGTGCAGTATAAATCCTACTCAGACACATGTTTTGAACTAGTCGCCTACGGTAACAATCCGGTTGTACCGCCACAAACTAAGTTTTGGAAAAAAATGCATCGTTCCACATTAACGCACATATTTAACAACAGATATAAGATATAACACACAGGAACTCTACCCACATTTACATATATTTTTCTAGCGTCGTCGTCTCCCATTCGATATGTTGAAATGTCCGCCAGTCCGGTGAGGCTGGGGACGCTAACGATATTTGATTAGCAATTTCGACCGCACGCATGTCGTGTCTCCACCACGAGAAAAAAAGCGACACGGTGGAACGTTAGGCAGCCCCTCCACCCGTAGATGCTGCAGGCTGCAGAGGCCTCTTACCTCCTCCTCCCTTACGGTCAAATTTCTGGATGGTGGCAATTGGCCGGCTCGATTGTTGGCCGAAGTCTATTAATCTGTAGTGATGGGTGATAAAACATGGGGTGCGTGCACGAATACACTAACTCCCGTGTGTCGCGTCCATCTAAGAGGACACAAAACTACTGCGTACATACGGCACACATACGTACAAAGGCACAAAGGGATATTCGCAGTCCTCGTGGGATGTCGGGGGTGGCCGAGTCCCAAATGCTAGAGGCACGTCTTGCAGGACGAGGAAGCCACGCTCGCTTTCTAAGGGAGACGAATGTCGACGAAATGTTAAATAACATCAATAAACATCAAAACTTTGCATGCTATTCACACAAATATATTAAATCTAAAGAAATTGATAATCATAATTCTATAATTCGTACCTAAAACCAGATTATCCACAACAGTTTACATATTAACACTAGATAATGTGAGTCTATACATTTATATTGTCTGCGTATTCATTTGCGAACTGAGAGTAAATATAATAATCTCGAGAGGCGATACAAGACACAAAATTCCGTAAAAAACGTCCCTATTATTCTGGAGAACCCGCCGACGCGCACGGAATCGGTAGAAAACATTTATCTAGAATTAAAACGGAGAATGGCCGATAACACTAATTGAGTTCCTCCAATTAATTGCGATTAATATAATAAATTGAATTAAACTTTGTCTCTTCTATCATCGTCTGAGGTTATAATGTTTACAATGGTTCTTCATCCTGTATATAAGTTCTATATACATTTTGTGTGTGTGTGTATATATATATTTAAATTTCATGTTAATGTTTAACAGGCACTTAAATTTCAGCCTGACATCTAAATATTAAGGCAACTAATTTTAAAATAAAGATAATAATAATATAATATAATAATAACTTATGTAAAAATCCCAGGCTGATAAAACAATTATGCAAAATTTCCAGCTAAACGACGTAAGTATACACGTACGAGCAATTCATCATTTTATTTTTCAAATTTCCGTAAGGGAAAATATGGGATTTTAATCATATATGGGATGACTATGAATAAATTTTATATATATTTATATGTATATATAATATGGGTCGAATTAAAAACCCTATAAGCACTTAATATGTATTATGACAAAGCTCTGAATTAAAAAGGGGCAAACACCTGAGATGCTAAGTATTATATGACTAAAATATAATTAGAATTTGTCTTCACTTTCTAAATTTGATGATAAACACGAAGGGACGACACACGAACACAAAATTTTTCCCAGTGTATGCAGGAAAGTTTGGGATTCATTTAGGTACCAAAATATCACTGCACGTTGACTCACTCACTACAAACAAACTAGATGACGTAGAGGTATATCGGTAATGAATTAACCAGGGTGCGAGCTACAGTTGTCCTGTTTTGGACTAGGGGACACACGGCTCGCCAGAAAGACCCTGTTACCACGTTGAAACGAGGTGGAACCATCTAATAATAAATCTGTTTTTGCTTTTAAAGTTCATATACCATCTACACATTATATCTCCCACCAATAATATATCTCACATTTACAAATATAATATAATATATATAATATATATGTATATATATATATGTATAGATATATACAATCAATGGAACTTTTCCCTAAATTACAAAAAAAAATGAACAAACATCCCGTTTAGTATTTTATGCACGAAGAAATGCTGGGTCGGTGCTTCCACAGAAACAAAACCGGTAAACTGAAATGTCCGATTAAAAAAAATGAGAGTCACGACTTCGACCGGTCTGCGCTGAAGCTTCTCTTACCATTTTTTGAACTTGGGCCTAGAAAAGTCTTCTGGGAAGGAAAACTTCATGGCAATCTTTCCAGACGTAACCTAAGTCTGTCGTCTTCTCCTTCCGGGCGAGGGTCCACGGTGGTGGAGCGACCGAGTCTTCCGCCGGGCCGGAAATCCGAGACCAATTACTCTCTTGGACAGGATAAAACGGGGACGGGCGCGGAGCGCTCTCTCCCCGCCGTCCAAAAGGGAGACAGAACGCAAAAGGAGTAAAACCATCCGTCAGAGGCACAAAAGGAAAGATCCGAGAAAGAGCTTGAGTGTCGGAAGTCCGGACAAAATGGTGCATGCGGAAGAGCAACGGCGATCTTGGGCCAACGCCTACTCGCCAAACATTTGGTAGAGATGCTGGTATTGTGACTTGGGAGGACTCAGCGGATTGAGGCTGTATCCATAGGGCGGAGGCGCCTGAGCAGCGGCGGCGGCCGGAAAGGAAGCCAGAGGAACGGTGGAGTTGGGAAGGATGGCGGTGGCAGAGGCAGCACTTGCTGGCTGCAGGTGAGCAGGCAGCGGATGGGTGGCGGTGTGGGTGGCAGCGTAAGGCACGGTGGCACCCACGGCAGGTCGGTTGGTGGTGTGGTGGTGGTGGGCGGGCGGAGGTGCCGGAAGCTGATTGGCTGCAAACGGAGCGGCATTTCCAGCCGATATCTGTCCCGGAGCCAGAACGTACTTTTGAGACTGGTTGGTCGGCAAATAGGTAGGTTGGGCCAAACTAGAGGCCACGTACACTGCCGGACGACAATATTCCCTGCAATGTAAAATGGCACAAGATTAGTCAAATTTATCTTCTTGTAAACTGATTGTCCAAGTTACTGCAATCATTAAAAATTATCATATATTTTTATACATTAAATTTGAAATGTTAAATCTATAATATAATGCATCATACTTGTCTGAGACAGACTGTTTAAATAATACAGCACTAAAATCTTCAAAATAATAATATTGACACAATTCAAATAATAACCTCTAAAATGCTTGTGTATCAACTAATGCAGAGACAGACTGATTTAAAATTTGCTTTGCCTAATACTTGCACTCTCCCCTGGCATTTTTTTATGTCTTATAACACTGGAATGTCTAAATAAGAAATAATATATTTAATCTCATCCTCTAAGTAATAGTCTGTGCATACTATGTTGGGCAATTTTGGCAATTCCAAACCCTCTTTAAAGAAGTTTGTGGTTCCAAATTTGTTGCAATACTAAAACAAAATGTTTCGTGTACTTTGGAGCATTACTACTTATGGGAAACATTAAAAATATTGTCTATCAGAAGTAACCAAGAATATGAGAAGACAACACGCAACATCACTCGGTAAAACAAAGATTCATAGATGTTCGGAAAAAAACGTCGAGTTGTCGATATGTCGAGAACATGCTCGACATCTCGAACTCTGTTCACATTTACAATAATTTTTGTTTCATTGGCTTTTAATTTCATAAAGAATAAAAACAAAATTTGATTTATTACAAAAAGCTTTATCCTATGATACCAACTCAATCCATTTCTAAGTGCAAATTCACAATTATTCCCAACTGGCCATATTTACACTATGTCCAACTTGATGATAATGTCATTAATCAATTCTTTATACCAACTCTAGTCCAATATGCATTGTATGCATGTGGATTGTTAAATACAGTAATGTACAGTACAAGTGATTCTAAAATAAACATTTGAGATAAATATATTACAGATATAACAGAGTATCTGAGTGTGTAAACATCAGTCTACCTTAACTGAATGGAATTATTCTTTTTATATTCCAAATTCAAAAAGTTTAGTGGCTCACTTTTACATCATCTAAATTTTATTACTGTAAGTTGACAATAGAACAGATTGAACTGGAATTAAAAAAAAAGTTGGAGAAAATTATTTTCGCCAATCCTTTTAAGAGTGATTAAGTAGAGATCAGCAAGGCAAATTATTTTGTTGCCTCATGTTCTTCCATAAATTTTAATGTTTTACATAAATGTAACAGCAAAATTCGCCAATGAACTACAATATTTACTTCATATAAATTACGACTACAGAATATTAGAGGACAGCCATGGTATATATAAGAATTGGTCCACAATTCTGGGGACCTGGGTTCAAGTTCATGCCATCACCCTTGGCTATTTTCTGCAAGCAGTCCATCCCAGACATGTTGGAGTCAACTCTCACCCATCATGGATCTGGCCAAATTTGCAACAAATATGAGAAAAAGTCCTTATCCATGGAGTAAAAAAAAATCATATTTTTGAAGCTTTACATTAAATAAATATTCATTTAAATCACAATTTGTAAAATTCAAAACAATTTATTAAGAAAACATCATAAACAAACAAGAGGAGTCCATCAACCTATTGAACTTAAAATTACTGTACTAGAAACAGATATTTAGCAATAATCTAAGCCTAAATGCAATGAATTTGTTTCATTTAAGTTTTATTTATACAAAAAAGTAAAATACCACGGTGTAAGGAACCAAGTCTGAGCTTTATTTTTATTTTACTTTTATTTTGCTTTCATTATATTTTGTTTGGGGCTTATGTTTAGTTAAGACGAAGGTTTCCTCACCATTCACCTTAGTAACTTAAAAATAGAAGAAAAACCAACTCACCGACGAAAGAAAAGCGCCGTAGAAAAACTCGCGCACACTTGCGCTTCCCAAGCGGAAAAAAGTAAGTCCGCACCGAGAAAAAGGGGGGGAAGACCCCACAACCCAGTTAGGAATCGCTAAACCTTAAAAGAATAAAGCATCCCGATAATTGTTAAAAAGAATAATGTAAAAGGTTAGCGAAGTATTGTCGGAAAATAATCTGCCAGATAAACAAGAAAAATTTAATGTTACAGATAAGTATGTAAATGAGGAGAGTGAGCTCATTCAGAATTGTGACGTCACCTCACACTATAAAGCCTCTAACTCAAGTGAAAACGAACGAGGTGAATTCCTGATAGCAACGAGCTTTGGTGAGCTTCGTAGCAGTGAACGAGAGAGGTGTCCGATAGGATTTTGAAGTTATTCGATTTGTGGATCGACGATTATAGAAAGTCTTGAGAGTTTGAGGAAATAGGTTCCTAGTATATTGAGGTGACGATTAGGATCTTTAATTTATAAGAATTATTGTTTATAAGTTAATTCTTTGATTTTGTCGAATTCCAAAGGGGAATAGAATTAAGTTAGAAATAGATTGATTTGAGTTTGTCGGATTGATTCTTGTTGAATTTCATTGAATAAATTATTGTTTGATTTTTACTAAATACTGTATAGAGTTTATTAATAGAAGTTTAATTAAATATTTGATTTTGTTATTGACAAACTTTGTCATTATTTAATTCGGTGCACGCTTAAAGTCCAGGCCTGGCACACTAATGCGAATCCGCGTAAAGTACCCGTTAGGGAACGGCTATTTCCGGCACACAGTAGTGTCGATAATCGTTGGAAAGTCGGAAAAATAATATAGTACTTTACAACATTATATATTATAATAAACTATGTTTTTACCTGTACATATCTGGTTGACTTGTGGTAAGGTAAAGTGGTTGACCCACATGCTGAATAGGTGATAACCGCACAGATTGATTACCTCTTCCCACTCCACTGACTGTAGTCGTTGTCAACTGACTTCCACCAGTTATGGCTAAAGTTTTCTATTGAATAATTGTAATACACATATAACAAATTGTTTTTCTATAGAGTGATCAAAAAAAAATTTACTTGGAAGAAGTAAATTTAGAAATGTAGTGAGCTGGTTGCACTTGTTACTGCCCATTTTACACCACGAAAAACAAAATCTCACATTTACTAACTAAATATGGGCCCAACAGAGCATTTGAAATTCCTCAAGGGTCTGTAGTAAATAAATGTTCAAGATTTAAGTGTTTCTTTCAACACTAGCAAGACAATAATGAGTATGGCCAGCCAGTAGTATTATTAAATTACTCCTCAAAAGTAAACTTTCCATTCGATCACCCAGTATATGACATATATCAAATATACTCAATTTTGTTCCTTATATAATATCCAAAAGAGAATGATAAATTTAGAAATGATCAGTTTCCATAAAAATAAAACCAAAAAATTTATCACATTTTATTGTTTAAAGGAAAGGCCACACATTTGGTATTTGCTGTATGTCAAACAAACATTTGGCCGATATGGAGTAGTGTAGATTAGTGACTTACAACTTCATTCAACATACATTCCTTATTTGCATCTCCCACCCCTCATCAATATATTGTGCCAAATCTAGGACAAACATTTGTAATTCCACAACAAATCAATGTTTGGCAAATAATCACACGAGCGTATGCATGTGCTCACAAAGTGATAAATGCTTCAACAGATAAGTTGTCAAAATGTAATTATTGGAAATTAGCAAATACCAAATGCATGGAGCTGCCTTCATACAAAAACCAAAAATATGATTCAAGTGAGATTTTGAAAACAGGCTAGTAAGTATTGTTATTAAATATCAACTACTTACTGGATGATGTGTTGCCAAAACTTGATTCTGTTCTTCTTGCTCTTCTGAATCAATAACTTCTTGTTTGGTAGGTACGCTTGTATAATGTGACTGTGCCTGAGCTTTAACTAAAATTCTTTTCTTTTGGGAGGTATTAGCAGGTATACTGTAAAAAGAAATTATGCATATCTGAAAATCTGTACCAGAAAAATTAGTTACTGAATATAAAACTTTTTAATTACAAAAACTAATATAACTCGCATCACTTACCTGTTGGTGACCATGTCCTTCTGAGGCTCAGGTTTAATTACTTTTCCCATGACGCTAGCTGTAAAATTGGGAAGTGCTCTCACTGGGCTGTAGTGACCTTCGGAATCCGAATCGGGTACCGTTACGCAGCTGACCACGTGCTTCCTCGAATATCCATTTATTCTATGACTGCCATTACCGGTAGTCGTGGACGTTGCCGTAGTAGTAGTTACAGTTCCGTTTCCTGAAAGTCATTAGATTTATTTAGCATTTGTTATAAACACTCACAAAATTTCAAAATTTAGCTGTAAGTAATATCAGAATAAAATCTCATCAATAATATCAGGATTACGTCCCTTTAGAAGTTCATCATTTTTAAGACTAGTTTAATATTAATACCTAAAAGTTGCATTTAATATATTACAGAAAATGATCCAATAGACAATTAACCAACATAATTCGTGTAATTTTTTATTTTTGACTCTGAAATTATTTAAATTCAAAACTACATTCAAATAATTAATTAATATATATTTATTTTAATTTAAGTAGTTGTTTGATTTTGTAAGATCATTATCTCTTGGTATAGAATATACAGTTTTATAAAAAAAATTCTGTTTGTTGGGGAATTCTAAACAGTGAGAAGCTTGATAGCCAAAATGAGAAATTTCTTAAAATTGTTTTGTTCTTTTTGTAATCTTATAATTTCTTTAATTTGGCATTTTAAAGTAATCCCACTCATTTGTCTGGACTCCACTGGTCATTATTGTTGTCCACTTTTATTTTCTCAATGCTGTAATCCACAATGATCTTTCTGATGCAAATTTTGTTAAAATTATCATTGGTAATGATAATGTGCATAATCACTTGTGTCACTCGTTTCTTGGAAACTGCAAACCTGATATGTGTACAAGTGTAAAAAAATGTGTACTCTGTTATATGTACAAGTAATTAAAAGCATTTGCAAAATATAAAAATTAGATGAAAGCATTCACTAATTAAAGTATCTACATATAATAAGAAAAACAAGTTTTATAACTTGTTTTTCTTATTATATGTAGATATTGCCAAGAATTCCATCCATGCATATTCCTTACAGGTATCGTTAGAAACTATACCCATGTCTTGGTCTGGATTCACAGATGATAAAAGACAAAAAATTGAACTCTGGAAACTAATTACATTATAAGCAGACACTGCTGGTAATAATTGTTAGTATTATTGAAAAGTAATTAGTGATACCTACTAAGTAACAATGAATAAAATATTGTATGTTTGATTAAACAAGGTTCACACTGTCATACAGAAAATTAAAATAAATAACAATCAAAGCATAATGTTTGCTTCACACAGTTAAATAAACTGAGTTAGAATGTTGATTTGTTGAAAAGATTTTGAACATCAGTTGTGAGAAGTCAATTGGTTGAACAATAAAGTTTGGAAAAGTCGAGATATTTTCCTAACTCCTAATGAATCGGTCATACAATCGCCAAAAGGGAATGAACGAACTAGCAGACTGAACATAAACCTAGCTTTAGATCAGAAATCTTCTCAGATGATCTGTGCATAATTTTGATATCAAAAGATAATAAAAAAAATGTGAATTACGATGATCATATTACAATTAATTATATCAAAGCTCCAGTTTTTCAGAGTTTGTGTTATCCAAATTTAGGTTTAGTCATGTAGCTGCCTGCTAACGACATAAGAATGTGACAATTGCAATAGCACATTAGTAGAAAATGTTAGATTTTTTGATAATTTCAAGATCACTCCATCTTAATCTTTACACTATTGAAATTAGTATACATTTTTTGTACATATTTTTGAATTAATAAAAATATCTTTCTAACATTTTGTAGGATACTTAGGATACGTTTGTAAAGTCAAATGAGTTAAATGAGAATAACATCATCGTTATTCTTATTTCATTAGACTTTTCGAACGATTCGTTTATAACTAAATGGCTGTTTCTAAAATTGAAGATATGAATGTTGCTATTGCAGCCTTATTGGAAATATTTTTCATAGATTGCTTCAGGTGGACAGTTATTTCTATCATTTCATCTTTTAATTCACAGTTTAAACACCCGAGTAGATTTACAAACATCGATATCGTCAGCCGCCATTTTCTTAACGAAGTGAACTAACCCTTTCCTTTGTGAACTTCGTTAGAGTTTTGTTCGAAATTCCATCACCGCAGAGCATGCGCATTGAGCAAAACTACTACTTTTAGAACGATTTGTTACTAACGCGTTTAACTCGTTCGACTTTATGAACGTACCCTTAGAATAAGATCACCTCATCAACAAAATTAAACCCATGCTCGAAACCAAAAATTATCAACATATATAATTTCTTACCTTTCTGAGACGTCGAATGCACCACATATGTTCCTCCATCACCATCCGGAGTGAGAGGAAGCACACTTGCGCACGTTGTTGCTGTAGTTCCATTTTTCGTATGACTGGATATTTTATCATTTTTCTTGTTTACACATGAAGTGCATCCTTTACCTTTACAGCTGAAAATAATAATATACTTTTAATTAAAATGTTACAAAATTGATTTTAAAAAATTTCCTATTGTAATTTTAATACCATAGAGTTTCACTTTCTTCTTCGGAGTCAGAACTGATGGTTATGACGCTGATAGCAGGACTAGGTGTATCACAGATGACAATTGTTCGTCGCTGCTGTTCGTGATCTGGAGTTAACACAACTGTCTTTGTTCTACAAATAGAAAATTTAATTTAATTATGCATTTAGCACATACTCAAGATATATTTCAAATTATTTATTAATTATTTTAACAAAAAAACATTAATATGTTCTCTTATCCATATAAATTACCTAGAGTGTTTGGTTATCTGAGGATGCCATCGCATATTAGATCCCGATAATGGGCTGCCCGCACACATTAACAGGCTACTTGGATTTACTACAGAATTCTGGCTTTGAGTTGTCGAAGTGACAATGTTCTGAGAGGGAATATCCCATTTTGGTGGCGTGTTTTCTTTTACTCGTTTCTTAACCGGTGACAAATGAATACTGTTACTTTCCTTCTCTTTTTGTGATCTGAACATTAAATATGATAGATTAAGTTTATACAAATCAATGTTTTTGGCAGCAATTGCTTTTCTCACTAACCTCATCCTAGTCTGTCTTTTAGATGATGAACCCATCTGCTGCTGACGATGCTGTTGACCACTCGGCGGAACGGCACAGTGAGCGGGATTGGCAGCTACAACACTCCAAGGTTGTTGCAAACCCGGAGCAAGTGATGTCGACTGTTGAGAAAGCAGTGGATTTAGTTGGTTACTACGATCATAAACTGCAGCAGTATCATGTAATTCCTAGGTTAAAAATTTTCATATTGATAACCTTATTTGCTAATTAACATTTAAAGGCATTAATATCCGTCAAAAATTATTTTGAATATTTTACCAATAAATTATCCACATAAACAATTCACAGCACTACAATTTTTGTGAAAGCTCTGTTTTGTAAGTTCAAATAACAGATTAATAACACTCACCACTGGAATAACTGCAGGCTGATCCGGAAGCAGAGCTCTCTCCAAAACCAAAGGTCTACTCCATGGTTCTGAATCAGGCAAGATCGGCTGTTGAATGGCTCTTTGGGTAGGTATCTGTTGCCAAGATGGAAGAAACATTTGTCTGTTTGGTGGCCAACTAGACTGAACAGCATTCTGTTATAATATAAATAACAAACCATCACATATTTATCTTTAATTTTTAATAAAATTAATTTAAGTTATGTTACTTACAGTTAATAGCATTTGCCTTCCATTCTGTTCAACAACAGACACTGGAACATACTGTTGTGTCCCAACCTACAATAGAATATAAATTCAGATTTTAACACCATTGCATTATGTCTTTTAAAATCATAATGCAAACAACATAATTGCGACAGATTATCACCTGAGTTAATAAAGATGATTGAATTTGGAGTGCCTGAGGTTGTGCAGCTTGTGCCACAACAGGCACGACGTGTTTTGCGGGAGAATTCAGTCCTAAAAACAAAACCCCCAATTAATAATCTGATCCAACAGATTTCGTAATTTGTTTTAAGTTAAAAAATTAAATCAAACCTTGATATGGTGGGCAAAGAATTGAAGATACACACATAGATTGAGCTACGTGTTGGAATGGATCCGTAGCTCTCGCTACGGCTGCCGTGTACTGATTTCCAGCAACGGCATGAACCCCATTAACCCTTGCCTGAGATTGCTGCTGAGGCAAATTTACTCTCTGTGGAGCAGCAACTTGATGAGCAGTCTGATAAAAACTAGTTGGCTGTAACTGATACTGTAAACAGAAAAAAAAATTGCAATTTTATTTAAAAACTTTTGCCATAATTTACCCATAAATTAACCAACGATTAAGCATACCTGATTTGGCAGATTTCCTAGCTGATTGTTGAAGGTGAGAGCAACATTTCCAGACGAAGAAGTAAAATTACTGACAAGAGACATTTGGTTACCATTATGATCATAATTATGTCTACTACGCCTACATACTTCCATCATCTGCACAGATGCTTTAACACTAAAAAAAATTTAAATGGTTATTATGAAAATACAAAATCCATTTTATTATTAAAAATATTTCAAACTAGCTTACTTGTTACAATGAGCATACTCCACTAGATGACTAAGCGTGACAAAGTTATGATTTAAAGCTTCTCCTGGAGTTATTCTTCGTTCTTGGTCCAAAGTTAACATACGTTTCAATAAATCTATGAATTCTCTTCTGTCGGCCTTTTCGGCCAAAAGTTCTCCTCCTTCGAGGTCCGTAGGGACATTAACCTATATAGAATTTTAAAATATCAATAATGACCATCACAAATCCAGGAATTTCATTTAGGGGTGTGCTTTAATTATTTTTAGTATCAAGACAAAAAAATAGCAAATATTACAAAAAAATTTTAAGCTTGTTTATTTTGATAAATTTCTAAACTATCTGAAATTTTAATTCAAATGTATAATATGGAATAATTATTAAAATTTGTGCTATTTTTAGTGTCAGGTCTGGCAACACTAGTACAACATTTTCATATCACAGTTGCTTTGTTGAATTTCGACAATGTTTGTTAGCAAACACATACCATTTTCTCAGAAAAACCATGCCACAAAAAAGCAAAATGTCTTTCTCAATTGCATATAAAGCAGCAGCAGATTTCTGTATTTTGTTGCTGCTTTCATTCAGACACCAGAGCAATAACTTGTCACCATTTTAAATCGGAATAAGCTCTGGTTAAATCATGTGCAAGCTATACATTGGTGGACTAATGGTTGATTGGCTGTCTGCATCATCAGTTGGCCGGGCTAACAGTCAGCCCATGTTTGCACACCTTCAGGTAATAAGACAAGTGTCATTAAGAATAGGTCACAATTATTCCAGTAGGGTGATTTGCAAGTTTAGGGTGCTACCTGCTGGAGAAATTATAATCCAGTTTGCAGATTGAAACTGATATTCACAAATCTAGATTTGTACTGGAAAACTCTTCTACTTAGAATTTTGATTTTAGTGAGTGCATACACACCCACCACACCCCATGGATTTGCCCGCTCTATACTGACAAAAATTTTAAACACAAATTTAATCACTCAATTACAACTGATTTTTACCTGTGCCATATCATCTAAGCAATTAAAAATATACTTTCTGGCTTCCTTTGATTTAATATTTGTTTCTCCCTCATGTTCTTCTGGTGTCTGAAAATAAAATTTTATTTATATTTCATTAAAATGTATTTCTTTCCAACTACCAAAATTCCAAATTGGAAATGTAATTTTCAATTTTACCTTTAATCTCCAAAATGGATAATTGCTATCGGTTTCTCGATAAAAAAATCTGGTTGTCTTAGTGGCCGCATTCAACATGTGTTCCGCCGGCAAGCCCTGTGTCTGACTTATGTAACGAATCTATAAAACAGAAGCAACATTAGTAATAGTAACAGTTAGATTGCAATTGTTTGTTTAAAAACTCCGAATGTTCTTACTTGATCGTATTCGGACGAACCGGGATAGAGAGGCCATCCGAGAAACAGTTCTGCAATCACGCACCCGAGGGACCACATGTCTATCGCTTCGCAAAAAGGAAGTCCCAAAATTATTTCGGGTGCCCTGAGAAACAGATTATGCATTAAACCCAAATATTCATATAAATGATAAGACTGATCTCCAAAATGAAACTTTTCTATTACCTGTAGTATCTTGACTGCAAGTAAGTAGAACAGACAGCCTTTGAAACGTGACTTGCCGAACCGAAATCAATTACTTTGACTCGAAAAGGTTGTCTCCCCGGATCAACCAACATTATATTTTCTGGTTTTAAATCTGCATGAATCAGTCCAAGTTGCTGTTTAAAAGAAAAAAAGTTAATACAACAGCCTCAAACAGAATTTATTAAATCCACAAATACAAAAATACCTTTAACTTCAAGAGAGCTGTTAAAACTTGTTGCAAGATTGGACGGATGAATTTCAGAGGCAGAGGACTAAATTTGTTTTGTTTCAAGAAGTCATAAAGATTTTGTTCCAGCATTTCAAATACCAAACAGGTATGATTCTTATGAGTGAAGCACTCATAAGCACGTACAAAGTTGAGCTAGAAAACAAATATTCAACAATCAAAAATGATAATACCGAAACTTTTTGTAACAACTTGAAAAGAAAGTCTTCTCACCTCATCTGCATTTTCTTGACTAAGCCGATGTAAAATACTGACTTCGATCTGACCTTGTCGTGCGTACGACGGGTGGTTTTTTAAGATTTTAATTGCCACTATCTCATTGGTCCCTTTCTTCCAGCATTTAACCACCTAAAATTAAACATATTAAGCTTTAAGAATGACATCGCTCCTTCAAAAATATCAACGAAGTTAACAACAAACAATACGAACCTGACCAAAAGTCCCTCTCCCGAGAAATTCCAGTACTTCGTACTGATTCGTTGCAGAATACAGCACTTCATGCTGTACCAGTTGATAATCTCCCTCACTGCTCGAAGAGCTTGTTTTTGTCGTTGTGGGAGCCGTGGTGATAGTTGTTGTGGCAGTTGTAAATGTTTTACTGATAGAAATTGTACTTGTGGCTGTACTGTTAGTAACAGTAGTAGTCGTATGATGCCGATGATGCGAATGATGTCTCTGATTCGTGTGATGATGGTGATGAGTAGCTGTAGTATTGTCCGACCTTTTGATTGGTTGCTGTTGCGAGTCCACCAATGGTAGGGCAACAGCAGGAGCATTGTCTAGCTCGTCACACTTTCGTTTCAGACCACAGCGCTGCTGCAAATATAAGAAATATCCAAAAAATTAAATGCTGATAGTTTTGTGAATTGTATTCATATGAAAAATATAAACACAAGTAAACACTAATCAAATTTTAAAAAATAAAGAAAAATGGAGTAGAAAATTTCATTTTATGTTGTGTAGATGGTAAAAACCAAATTTAGAGAATAAATATTTTTCTAAAACCAATTAATAATATTTTTTACAGTTAAATATCAACCAACAATCACTAGATTAAAAAAATGCTGTGACAATCAGTGTTTTAAGTTTTTTACAAGATCTTACAGCTTTAACACAAATTTCAATGCAATAATTACAACAAAATTCATATATTTCTAGTAAGTTTTTATTTTACAAACCTCACATTTATAACCAAACATTTCTATTATGACTACAAAGTGCCATAATCTTTTCTTAGTCACCTCTGCATAGTTTTATATAGCAAAACCTATATTTCCAAGGTCCTAATTTCAATCTATGACAATGAGCTTATGACAGTTTACTTAATTATTTCCAAATAAACAATTATATCATAAAAGCATGTTAATATTTAAAATCAATTTTAAGCCCATATTATTATTACTAGTCTCCAAAATTTCATATTAGACAAATTAAATTAATCATTTTTTCATTTGGTAATGAAACAAGAGTAAAAACTAATTGAAACTTAAATACATTTGATGTGAAACAATAGCAAATGTTTCATTCTAGAAATAGTTTTATTCATAATTAAATTCCACATTTCTTGACAAACAGATTGTAACTCTCAAGAACCAGACATATTCCCAATTTTTGTCGTAGCTTTCTAATATGTGAAAGAGGGGTTAACAAAGGTTGACAACATACAGTTCTAACACACTACAAATCCAAAGTTCTTTTAATGAAATTAAATTAATTCTTACAATTGTTAACTTCTGTTTTGTATATTGAGCACAGATGACAAAAATAATTATTTTTATACAAAAATCAAACTTTTAGAAAGTGGCAAGAGAAACAAATTATTTTAGCCAAAATGGCCATTCCGAGCATTAATGTTACTAAAGATTTTCAAAATAAATTTAATGAATTGAATAAGTTGCGCATCAAATTTCACTATTCTAAACGTAAGTGCTAAAATATGGAAATTTAATCAGCACAGAAACAACTTTCCCTCTCAGGAAAACTAAAATTTGAATATATTGCATTTCACAAATGAATTTTGTACAGGTTATAATAATTTTGTTTAGATGGTCATACAAAACCATTAGTCTGGATACACCCTCGCACCACTAGGGAGAAGTCAAGCTATGAAAAAAATTTTGTGTACGCAGAAAAACACAAAAAATTAATATTCTTAAATTAAAATAAGTAAATAAAACAATTAATTACATTTATTCATAATCAAATTATAGCTGTATTTATGTCATAAATTACCAAGAAATTTGGCACTAATTTAGAACTTATCTGCCTATTGAAGGGTCGAGATTTGGAGTTCTGCTCCAAACTAAATTTCTGTTCCAAATATTTCTAAATTGATTGATTAATTACTTAATAGAAATTTGAATAATTATGTATAATAGTGGGCCTGAAAATTTCATCGCCTATAATACATACCGAAAAGTGTTCGAGAGATTCCAAAGTAGCATAATTAAACTATAATTTCAACAATATATGTAATACATAGAAATCAAGGAGTATAAACCAAAAAATTAATTAATTTTTTAAACATAACACTATATTGAACTTAATTTTATTTCACAACACAGCATCACCAGTAGTATTAAACTACATTGAATGTATCAGTTTACGTGACAACAATGCTAATAAACCATCGAGAAAAGGGCACATTATACTTTACTCATCATCGTGGTCTCATTAAACAGTACAGCATTTTCCCGGAAAGTGCAGAGTTTTCTACAACATGAAAATAAACAACTGAATTCAGCCAATGATCTCTTTGATCTGGCAGATAATTTTAAAATGAAATCGACTGCTTTTACCATTAAAACCCAAAGACAACAGATAAAAAGCAGCCAAAATTATCTGCAGACTCAAAAAGAGTTTTGGATAGTTATTACAGGATTTTGTACCACAAAATTGTTCCTCAATTGTTGAATCAGCTTGACAGATTTTTGTACGTTCTACATTCACAGACTCATTTATAAAGTGTAGTCCATCACTATTTTACTGGATGCGCACACATCATCCAACTTGTCAGAAACTTTGCCGTATCAAGCAATCCTGGTTATAAGAATCTTTTCTACACCTAATTAACACAGGATTTTCCCATCAGTCTGTGCAGATTAATTTGGATTCATCCAAAAACAACAGAATCCCATATAACAATACTCCACCTGCACATTTTACTCATCAGTAATGACTTCTTATGTGATGCAAGTTTTTAAATTCATATTGCACAGACAATATCACAAAGTTCAAGCACTCACAAAATTAAATGGTAAATACTTCAACATCTAGTCCTGGCACAGGTAAATGTAGTGACAATTTCTGGTCATTCAGTTACAGAGTAAGGGTTGTGAGAAGTGATCAAACTCATAACATTATAAACCAAAAATTTTAGACTTCAAGGGGCCACAAGATAGCACCATCACTTTAGTCTTAGATGGCACTACAATTGGTGAAAAATAGGTAAACTTTATTTTCTTACATGAAAACATCCAGAGATGATTGCGCATGGTGTGTTGGCTATGTAAAAGTTGAAGATCTCTTAACTTCTGACAAGTGCATCTTTCAGGAAACAATTATTTCATGCTTGAATCTGCTCAGTCTGTACTTTTCCATAAATAGAAAACACATTTTAAAGCATTTCCAGAACTTAAATCTTCACTGAACATAAGTAAATGTTCAGATTTACTAACAAAGATTATTATTTTTTTAAACTTTCAATTCCCTTCCACTGCACTAGCAGTTGAATCCTTCTTTAATCACTATACAAATCAAAATTCTCTGAAGGACCACATTCCAAAATTAAATCACACAATCTTCCATTCCAAACACATCCCACACTTAAAAATAAAAAACTATCTGATTCCGCTTGTCAGATTACATAGAATAGTGCTTGTTAGATAAGCGCTATTGGCAAAGACAACTATATTCTCTGCTTAAAATTGTTTATGTGAATAACCAAGCAAATACAAAATCCATATTGCACAACACTCGACATTATACAAGGTCTCATATACTAGATAGTATTTGATTGTGAATACCAGATTAAGAATACAGACAAACTATATTTATGCATGTATGTGGTCCCATGAAAAAGCTTTGGTTGAATACACCTATATAACAGCCACTAATCAGAATTAAACTATGACAGACTACTTCTACAAAACTAAAATAAAGGCCGTTGTTAAGTTTTTTTAAATTTAATTTTGTAATTAATTTACATGTAATGTATTCTTTGACACAGCAAAATATCTTTATCAAATATCAATTTTAATGCATATCTATACTCGTCGTTAATGCATTTAAAACTAGATGAGATTATTTTCTACGCATTCTTTCCATTAATTTTATTCCAAATGTGGTTAAAAAGTTGTGCAGACCATTATGGATCAGAATAATAAATTTGTCCTTTTGACATTTTCGTAAAAAAATAAATTTCTAAAGAATTTTAAAATCCTCACTCCTCAATAACGTTTTTTCTGATGGTACTTGTTTATCGCTGAACCCAAAAAAGAACTGTGTCGTGACTTTAATGATAAGATAAAATAGGAAATAAAAAAGAAAGAAAAAGAAAAACCCAACCACCTCATTTATTTTACTGTTAACTTTGACAAATGTTGATTGAATTATTCAACCAACCTCTATCACATCTCATTAAATGGATGAGTTATGTTAAAGGTCAGCAGAGAGAACAAATGATTGATGGTCATAAATACAATTTATCATTTTAACTTTTCTCTGAAAAATCGAGTAATTCTCTTATGATCCAAAGACGTTTCGATTTACTTTTCAAATAAAAGTAACCACTCCTCTTTCGATTTATTGCAAGAAAGTTAGGTGCTAAAAATATGAAGCACCCTAACTGAAAAATGCCGACCGTAGACACTTTGTTAGACTTAAAGTAAAATGAGATAGATTATGGCAAAAATTTTATTTTGGCACATTTTAAAATTAACTGGTAAAATAAACTGCAATATTCTACACGGTTTTCTGAATTGGCGGGCCACAAATTGCATTTCTAAGTACTGCTTCTATTGTCTGTAACACTAAAAGGATTCACAAGTTTAAAAAATTTCAAGAAAAATGCTTTTTTAACAATAAATATATACTACCTGAAAGTCTTATAATACAATAATTTGTCTGTAAACACCATTTGTACAAATAGTGTTTTTGCAAATCAGATAAAAGCCAAAAACTGTCAATGCCAAAATACCATATGAAACTCTAAACTGTGCAATTCAGACAAGTAACATGGTTTAAACTGCAGTCAGGATTTAAAATCATGTTTATTTATATATATAAAAAAATAATGAATCCATTCAATTGGAAGGAAAGACGACTTGTCTTGCAAAGTAATTCTACTCGCAAACCACTTTATTTTTAAATTAAATTTTGAAACACTATATTACTCATTTTATAAATTAGAGATTTACTTTATCAGATTTCTGTCGATCATTCGCTTGCGAAATTCCTTACGGTAATTCTCTAAATGGAGTCCAGCTTTCGATTATTGAGACTATTGACTATTATTAGGAGTGACCTTCTAGTGTCCTTATTTTCTCAAAATCAGAAATTAAAGATCTTAACAAAATAATCGATTGTCCTGCTGTTTCGAGAACAGATAACTGTTAATCTAACAGAGATACTGAACCAACTCCAAGTATAATCTATCTTAACTATTTATTTATTAACATGGCATACGTACAACAAAGTATTAAATCATTTAATTAATTAATAATATAACTAGCCCAATTTTAGCCCAGCAATTTTTGGTAGAACTATTAAAATTTAATACTGGAGCATCCAGATATGTTTAATAGATTTAATATGCCTTTGCTAATATAAAAATGTTAATTATAATGTGAGGTTAGATATGTTCATAGTTATTACAGTAACAAGGATGTTAATTATTGAAAAAATTTAAACAAAACAAGACACAAGTAATAAGGAATGTATCATTTTGAAAGCTTCAACATAACAACAAGTGTATATCAGAAAAACATTATTTAAATTTAATCCATTTATTGATTAATATGTTTAATGCAATTAACGAACTAAAGAATGGATTCATTATAGCCAACTATTCTAAGATCAAACAGTTGATGATGGCACTGAACTGCTTTCTCAGATGTATTAACTCAATATTCAGCAAACTGTCAATATGTCATCTTCCAATATTCAGCAATAACATAATATATCATCCGTTAAAAACATTCTGGTAATGATATGAGGATCACGCATTACCATCATTTATGATATTCCATCCAAATTATATTATGGAGTGACTTGTGAATCTCTCTAAAAGACAGAGATTTACAAGTCACTCCATAATATAATTTTGCATCAATTAAGTCAGATAAAGTTAGCATTCAAATAAGTTACATTTTATGTCATTTTTATACTAATACAGCAATTAATGATTAAAATAATAGAATCAGAAGTAGACCAGCTCGATCTCTACTAATAGAATTAAGAATTTTAGATAAAATTTTAATAAAGTCTAGAACTGGCAAGATTTAAACTAGTAACTCCCAGATACTTTAGCATCAAATCAACTTAATCATTATTATTTAGTATAAAAGCAGTCCAAAAAAGTCAGCAATTCACTAGTCAATTATTAGATTACTAATTAAGCAAACCGGCCATCTGCAAAAAGATTGAACAAATGACTTAACAATCAGTCATATTCTGATATAAAGCAAAAAAATTAATATTTTGAATTATACCAAAATTGCAAAACAAATTTATCAATTATTATCTTTATCTAAGAGATAACAGAATGACTATTAATTATTATCGGCTCATTAACTCATTAATATGCCGGCAATGACCTATTTCTTCGGTGTAGTTATGCAAATATTATTGGCAACATATTTACGATTTGCACCTCTAAAAGTTCTCACATAATATCTGTCATTACAATTAACACAATTTTTTAAAAGTGATGTGTAAAGAGTGTGTCTCATACATGACCCCTTTACTTGCTAGAACTATTTCCAAAGTTCTATAAATGAATACAGATCAAGTGGAATATCAACTGCAATTAGCATTATCATTTGAAATTGATTGTTGGTTGCTAATGTTAACGAAGTTATTTCTAATGAAACTTTAAATTTCAAGAATTAGACAACTGTATCAAATTAGTTTTATATCTTTATTAGGTAAAGATTTATTTTTCAATTTGACCTACATTTCACCATTGAAATAACAATAAAATTTTGAACAATACTTTTAAATAATAACAGTATTGGGTAACAGATGAACAAAGTATTTTTTGCTCTCTGAACTATATTACTCTATCTAAAAAACATTGTACAAAGGTTCTCTCTCATTCACACCTTGAAAACTTACTTCAACAAAAGTTAAAAACAGTAACTTTCCAGGAAATTCTTTTTCTTTGGTTAAATGCTTGAGGTTTTGACAATGTCAAAAACTGCCTTGGACAACAGTGATTCTACAGTGTGTGTGTGAAAAGTTATCGTACACGTAGAAATTTGTAATGAAATTATAGTTATACGTGCAGCATTGTATACGAGACCCATTCCATGTTTCCACTTTTGCGATGGAAGGTGTTACCACTGACTTGTGAACATTCTAGTTTTTGTAGTCATTTTTGGAAGATGTCTTTGCCGATTGTGTGATCTCTTGTAAAATATGGCCCACTGAGTCTTTGGACCTCACTCCCAGATTTTGGAGCCTCTGGGAAACATTTCCGGCATTTGCCGAGAAAAAACTGCAACATCATACATCACTTTTATTAAAATTTTGTTTAACCTTTTCCACTGCACCTTTCTGGCCATCCTGTGTGAAGAGAATGTATAAATCTCTTCTTTCTGCTAATGCTAGTTTACATTACTTTTGTCCTCTTTCTTTAAAAAAATCATTGTCTGCTCGGAAACAAAAGTTGCATCCAAATCGGATTTGACTTAGTCTAACTGCCAAAATGTTTTGTGTATGAAATGGATGTTAATGGTCATAGGTACAAGCTCTCTTTCCACAAACTTAAATATTTACATTGGACGTGGAGAAAACTAACTTTCTAACTAAAAACAGCACTTAGCATCTTCAGCTTGCAATATAATATCATAGAGCTTACACAGATGATCTTACTTATAAAAAGAGACTGGGTTACTCCAATCCTGACAATATGTAAAACACATTTTGTTCACTATCAAGTCAGTCTCATTGTCATTCTGTAATTTGTAATTAGTGTTAACTTATTCCAGATCAACTCCAGAAACCAAACATTTTTAGTGTTCGGTTTTTCATAATCTCTTAATTTCTGCTTTTGAAACTAAACAACGACTCTGGATACAAAAATTTAATTTAAAACTGTATATTAGCATTATTATATTCTGTTACAATTAATTTCAATGATACTTGAATTATTCTCTCTTACAGAATTAATGTCAAATACAAATCTTTCTCCACTAATAAAAACTGGATACGTATAAACTGTAATATAATTTACAGTAAATACATATCTTACCGAATTTTATTAAACTTACTCTAAATTATGATTAATTATGGTAGATAAAAACTTTCTAGATTACTTGTAATTTGTATTTGTAGCACATCATTTGAAGAATAAATAATTATTTTAATGAATAAAAATGAGAGTTACAGTGTTACCATATAAAAGAAAGACAAGAAACAGTTCAATAAATTACACAAATAAGAAGTTGCCCCAAGTTATGAATGAGTTCTGTTTCCAAGTCTGTCTTTTAGTGAAATTTGTAAATGAGTTAGAACATGTATAGGTAGTTGTATTTATCATCAGTTAGTCAAATGTTTCTCTTAATCTATGGTATATATTGTAATGTTCTATGCATATAAAACACTTACAAATACATTAAAACACCTTAAACATGACAAGGCATTAACAGCTTGGTGATCCTTGACAAACTGAACCAGAGTCAATGAACCACAGAGAATATGGAATGTTTATAAGTATTACAAAGTAGTCCACATATTTGTTGTAAACTATTCAAATTTTTTAAATTATAGACTTTATAGCAGCTCGTTCTTAAGTACAAGTCATCCATAAGTCAGGAATTTGTAACTCCAGAACCACCTGTGCATACATAATGTGTTACAATAGTCAAAATAACTTCATTCGATACAAATACATTATTGATTCGGCAACTTTAGAGATAGTTTTAATTTTAAAATAATATGCATAAAATGAAATAAAATGCTCTTAAAAATTAATACAAAGTTTCAAAAATTATTCTGATGTATCTTAAATGTCAATCGATTAAACTTAAATTGTAAAACCAGAAGCTTCCACTCTCAATAAAATTGCAATGCCTATTGGGCTAACTTTCTGACATTCTTCACATCCTAATGCAATTTATCTACTTTCATATTGAATTAATTACAATTACAAACTGTTTACATTAATCTGTTAAAAAATAATAATAAATTGAATATTTTACTTAAGAATACACACATTTTATGAAAATTAATTGCTAATTTCTCTTTGTAAATACAAATATACACAGACCACAATAAATCGAAAGTGCTAATTACACCGCTTTAATAAGATAAATATAATGTAATTAAACTTATTTATGTTGTCTTTAAGATTTACTCTAATACAATTAAATTTATATTAAACGAGCATTGTCACTCCTTTCATAATTTAATTAAAGCAAATAAAATGAAAACAGAAACAATCTGCTACTAATATTTAGTCTTAACACTACAACCAAGTTAATACATCAACTAAAAATACACAGAATTAGAAACCATAGTGTCAAATATTCATCTAAAATTCCAGAATTTATAAAAATTTGTGCATTTGTAAAATATGTACGACCAAAGCAGAAGAAACGAATAGACAAATTATAAATTAGACATTTATTCTCTTAGCAAATTCAAACTATATTAAATGAACAAATAAATTAATCCAGCCTTTATTTGCAAATACTATATTTTATTTAGGTGCTCCTTTAAAATAAGTAGAACTCAAGTCAATTTTAATGACAACTATTTTCTCTCCAATGAAAATAAATATTTAATGTGCATTAAAGAAGGTTTAAGTTGTAATAAAAGTGAAGTTTTACAAACAATATTGCAATTTCCTCTATGGCAAATGCTAAAAATGTCCCCCAAAGGCCCCAAAATCCAAAGACTTAGCGGGCTGGATTCCGCAACTGGCAAATACATCTTCTGAAAACTATAACATCTGCGAGCAAGTGTAATGCCATCTACCGCAAAGTGGAAATGCAGAACGTATGATGATGGGTCTCGTATACGATGCCATATATAACTTTAATGTCATTACAAATTTCTCGGAAACTGCGGGTTCGAGTCCCACTCCAAATCAATCTTTTCTTCCAGAATATTTAAATTAATGAATCAAATTCTAATTATTAAATCTAATACAAAATGGTGGCTTAATTGCCTACTTTTAGTCAAATTACATAATGTCTATATATTTAATTACCTAAGTTATAATCTGCTTTGAAATCCGCTTTATCATTTGATTACAATTGTTACTATTGATGAATGTTGTAATAACTTGCTTAAGCGCAACTGACTGCACTAAACAATTTGAAACATGATCATACTACTACTTGTAAATCCTATTTTCACCAAGTCATTAGTAATGTCATGTGTCAGACTCGATAACACAATGAACTGTCCACATACACTGTTCTGCTATGTGTCACAAGAAATACTCAAATTTCAAACATTCATACTCAAGAGAAAACATCTGAAATTCTAAATAAGCAAATAAGAAGTTCATAGACAAGTCTTACCTTATAAAGCCAAAATTTTATTATTTTTGTAACTGTAATCCAGTTTCAAAGATTAATGCCATCACCTTAATTCTCAGTAATTTTTCTCTTTTTCATATGAGAGTTCTTTAGCATAAGGCATTTCCAGTTATCACAATATTTATTTTACATAACAATAACAAGCTAAATTACAGTAAGAGTCTGCAATACGTGACGTCAACTCATCATGTATTGCTGACAATATTAACTTCATAGCAAACTCTTCAAGCTACTTCTTGTAAGTCCTAAATATTACCCTATTATCATTACGGAACTAAACTAGTTTTTAGTACAGAATTTTAGGCTAGACTAACTTTTTGAATAAAGATTAAAATCCATTAAATTTTAAAAAATTTTCATAAATTTATAAATAGCCAATGATAAGTGTAAAAAGTAATGGCAGTTGAACTGCACTATACAAGAACAATAAGCAAATCACTAGGCAGGCAACTGTCGAAAAACAAACCAAAAAAGTAATCAAGTTTACAATACCGACATCTATCATTTTGTCTCTTATCTCTGTTAAAATTAGCATTCAGATCAAAAAACCCAAAGGGTACAAAATGAGTGATTAATGACAGCCAACACAATGTAACTAAGAAGCCAAAGTTTGCATGAAATTTTGCCAATTATGCAAATTTTGAATAAGAAAAAATGAAATTTTACGTGAAAACAGATTAATCTATTGAACTGCAATTCTCAACCCTTGAATTCAAGGTTAATTAACTAATTTGAAACCCGTTGTGAGTTGGTTTAAATCAATAACTTTCACAATTACTAATATAAACATCCAAACTTGATGTTCATATTGGTAATTGTGAAAGTTATTGATAGTTATATATTAAAGCCAAATGATTGCCAGATAATATCAAGTTATACTACTACTACTAATTAAATGCTTTAATTAATAATAGTAGTAGTAATATAACCCAATATAAGTCAGCAATCATTTAGCTTTCATATTTCACAATTACCTTTAAGAATGAATTTATAAAGCTTAGAGTACAAATATATTTCAAATTAGATAGAAACAACTAAAAATGAAGATTTCTACAGATGAGGCATCATATGCAGTTACTGTATTCCTTTTATCACTGCTACTTTAAGAGAACTTGTTTTAGTCTTTTCTCATTACTTAAAACAGTTTCTAACAATTTGACTGCTTTAAATTGGTGTAATGTTGGATAAAGTGCCATATGGTAAGGATCCGGTTCAGATCTCAAATTTATCATGAACAGTTTGAATTGGAGTATTTATTCTCTATTTCTTGCCTATGTTGGCTGTTCCATTGTAGATTTGACTTTCTCAGAAAGGGCAAAAATTGGCCATACAATCCATAATATGCTGACGAGGGATCGAGATTGGCCCTCTTGGATTTGAGAGTGTGATATATATTGTTATACTACCCTACTATAATTCAATAATAAAGCCAATCAATGAAACTCTCAAGCCTTCTTGAAAAAACCCAACATTTGAACTTGCATATACATCATTCTGAGATTAGTAGTTAGCAAGCATCTTTATACCCTAGGTTATGGCTGCTTGGTGAAAAAACACTTCTAAGATATAATAATAAATAAGGAAACTTTAAACTCATTTATCTTGGAAATGCTTGACAGTTGCAACGAGTGGCTTTATTATTGATTTATAAAAGAGTAGTATTGCAATATGTATAAAACTCATTGAAATCCAATGAGGCCAATTCCATGAGTGTTAGGCATCAAAAGCAACAATCAATGCAATTTATTTATAATGATTCCATAAAACATTCTAATAGTCATGTTAATGAGGATAATAACTATGATTAGTAACTTGTTCTTTAGAATACCCAAGGAAGAATATCATGAAAAAATGTCCACATATTTTGTCTTAGTATGTAAGAGCCAATAATATTCAATTCCAGAATGCATTCAGATTTTGTCAAGCAACATTTACAACAATTCTTACTATGGTTTGCCATAGAGATGGCCATTACTTTTGTCCGATGCCATGTATTATCATACTGTCGCTATAAAGACAAATTATCTATGAAATTATCATTTTCAATTCATAAAGGTTTTTTTTTGTTTGGTAAACCAATTGTGGATCCTAGAAACAACTGACAAATGAAATGGAGAACATTAACTGGTAGTAGTTATAATATCCAAAAGATCACCTTTTCTTCTTTCTGGCAAAAGTTTTTTATAATTCAACAATGTTTTCAACATGATTTATAGGCAAACATCAGATCTGAAGCAACCATAACATATACTTTTCTATTTTGGAATGCCAATTACTTCTATGACATACACCAGATTCAAAAATTTTACAATATAAATAAAAATTCAAAATCTGTAAATTTACAGATATTAATAATTATTCAGCTTATTAACAGACAATTGGCTCATTATATCCAAGGTCAATCATAAAGTGACATTAGCTACCACTTTATAACCTCATCTGGGGTTAAAACAACTGCCAAGCAGCCAACAAGGATTTGCAATCTTTGCCATCAATGCAGTTTCCTTTCATTGTCTCTGAAAATTTCCATATTTCTAATGTTCTTATATGGTCAGCATTAACGTCCTGTTGAATTAATTCAGTTTTTTCAAGTTTGGCTTTCACTCTCTGTTCACCAACATATACAACTGATGAAGTGATAGGTTTATCTTTTCAATGTTGTATTTATGCTTTCTTATGCCATTTGTTATTGATCTATTTGTACAGCCAATATATTAAGTACAGATTGTCAAATTAGTAAAAATTTTTGCTGGAAAGAAGAAAAGCTCATTCTTTGGACAACTGACAAATTCAAGAAATTTAAAATTTCTTGCAAACATGTCATTGCCGTTTACAATCACATTTCCTGTATAATTATCCAAAGAATGGGTCTTCTAAGCAATTTCTGCATTTTCTGTTGATGATCAATTCTCAAGAAAAGTAAATATAAAAAAAATAAACATTTTAGAAATTATATGAATGCAAATTGTTTCAAATAAGAAAGATATTTTATTAGAATGCTACTACATTAATCATATAACTAGTAGAAAGTTAAATTAGTTATAATTAGTTAAATTATAAATAAATCGTTAATTAGTTAATTTATTCTTAAATTTATTCAAAAGGATGGGATTCAAACTGAATTTCAAAAAATAAACAAACAAAAGTTGGCTCATCTATCTAATTTCTACCCTGTTCCCAAACCAAACGTAACCCATTAGTCAGACTATACCCTCCATAATTATCTCTTTCATATTACTCAAAATGGACGCAAACAAAAACGTAAGAAAAGAAATTATACCATTACAAAATAAGGCATGCTTAAAAGACAAAAATAAGGAAACAAAAGAAACCATTTTCCATCCCCGAGTAACACGATTTCCGACATAAAAGGGAGGATAGGAAGAAATCTTACCGGTTGCGATTTCCGTGACATTATCGGATATTATGATAAGAGTACTTTGAAAATTTTGTCATGTCAGTTTGTCTTGTTGTAATTCTGAAATAAACGATAAAACGAAAACTTTCTGTTCAATCATCGTTTACAGTTACCGCAACAAGTTTTACCAAATAATTTAATTTTAAAAAAATATNGTCCTAGAGAAGGAGGTAAAAGAAACTCACGCAATTCGCTAGAGTTTTTATTGTGTTCCAATCCCATTGTTCGCCTCTAGGTCTTCGAACTCTGATGTCGGCCTTCTGATAAAGATGGATACATATACACGCTCTTCGATCACTTCAGATGTTTTGTAGGTAGCAATAGAAACATCTTATAAAATAAAAATAACGTATATTATTTTAGTAAAAACACTTCATAATTTTGTTGGAAATAAATAAATGTATTTATGAAACCGGTACATTGATTTAATCTATTTAAAAAAATGACATAAAACATTAATTATTATCGTATGATTTAGAAAATAAATAGGAAGGAAGGAAGGAAGAATAGAAGATTTTTGATTTAGAAATCAGTTTTACAAAATTCCAAATGGGTATAGATATATGTAATATATAAAATATAAATCTAAACACAGTAAACCCTCGATTTATAGTGAAAAGACTGTACGCCATTGCCGAAAAATTCGTTAAATATAGTAAAACACTGTTATTATAACACTGTTGATAATTCCGTGTTATATGAATTCCGTGTTGTACGAGTCGCTTAGATTTTACAAATACGTGAGCCGTTCACAGNTACATAAATCATAGATGTTTTGATGCGCTTCACTTCGATTGAGAAATTGGGGAATAGTCTAGGATCACGAATCCTCTAACGTAATAATTCTTGGTTTGTGTAAATTCACCTTTTGTCCTCCTTTTTCTTTTTTCTTCTTCTTCTTCCTACCAACAAATAGGATCGGGGGAGAAAGGCAGAGAGAAAGAGAGAGAGAGAGAGAGAAAAAAGGGGGAAAAAATTGTATTATTTGTCTTTAGGATTTTTAAAAATGGTGAAAACATTCCGGTATACTTGTAGTAACGTTAGATAAAAAGATAATCATTAAATTTATGTATATACCTTAGCGAATAACACCCCGAAAGGAATGCTAGAAAAGAGAATGTGTAACATTCCTGAGTGAAATTTATATAATGTGGTAGGAAACGTTTGACCAATTTTCTGTGGGTACTTTGGTTAATTGGATATTTCTGCATTGCAAAGTGTGGGATATTTAACGGTATTTTTGTTTGTTCAACGCGTACTCATCGGCATTGTAATGAGAATGAATAAAAAAGAAATAACCGAAATTAAAATATATATATATCGATTGGTTCTTTTATACGATTTAATTTGTTATTTGACACGCGAAATAAGTATATTAATTCCTTTTTTTTATTACGAAATATCAATAATAAATTGATATCTTGAACAAAAGAAAATAGTATGCCGCGACTAGAAATGTCTAAAAATGCTGCTCGTATAATTCTCAGAAAATAAAATCGAGATCGAACCGACCATAAAATCCGTACTTATCAAAAATACAAAACATAAATCTGAAAAAGCTTTTATAAATATATGGCAGAATTTACTTACAAAAAACATTTTAATAAAAAGATGTAGTTAAAGAAAAGTGATTCAAAGAGTGACGACGACAAAAGAAAATCAAGCTTTGCAAACAGTATACTCGTCACCAGTGAAGTTCTCAAATTTCTTATTTACCAAACAACAGAGGTAGCAATTTGTTTCATATTCAATACTTGAGAATTATCCTAGCATTAAAAATGCAATTAAATCTGTATGGAGGCAAACCAGAATAAAAACTTTAATACAAGATAACATTACTAAATTTGTAAGCTTGTATCAAATTATTTTAAGTATGAAGTTCGTCTACTGAGACAGCTTTGTAACTTATAAATATGTACTTATCTAAAAGTTACATTTGGAAATATTGTAGCAGCACACCTGGATCAGTTGAATAAGATATGTTTTAAGAATGGAGAAAACTAGTACTGAACAGCTGCATATTACTGCAATCCATGAAATCAAGTAAAACACTTATTAAATTTTCATTCCAAGAACCATTTTGTAGTGATGTATCCCCGAAAACAAACTTTACTAGTCAATTAGTATTTGGAAAAGTGTAACTTTTCCAGCTGTGACTACAATAAAATAAATTTCGTGCAAATCAGATATTTGGTTATTACCATCCCAGAATAATTTTAATCTTTCTTTAAAGCAAAAAAAAAATATATCTCGGTTAACTGATTTTTGGATCACCTTATGTATCTTACATTTTGTACCATTAAATTGGATGCAATCGTGATTATGTGCTATTAATATTTCAGATTTCATTCAAACATCAGTGGCAAGGAACAAAAGTCAAAAACCCTTTCTTACCATAAAATCTTGAGTTTTAGCAACATACAAATTTGTTCTTATAAACCTACTCACTGATGATGTGAATAAACTATCAGAACATATTTGCAGAAATTTCATAAGTCGTTTCTTTAATATTAGAGTTTTCACAAACTACTATACATGTAATCAAACAGGAGAGAATTTGCCAAAAGTACATTTCTCACAAGAGAGGAAGTTAAAAATTCTACACATAATTAAAAAGTGATCCCTAGGTCTAATTTTTGACATTAGAGTTTCTATTATAAAAATTATAATAGAAACTCTAATGTCAAAATTATTAGAGGATCGTTAATTCTTGATTAGAACTAATCATTAAGAATTAATGTTCCCCTAATACATCTCAACCATCAAAATTTCCTCTTATAAACCATTTTATCAGTTAAAAATTGAGAAGTAAATACTGTACATAGATTTAACATTAACAATAACTTACATAAGTTGTAATGAAAAGAATAATCAAAACTGGATCACAACTTATAAGAAAACACTTATATTATTTAATGAATAATTATGGTCAATAAAATACATAAAATCTATTAAGTTTGTTAATTTGGACCAAGATGAAATGTAATTAAAATTCTTAACTTATTAAATTAAGAATTTTAATCAATTTCCTATTTCTATATATATATATATTATATAGAAATATATGCAATTTCCTCAATTTCCTATTACATTACACAAATAATGCAACTCCACAATCATTTTTACTTATATAAAAAAGAATATTACCGTCTTTTCAAAATCTTTATCCGTAAACAACACTTAAATGGATTGTTTAAAGAACCGACATGCTTGATTTGTGATACGAATAATTCTTGCTACACAGACAGAACTAGCGTAAAAGTATACAGAAAACATATATATGTACAATAATCAATGGCACTATAGAATCATTATCAAAACAGTGATTCACACAGAAGGATCAATTCGACAAATCTTAAAATAAGGAAATTTTGTTAGTGGTACTCTGCCACAGTAAATTTATCTTAGAAGAATTAAGACAACAATGTCTATTTTTTCTTCTTTTTTTTCCATTTTAAAGTGCCTTTTAACTTGAAAATTGTTACAAATGTTTTGACTGCAATTGAAATACTCACTTTTTGTAAAGATATTTCTTTAAGGAATTAACTATTTTCACAACTCAAATGGTACTTCAGATAAATTTATTCTTTTTAATAAAAATCAATTTCAAAAGAAAAAGCTCCATGTGCTTTTGAATAATAAGATAAATCCAATCCCATTCATGATTATTTTAAAACCAATTTGTAAGAGATAAAATTTCTATCTGCCAAAAGTTGTCTTGAAATACGCTATGAATTTTTAAAGCAAACACAGATTTCAGTTCATTCTGTGTTGTCTTTCTTACGGAGACGAAAATTATTTTGAGAAAAATGAGGACACGGTTCATTGTTTTATTTCAGTACAGAGCAAATTATGATTACATTATTTGATGCAGCAGAAAATTAAATTTGAATTATCCTTTCATAATCGTTTGTACTGATACTTATCTATTAACTCTATCCCTTTCACAACTGAAACAAGAACTATTTTCCACAATCTTCTCTGTAGAGTAGTACCATATTATCAGTAAAAGATTATAGAATTAATATATAAAAGACATCTGAGTTATGTACTTTTTTACAACAATGAAATAAATTATGGATTCAAAAGACCTTTAACATTTTCAGCAGCAAGTAACAGAGATACATGCAATCAATATACAGTATTTTATATATATATATATATAGTTTTTGTGTGCCAAGAATAAGATCCTTAATGATACGAAAATGATGCAGTTATCCCACTTTAAAATTTGATTGTAAATTTCCAGTAACTGTTAATAAATTCTTGCGTCTTGTCAAGATTTTCCAAAGAACTCTTTAAATGAAATGAAAACATTAATAATTCATCACTACATATCAAAAGAAGCATGCACATATATTTGCTTAGTAAAAAAAATTGTCGTCTTTGTTCGGTGACTTGGTACATTCTATTATTGGAAATAAAAAAAACAAAACTGAAAATATACATAAACGTAGCACAGATTTGAAACTAATAAAATTACTACTTTCGTATATTTAATTCATAATTATGTAAACAGAATTTGTGTAAATCTTTGGGATATAAAAGGTCTTCTAAGTGGCAAATTATTACAACAGACAATATTCTTTTCTTTTGTAAATATCAATAGTTTAATATGCAAAATAGTTATAAATTCAAGTAAATCTACAGAACTTGTTTGTAGTTAGTGGCATTTTTGTTTATTATATACAGCAAGGATTAACAGTTTTGCAACACAAATTTTATATCATCATAATGTTTGGAATTGTAGAACTGTATGTTTTATATCATCATAATGTTTGAAATTGTAGAACTGGACAATCAATTATTTTTGTTCTGTGACCCAAAACAACAGGGTGAGAAGACGGCATTGTAACCTCCAAAAGTTTTAAGTTAAAAACATCTGAATTACATGTCTGTTTCTGATTACAAAGGAACATGAATCTGGTGTTCATAACTAAAAACTTTCTGAAGATAATTTGAGAAGTATTCCAGTTATTGAAAGTGCCACTTTCTGTATATTTTATATATGCGGTGTTCCACCCAAAAGTCGCTAGGTTTGTGGATTAATTTTGGGGAAAGAAATGCTAGTTACTTACTATATTAAGTCAGTGGATTCCACATATGCTTCCAACATATATTGGGTCTTTACTTGATTTTAGCCCACATCCAAGACAGCACATTAGCAGTCAAGCTGTTAATGGCATCCACAGTTCTTGTATGTGGGGTCTCGTGTCAGAGATCCTTTCAAATATATGCACATGAAATGCGGAGTATTGACTGGCATTCTGCAACATATTTTATTCACATATCTGAACAAATGGGTTTTATGGAACAGTTTAAAACTAGGGACATTTAAGGATAACATCCTGTATTGATGTTGTTTTGTTTTTTGAAAAAAAAATAATTCCATGAATTTTATTAAAATATAAAGTTGTTTCTAAGTAAGTTTTTAAATTTCTGAACATTCCATCATAAATTTGAGTTTTAAGTATAGCCAACTGTAACGAAGATCAAAATTATTATATACATGCTTTAACAACCTGTAATTTACAACTTTTGTGAAGTTTGTCTCATTTCTGTTCTTGGATCAACTTAAATCTAAAGCAACAATTAAATTCTGATGTCAGAAAAGAGATTCCAAATAATGCAGAAAGTCATAGTAGGCAAGCATGAGTAAAGACAATACCAAACAATGCAAACATATTCCAACTGTTTATTCATCTAAATATGTAATTTAAATTTTAATAACACAAATATTTAAATTTATTAGCTGATTCACAGATTACGGATTATTAAAGTTAATGTATATAATTCTGACTCACTCCATATATTGCATGATACATTGAATTTATTGATTTCTAATAGCTCTGAAAATGAGTGCATCTTGCTAATTACATCATCTCTTCACAAACATAACAGAAAATCAAACAGTATGACTAAAGTAATGCACATCCATTGATAATAATTTGATTAAAATTTACATAAAAGCATACTGTAGCACAGTTTTTTCTAAAGTAGACACTACTGCCCCCTCAAGAACAGTAGTAGAAGACTTAAAATGGTACTGGAAAGTAAGGGAACAAAAAATTAGTTTAGATAAGAAGGAAAAAAGAAGAAATATGCCACACTAGCCCAAGGGGTCAATACTTCAAAAAGTGTGGGGAACAATGCTTTAACAGAATCTGAGCTGATTTGCTTTTTTTCATTACATTACTAAAAGAAACATCAAGAATAGGTAAAAAAATTTTCAAACATTACAAAATGATTACAATAAAATATTTTAATCTTATTATGTAGATTTGGATTGCAAAACAAAGCATAAGTGACAAGGAACAAACATATATTATCAATACTAAATTTCTAGTTTTTTTTTTATTGATACAGATGCAAAAATTTTACAACTAGATATAAATCTGTTAATGTCGATTTTACAACCTATGATATCTTTAATTAAGCAAATACACTGTATATATATTATAAACAGTTTACAAATTACATCATTTCAGTGTGTAGAAACAGAAAAATAATGACAAAAAATTATTCAATATTACTATTAGAGTATATCAGCTATTGCTTAATATTTGTATAATAATTTAACTACACTTTAATTTTATGTTAAGAAAAAGGATTATCTTTAACACGGACTTCAGTAATTAATGTTTGGACTTATTTAACAATTTCACTAAAAAAAATAACAGCAGTTTGCATTCATAGAATTTGGGATAAATTCTGTCAAATCCTGCTATCAAACGAAATCATATGGACGAACATGATTAAATTTTAGACTCTGAAGGAAACTGAAATTCGTAACGAGAGAATGAAAACTATCCAAACGATAAAACGATTTGCTGATATGTAGAAAGTAAGCAGCATTAAACTATACTGATCTTATTGCAATAATCTAATGTACCTGAATTTTAAAAAGCTTTGTATTTAACTAAATTGCTTCTACAATTATAAAAACAAATTTACATTAGCACCTTTGCTACCAACTGATGCAATTTTCTGTCATCCAGATACAGGAAGTTTTTGGTAAATTGCACACTTGTCATTTTTCAAATGTCAATGCTTGGTTTCTTACTTTTGCTGGACATATTTAATTATAGTGGTTTTGTCATTGTTTGCGTCTCGAGCAGGTGCCACCGACTCGATTTAGCATCATCACAAAAAGACTAGCACTTTTGAGTATCCTTTTTTGTAAGCTAGCCTGCACCATTAAAGCATTTTATCTTGTCTTAACTGTTATTTCGGAGGGTCAATCCCGTGCATCTATGATTTCTATCAATATATTTTTTCCACCTGCTCTTTAGACAATACATAATTTTGGCAAAGAACAACTTTCCATGATAAAGCTTACTGTTTTCTTGGCACAGCATTTTACAAAAACAAAGTCAATGATATCTAATTTGGTAAAAAATACTTTAAAAAGTGGAAGATTAAAATTAGCATTGTGTGATTATGAGTTAATTTACTATTGGCAAACATTTTAACCGTATTGAGAAGTCATCCTCAAGTTCCAAACTGGAAGCTCTTAGTAATAACCAAAAATATTGCATACTTAATTAACAATAGTATGCAAAATTTAAATTTAACCAATAAAGTTATATGAGAAACATAAGATACAAACCTATAATGAACCACAGAGAAAAATGAAATTAAATGCTGGCCGAATATTAAATATTTTGTTACAAAATTAAATTACTTTATCCAGTTTTTTTCTGTTATCATTAATATTGCACAATTGTTCTTTCAATAATGAAAAATATTAATTAAACACACACATCACAACTAAAACATAACAGATCATCTGTAAATTATTTTGTAATTGGTTATTTGGCTGTTATTTCATTCCATAAGATTGTCTAATTATAAAGTTAAATTCCAAATGAACCCAACAGAAAATTGAGCCAAAATCACAGTTAAACTAGCAATCACAGGTCCAAGCCTCATAATTATTGATTATTAAAAATCTTAAATCTAAAGAGTTATGGTCTAAGATCAAAAATCTAAAATAAATTTTAACATCAACTGAAACTGCAGTTAAGAGAAGTGTGATTATGATCCAACTCTATGTAATTTCACTATTCCATCAAAATGATTTTGCTGTTTAGTTACAAAATACACATTTAAAGTAGTACAAACCTAGCAATTTCTCAACATGTATTTAAGATATAAAGTAAAACTATGCAGTAAACTAATATTAAATTTAATTTTCAATTAGAAAAAAAGTTTGTCACTTGTAACTACACTAAATTTAAAAAACTGACCTGAGCCATTAAGTATAGATAAGGCTATTTTTGTATGTATCAAGTTACAAACTATCCAATTCTACTAAATCCACTCTGGAATTTTGAGATCCTTTACTAAAATGACAAATGATAAGTTTAACAACCCAGTAACTTGCATATCTTTTAAGAAACCGTCTCCATAATTTCCCAACAATGGCATTAAGTAGCATGAACAAAACCGAAGCTCAGCTTGCATTTTGGCCGATGAGGACCAAACTCATCATTTGTGATTAGCATTTTGCATACGATTACATTGAATTAATGAAATTAACAAACAGAATGAAGTTTATAGATAAAATATTTTCTTCTTACTAATATGAAAAGAAAATTATTTTTGTAAATAAAATTACTTAACCAAAATAAAATTACATTAAACATCAATCTTATAAGCTATATATATATTAATACATATGTATTCTATACTACTTTTAATAAAATTCTATGCCACACAACAAAAAAAATTAAAGAGGTGAAAGTGGCAATTAACACCTCCAACATCAAAGTTCGTAAATGTTTCGACATCCAGACCTCTTTTTGTTTTTTTTTTTTTTTTATGAAGAAAATAGGACACAGAGTTAATTTTAGAAACGCAGAGTTTTACGGCCATGCTCTCGACTTCTAGTTATTACGCTAATAATAAAAATCTCTCCGCAATATTAAACAATTCCCTACCTGATAGGTATCGAGCAGCTTGATCGTCGAAGCACGAATGAAGTTCTGTGAGGGAATAACCTGAGTGGATGAAGGAGCGGTACTCTTAGCAACATTTCGTTGACCATACGAAATACTGTTAGATGACGATACGGCATATGGAACAATACTATTACACTGATTGTGGTCTACAACATAGTTCACTGCACTGTTTCCATTATCACCCAAGACACCACTGGTTGATGAGATATCACTGACCTGATTTGGATTTCCATATTCCATACTAAAAAAGCAAATGAAAGATACACATTAACGCATTCTACATCAATCAATATTTAATAAATTAGAATAAGAAATCAATAAACTAATATCAATCTTTTGACAAAAGCAATGACAGACTTTTAAATGATTGATTCAATTTTTTGAAGCCACGTAAACTGTTTTATAATTACTGACACACAATTTTGTTATAAAAGCCAAGACTCAATGAAAATCTTGCAATTTAGCCTTGATAATCGCTTTACATATGTTTCAAACCAACACGAGGCATAATTCTCACACAAAAACTTTGTACTCTTGCAAAATGCCAGGCATTCTTATAGGGTTATAAATAATGATACAATCCTAATTTCAATGCCAAATCATATCTTATTGATTATGCAGAAGTTATATTTTGAAATGTTCTGCATGATGTAAGTTGAATGTGTAACAGATGCAACCTTTCCACGATACAAGCTACAGTATATACACAAAACCTATAACAACTGAAAAAATATCCATTTTAAATAACGCAATTATTTAATTAATAAAAGGAAAAGTGATTTTTTTTAAATTTATGTTCTACAAAATAAAAAACATTACACAGATGCTTTAATAATCCAAAAACTAAATGAAAGTGGAATGATATCTAAAACAGAGTTTATATATTTAATTTTGTCTTTATTCAAAGAAAAATGATGAACAACATAAATATTATAAAATGAGTTAAATATTAAAATATTTAACCAGATAATTTGATTCAATAAATACCCTGATCATTTATCTAAAGTAACTTGTCCAAACATAACACTTGACGTAGGACTGTTGTTGTGTAACAACAATCCAGTATTGAACTAGTTTGAATTTTTTGTATTTTTTGAATACACAAAATAACTAATTGCAACCAATTGTTTGCTTAATGACATACATTTTATTTATAATAATTAATTCATACATGTTTTGTACCATCCTTCCTACCAGCACAAGTTTGTTAATAAAACTTGCATAATTGGAAGCATGCATCTGCTGTACCTTCACACAATATTAAATGGTAAAAACAAACATTTCAACCATGTTTTAAGTATTTCTTTTATTGTAAAGAATTTAGGTTAGATCGTTATATCCACCATATCGTATTTGTAGCAATCAGATAGGAAATACGATATTGATTCNTTTTGTATAAATTTGGATAGGATCCGTCTCTTTTTTTTTTTTTTGCCGTCTCAAACAAATCTAGTTGTTATTATCTAGAAAACTCGAGCATTTCGTGGATAAATGACTGGTTTCCAATGTCTGGATAATGTCGATTTCTAGAGGCCCCACGTTCGTCTCCCATCCTCTTAATAAAGCCGTAGAGTCTTGATTACCCCGAGCTCGACGCATCTCGAAGAACCGCAACCTCCTGTAAACAGGCAGTTCAAATATGTCACGAGTAAAGACCCTCCAGGCACCTCATACGACTTCCGGAGGACTAAGATGGGGTTCCTTTTCCCTCTCTCTCTCTCTTTCGCTCTGTTTCTCTAGGTCGACAAGGTCGAATTCACGCGGAGATACAGGAAAATTTGAAGAACCGTAAGGGATAGAGGAAAAAAAAAAAGGAAACTGTATAGATGCACGTTTAGATTATTCTTGCTTTTTCTGCACACCGGTCACGTGCATAAGAGGCCCGGGGTTGAAACTAAAATTGAAGAAGGATATAGAAATGCCTGACGTCACAATGGATTGCTATTTCGTGTCAAACTTTTGTGACTTTTTCTCTCTTTTAGTTACACCAAATATTCATAGAGGATTTAGAAAGTTCTCTTCGGAAAATAAAAGGGAAAACTTCTCTAGACTTCCGAATGATTCCGTTTGATTCAGTTATTTATCTCTAAAATATCTATAACGATATTTATAGTTCATTCCAGATGCTTTTTTATATCTGTTCGAATCTTAATAAAGAAACTACACGAATCGACAATAATTTTCTTAACGTCTTCTTCTCTTTATACCTCTTGCAAAATACAAATGTCGAGCTATCTGCGTTCACCATTTTCAATCATTTTCCTCCTTTTGAAACTACATCTCCACTAATTGCTTTTTACTGATGTGTTTTTTTTCTAATGTACAGTACCTCGAAAAAAAAAGAAGAAGAATATTTCTTTCAAACGAAAAAAAAAATAATGTGATCTTTGCATATAAATGTCGGAATATAAGCATTCCTATCTACTTCGATGATCAATATTGCATGTGTCAGGAAATAACCTACAAACTGATAAGTAAAATATTGCCTGACAATGAGGAGTCCATTGTGGATCGATGGAGGAAAAGTTTTTTTTTTTCTTTCTTTCTTTGCTCTGAATCTGTTCGATACATTGTTTAATCACAAAAAATAATAATAATAATATGATAGTTTTCTTTTTTTACACAGTAGTAGTGGAAATTAATTTAGATATTCTCGATTTAATAAGCATAATACCTCACTCCTTGGCATAATACATACCGGTTAATTTAAATTTAAATTTTAATTAAGTTGCCGAATATAGACCTTCTATATGATTATCGGTGTATGGTATGTTCCATAATATATTACGAATAACCGACTGGTTTAATCGATAGAATTATAATGAGATTACCCATCGTTTTAGAATCGATACAGATCTATAGACATACATCATAGATTCGTTTAGTTACGTGCGAATATAAATAAGCAGCCTTTCGTGTTCATTACTTGACGGATTTTCTTCTGTAAATACATTCTTCAGTATTGACACATCCTATCGCTCCTCGGCACGTTGTAGCTAATCCAAAAACCAAGGTGATACATTCTTAATATCTCTTCTAAGCCAAGGAAAAGAAGGAGAAAGGAAAAAAAAAAGAGTGCGAGTTTGGATATTATTGTTATCTCCATTTTGCAGATTTGCAGATTTTCTAGTGGGAACAACAACAGCTAGGGAATATTTCGGATAGTTGTAATAACAGAAGTTGTATTTATACCAGCAGTGTCTTCTTATCTGCTGCACAATTTTGTAACGAGCGTGTTCGAGTCGACGACGAAACCGAATAAATCAAATAGGTATACGAGGAAGAAACACTTTCTCGAACGTAAATTTCCCGGAACGCGTGCACGCTTCCGTGACGTATGGGGAAAGCTGTCACGCGTGACGGGATGAGGATTATGTTGTACCAATCGGGCCGTAGAGTTTTTAGTTTCATTTCTCTCAAAGTTTCGAACTCCAGAACGTCATATCTCCCGTTACGGTTTCTCCTATTGCATTAAAGCCGTTTTCTAGTTACGATCGGGGGATAGGAAAAGATGATTCTTCGTCTGACTTTGACAAGACTTATCTATTCGATTTTCAACGATGCATATTTTTATTCGTCTACCACGATACTTTTCGACATATTTACGCCACGATAATTCCAATTACAAGCCACAGACGTGTGCTTTTTTTTTAAATAAATAAAAAGGATTTCGTGTTAAAAAATGATTATTGGATATACAAAATTGCGGGCGAAAAAATCGTTGCCAAACACGCTACAACTTTCGAATCTGTGATTTGACTGATGCTGTCTTTTTTTTTCTCGCTCTGTTTTTCTTCTTTCTTTCCGTTATTGTTAGATGGCGATCAGTTCCGTGATGTCGTGCTCACTTGTAATGAAAACTTGTCTGTGATTGATGATGTAAAGACTACAACGGCTCTGGAATTCCTGACAAACGTCTCTTCTCGGATGTGGAGGATATAGGACAAACCAAATGCCGTTCTACTTCATTTCTTTCCTTTGGCGATGAAGTATTAGATTTGAACGATACTCTTTACGTCTTTCTTTATACCAAGGATTGTCCTACTTGTTTATCATTTTCTAACTCCCTCCCTGGGGCACTGCACCCTTCCGTGTTTCTTATCTCGATTTTCTTCTATCCGTTGCAGAACAAACGGGGAATTAGGGAACTAATTGTTGCCTCCTGATAAGGAATCGTAATACGGTTAATTCCTCTTACTAACATTAAAAAAAATGCACGCAAACAGATAATGAAAAATCGTAAAGTGCAGCAGTTCCGGTGAAAACTCCCAATTAGTTAAAATCAATTAAAAACCGTGCTCTTTGCTTAATTTTGGTAAAAGGAATCTTATCTTTGGTTAATTTTTTATTAAAAAAATAGCCGAAAAAAAATTTCCTATCGTTACCTCATCTACATTAATGTCTACATAATTTAGGAAATTTTTTTTTTTTTTTATTCCACGAAGTATTCTTAGCATTAAATGCATTAAAGCAATTCATGTGTACAAAAACTACGATTATTAATTAGTAGTAACAGAGTCGATTTTTGTTATCTCTTGGACTTAATTTTCTAACAGAAAAACCAAAGCGAAGGAGAGGAAAAAGGGGGGAAAAATGTAAAAGATTGCAGTATAGAAATCGAGTAAAGATATCAGTAATAGAGAGGAAAGTGATGGAATCGATTTTCATCCAGGATTATTTTTTTTTTTTTTCGGACGAAGGAAGTAAAAATTCAATTTCGATTCTAGCATTTTTTTTTTTTTTTATAGAAAAATCTCCAATCGGTGTGGTACTACAGAAGACTATCATTCTTTGAGAAAATGCAGTTTGCTTTTCACTTTACCAATTGGGTCTTCTCTTGGGCGGTGGAACAAGAAACTAATGACGTTAGAATCTCGTCAAAAGTAGTAGTACATCGTTTCAATTCATTATCGGTGTCGGAGGAGAGAGGTGCAAAATTGCAGGGTAAAAATCTTCACGTGTAACAATCATTTGGTTACAACACTCGGTAATCCTTCAAGGAGTATTCATTTTTCGAAGAGTAATTTCTTTTCCGACTCCATATCAAAGTCCACTTCAGATAAGAAGGTTTTATGATCATGTTTGGGTTTTTTTCGAGATCATAAAGACACTCGAGAGACCGTAGAGCATGTTTATAAAAGACACATTGTAATCTCTCTCTCTTTTTTTTTTTTCGATTGTTGTAATCACGTTCCTTATCAACCAAAAAGGCATAAATCTTCAATTAGATTAAGAAGGAGAACGGTTCTTCTACACATTAAATACTATCTGTAATATAACTCGTTCTCGTAAATTAGAATTAAATAAGTTTTAACTGCATCCGAACTTTTATGTCTCGGAAATTATGGTCTTTTCTCCACCTCCTCTTGTATTTATATATATATAAGAAATATTTTATCGAAAAGCCTGTTTTTTNTTTTTTCAATTACGACGTATTGTCCCGATGGGTATTATGGGAATGGATAGTGTTACACAGTTTGCGGCGCGATAAACCAGCCAACCGCTTTACTTCGTAAAACACGTGGAGCTTGAAAATACAAAGAAACCAGACAATTTATTTGACTTTTATTTAAATACGAGTGAATGATGGAACTCGATTATTCGTATAAAATGACAAAACTAGTTCGATCGTACCACTTTATTGAGATAGCGGACGTGTCACGCTCTCTTCTACACTCCACCCATTCGTGACCGGACCCATCGTCGGATGTCACATGCTGTGAAATAATGGGCAGTTTTAACGATAAGGGTTGCTTCCAAGTAGTAACTAGTTAAGCGGACAACAGATGGCACGATGTATATCCACATACGTAATGTAAACAATTAAAAGTTCTGTCAATCAGGTCGCATTGTCGCGTGCTTTTTCTTATAAAATTCATTCTTTTCTTTATTTCTACATACAATATACGTATTGTACGTTTTGTGTGTGTGTGTGTGTGTGTGTGTAGTTTCAGTTTCCGTTGGCGTGACGTCTCGAGATTGTCACGCTTCGATTGGTAGTTTCCTGAATTGACTTTATTATTATTTGTGATGTCTGGAAAGAGAATTCGAGTTTGGATTACTGAAAGGAAATTATTTAAGAACTTGGACCGTGTCGCGATACAATCGGAATCTTACTGTTGTATGTTTTTTTTTTCCTTTCTAAATCGAGGATCTTTTGTTTTTTTTCTCTTCCCCTCCTCCTCCTCCTCCTCCTCCTCACTGTTTTTACTTTTCGATGAGTCACGAGTTTATCTGAAATATGAATGGATGATTCTGAAACTTTTTGGGTTTATGCCAAGTATAATATTTAAACTGTCTTCGCTGTCCGGTAGAATTTGTTGACGAGAACCGAACAATGTAAGTTTTTATACTTATAGGCGTCGTTGGTAGCTGGGAAGAGACGAGTAAACGTGACCTTGCCGTGTTGAATTTTTAAAAGTTAGACCTTGAATTGTGTGCCAAAGGTTAGTGGATTCTTGTCTCCAGATTATTGTAAAATTTCGTTAATTAACTTCTCAACTGTTCAATTTGGCAATAATCCATAAAAAATGGCTTTGTTATCTGGAAGGAGATTTTTTTTTTCTTTTATTTCTTTGGTCGAGTTCGAAATCAATAGTGTGTTAATCTGGTTTGTTGTTGCGGAGGAAAAATGGAGAAAGGAACAGACTGCATACACCAGAGGGGATGATGTTGCTTTACCCGTTAGATCTGATGCAGACAGGAAATGCATTCTTCGTCCTAGAGAAGGAGGTAAAAGAAACTCACGCAATTCGCTAGAGTTTTTATTGTGTTCCAATCCCATTGTTCGCCTCTAGGTCTTCGAACTCTGATGTCGGCCTTCTGATAAAGATGGATACATATACACGCTCTTCGATCACTTCAGATGTTTTGTAGGATCTCCATTTGTTATCACAATCGAAATTATGACATCGATACAGTTTCTTTATTTCTGTAGAAAAAAAAAAAAAACTATATCACATTTCCTTTTCATACACAGTAGTATCGTTGTAACCTATATTAAAATCGTGTAAAGAAGACCAAGCTGTTTTGTATAGGAATTAGAGTGGCAGGCTACGTTAGTGAGACGAGCGTTTCCTGTCGGAAGCGGCAAATTATTAAGGCTTGAGAAAATTGTCATTGATTACGCGATCAAGTTCTATTAGCTTGCGTGCTGTTGTCAACTTCACCCTTCCTCGAGTCTTTGTCAGCGAAGGGTGTGCTCTTATTTTTGTCAGGAAACATCTGTCCAAGTCAGATGGATAGCATCTGTCTCTCTTGCATTTTTTATTTTATTTTTGTTATGTAGTGTACATTTGCAAGGTAATGCCGCTACGGTTTGTACTCAGCTGTCACTCATACTATTTTTGTTGCCGTTTTTCGTACTTATAAAATTTAAGGAGCACAAATCGAGTTTTATCCCGATAAACTACGTTAGAGGATTTGGAAAGAAAACAAAAGAGAAATTGTTATTTTTTCTTTCTTTCGGACGAGATTCCTTTCGAACGTCTTTGATAGAACCTTAACTGAAATCTCACTTGTCCTAATAAAAAGGGCATTAAAAGCAATCGAATGACATAAACTCCTTACAGATGTTCTTCAGCTTAGTATATCATCGGCTGCTGTTCCTACCAATACGAACATTCGATCGATGCGAATGTTCGAAAACTCGTTTGAAATACTATCGTTATATCCTTTGATGGGTTCTTTAAGGAGAAGCAAGCTCACTCACCTTCTTCCTATCTGGGTTTGCAGGCCGTAAACGAACGCAATCTGTTGGCGTCACAGTTCCGAGTAATAAACGCAGTTGATGGAGACGTAATAACTTCGGTTGGGGGAAGGAAAAGAAGAAGAAGGAAAAAAAAAAGGGATATTCGCTTAACCTGGCCCGAGGCGCAAGCTTTTTTGCAGTTTTTTTTTTTAAGTTGCTGGCTGTTATAATCGAAGGTGCGAACCTTGCTTATTACAGGTGGTGCCGAGCGATATTATAAAAGTTAACGGCATCTGCTATCGCTCAGATGTCCACTGAATGCAACGAAGTTGGAAGTGCAATTAACTGCATTTCAACAGTTTTTTTTTTACCCCCTGTAACCGTGTCATACAGAAATTACTTCTATCTAAAATTGAAACATCCCATCGAGCCAAACATTGGGGCTTTTAGCGCGACTTCTAACAATTAAAATGGTTATTCCCCTCCTTTTTTTTTGTATATGAACTATCTATCTGATGGAAAAGTAATGATCATATTACTTGAAAAAAATTAACCATAAAATTCTAAAAGCAACTTCCTAATCTTCTTCGAGAAGTAAGGAAACTTTTAATTAAAAGTTTGTTATTATTTTTTAAAGATATGGAAGTTGTATCTGTTGTGGTTAAATATGGAGTCGTCGTTTCTTTGTTTAGAAAAAATTATATTTTCTATTATAGCACGAGTTCTAATTCCTTTATAAGAATGAAGCGATATCTATCTATTCTGTCTGTTCGAAGAAAGGGCCGAATATCCTTGACCCATTTAAACTATTCTTTAAGGCAATGGTGGGTGATAAGGTGTTTTAATAAGACACCCAATGCCTAATTTCAAAAAATAAAAAAGTTGCCAATTTTTTACAGCAAAGTGCTTTTATTTTCAAGGACTGAAAGTTAATTATGATTTATCGATTATATTTTTCGGATCGAGGTCGATAATTATTTCCAAAAATATAAAAATATTGGCGTGAAATTAATAGAGAAGAATGTTATTAAACGTCAGATGTTTTAAATAGTACTACACCAATTAAGTAATTTGTTTGATTGGAGCAGAATTTAAGATATTTATCACAGTAGAGATAAAACACCAAGCAGTTAAATTGGTGTACGAGTAATCTTACTTGTTAAACATTCGGCGGATGACAGAAAACAATTCATCGTAGTAAATGATACCGTTAAAAAGTCATTTTTGTACATTTCGATATCTTTTCGCTTCGGACTGTCATCATTTTTTTCGAATTAATGAGCGATTATAACAATGGTATCGAAGGGACTGAGGAATAATACATTAGAAGAATCATTGTTAAAAGAGAAGACCAAGAAACATGCCTGTATTAGGGGGGGGAAATCTCGAAATAATGGATGACTCGTGCCTTTTTCGCGTGCATCGACAATGCGGATTCAAGGTCGAATCTGTTAAAGTTTTGTATGTGTTTTTGTCCCTGGACGATAAGATTTGACACCCGCCGTGCTCTGTCTCGTCCACTCGTCTTTAAATATTTGCTCTCGAGAGTGGGGTCGCTGATAAACTATCACGACGTTGATTTAAAGCTGTTAAACTTAATGAATTTTCCAATCTTCTACCACTTTTCTGATACCAGAATAGTTTATCTTCCTAATTTAAAAAAAAATTACAATTATTTATCTCATTCTTTCGTATCCGATATTTAAGGGATGCTCTGGAGAATTCAGGTAGCCATCACCGATAGGGGTTTGACATGATCTTTCTTATCAAATAACACGAATTTTTATATACTTTTTCGTCCGTTGTTGCTGTAACGACACGTCGATCCTCCAGAGATAGAGCAGATTTAATTTAAAACTAATCGCGGAGAATAAATTTCCAAGTAGAAGCCGTTCGGTTGAGGAGGGAAACTTCCGAAGAGGATGTTTTATTTAATTTACACCGCATTCTTCGAGCTCCAGATAAGCTAATTCGGAGAAAATCCCTCCATTCTCGAACAGCAATTACAAATACGATCATGTGACTTCTCCCATCGCTACTCCTTGATGAAATAATGACAAACCTCGTGGGACGAGTCGTCCTAGTCATGTCTCTTTCATCAATTTGATTGTCTAAGAGAAGAGGCACGCTTTCTAATGTATTCCTCTTTCTCTTCAGTGCTGTAACGTGCGGATGCCCTCAAAAAGTTAACCAAAAGAAAATAATTCGGGTAGGTAGTTAGATACGTAACTTTTTTCATACGGTAAAGATTTATGATTATGTATTTTCCCATTTGTTATATCTAGACTATAGCAATCCGTATTACCCCGTTTTATTTCTGCTTGGAATAGAAAGTAACCTAGCAAAATCTTATCCGCTCGAGCAGTTTGGAGAGAAAATAAATCATGCGACTCGGAGTATTTTCAGTGGGAGCAATTATTCTAGAAATAAAGAAAAACCAAGTTCGATCTACTAACACCTGTGCTTCGTCATAAGAACATCGTTTCTATGGCAACTGGGGGTTGTCGGAGACGGTGGGAAGGAAAGCTCCTCGGTCGCAAATAACAATGTGACGGTAATAACTTTTTCTGTCGGGCGTGTGTGGATGATAGAGTGGGTGTCAAGCACTGGCTTGCGGAGCGCTACGCACACACCAATTGACCGACGCGACATGTTATACGGGGTACCACGTACGGTCATTGTCACGGAGTATGCCACCGATGGCATGGAAGTCACGTCCGTCGTGAGAAACTCTCCGCCTGACTTCGTGACTTTTCAGATACGCAATCGATTGGCTCACTCTGATGAAGGAGAATTAAAAAGCTGCCACACGAATCTCCACGAATTCGTCTTTGTCAAATGGGCGTATCGCGGGAAGTTTGGATTTCGAGCACCGAACACATTGGCGCAGTCACTGGAGCATCGAGAAAAGACGAAAATTCTCTTCCTAATTCATCCCTAGAGCCAGATAAACGAATTACTTCGGGTTATTATCTATTCAGAGTTTTCTTTAATTCTTTCGATATCGAATCATTCGAGAAAGTTTTCCTCCCCTTTGCCGCATGCGGGGTTTCTTTTTTTCTTTTCTTTTTTTCTTTTGCATGAATAATGGATCCACTGCATCTTATTCGCGAGATCAAAACTCGATGTTTTATCTTCAGAATTCCTTCACGTCTTGTGTCATATTTATTGGTTTTATTTATTTACATATCAGTTTCTAAGCGACCCGGTAAAGAAAGAATGGCTTTGAATGCTTAGACGAGGCGTGACTCTACAGCACGCTCTGGGGCTATTCCCCGCAAAGGACATCGACCTCTGAATTGGGAATTGTTTGACAGTTTCGGTGTCGAAAGTATGTCGTGCACTCCACGCCGTCATTAAGATAGAACTCGGAGCCGTAAATTGTCTCCGGGCATTGAATGACAGAGCTATAGTTAGAAACAGTGGACCAGAATATTATGTTGCTGGTTTTGTCGGAGATGGGCGTACAAACATTTCTCCAGGACGGATAATCGATTGAAAAGTTTTCTATTCTGACTGGCAATTAAAACTGTTTCTGTTGTATGCCCACTTACCGAACACTTACGAAAATAGGTTGAATGTAGTACGACCGGCGTATTGTCTCTGGAGTTAGGAGCGAGACCGGAAATGAAGAGGGAGATCAGTTACTCTCCTTTCCGTTCATATACCGCTGCATGACGTCATTTGCCCTCTTTCCCACGCAGTCTTATGTTAATGGACTTTTGTCCGTCTATCGTCCAGTTTATGCGGTGAAGGTCGATCTTAGTTACGAAGATTATCGATTCCGAAATCCAATTACCGCTTCGTATAGGATCCGTCTTTTTTTTTTTTTTTTGCCGTCTCAAACAAATCTAGTTGTTATTATCTAGAAAACTCGAGCATTTCGTGGATAAATGACTGGTTTCCAATGTCTGGATAATGTCGATTTCTAGAGGCCCCACGTTCGTCTCCCATCCTCTTAATAAAGCCGTAGAGTCTTGATTACCCCGAGCTCGACGCATCTCGAAGAACCGCAACCTCCTGTAAACAGGCAGTTCAAATATGTCACGAGTAAAGACCCTCCAGGCACCTCATACGACTTCCGGAGGACTAAGATGGGGTTCCTTTTCCCTCTCTCTCTCTCTCTCTTTCGCTCTGTTTCTCTAGGTCGACAAGGTCGAATTCACGCGGAGATACAGGAAAATTTGAAGAACCGTAAGGGATAGAGGAAAAAAAAAAAGGAAACTGTATAGATGCACGTTTAGATTATTCTTGCTTTTTCTGCACACCGGTCACGTGCATAAGAGGCCCGGGGTTGAAACTAAAATTGAAGAAGGATATAGAAATGCCTGACGTCACAATGGATTGCTATTTCGTGTCAAACTTTTGTGACTTTTTCTCTCTTTTAGTTACACCAAATATTCATAGAGGATTTAGAAAGTTCTCTTCGGAAAATAAAAGGGAAAACTTCTCTAGACTTCCGAATGATTCCGTTTGATTCAGTTATTTATCTCTAAAATATCTATAACGATATTTATAGTTCATTCCAGATGCTTTTTTATATCTGTTCAAATCTTAATAAAGAAACTACACGAATCGACAATAATTTTCTTAACGTCTTCTTCTCTTTATACCTCTTGCAAAATACAAATGTCGAGCTATCTGCGTTCACCATTTTCAATCATTTTCCTCCTGTTGAAACTACATCTCCACTAATTGCTTTTTACTGATGTGTTTTTTTTCTAATGTACAGTACCTCGAAAAAAAAAGAAGAAGAATATTTCTTTCAAACGAAAAAAAAAATAATGTGATCTTTGCATATAAATGTCGGAATATAAGCATTCCTATCTACTTCGATGATCAATATTGCATGTGTCAGGAAATAACCTACAAACTGATAAGTAAAATATTGCCTGACAATGAGGAGTCCATTGTGGATCGATGGAGGAAAAGTTTTTTTTTTTCTTTCTTTCTTTGCTCTGAATCTGTTCGATACATTGTTTAATCACAAAAAATAATAATAATAATATGATAGTTTTCTTTTTTTACACAGTAGTAGTGGAAATTAATTTAGATATTCTCGATTTAATAAACATAATACCTCACTCCTTGGCATAATACATACCGGTTAATTTAAATTTAAATTTTAATTAAGTTGCCGAATATAGACCTTCTATATGATTATCGGTGTATGGTATGTTCCATAATATATTACGAATAACCGACTGGTTTAATCGATAGAATTATAATGAGATTACCCATCGTTTTAGAATCGATACAGATCTATAGACATACATCATAGATTCGTTTAGTTACGTGCGAATATAAATAAGCAGCCTTTCGTGTTCATTACTTGACGGATTTTCTTCTGTAAATACATTCTTCAGTATTGACACATCCTATCGCTCCTCGGCACGTTGTAGCTAATCCAAAAACCAAGGTGATACATTCTTAATATCTCTTCTAAGCCAAGGAAAAGAAGGAGAAAGGAAAAAAAAAAGAGTGCGAGTTTGGATATTATTGTTATCTCCATTTTGCAGATTTGCAGATTTTCTAGTGGGAACAACAACAGCTAGGGAATATTTCGGATAGTTGTAATAACACAGAAGTTGTATTTATACCAGCAGTGTCTTCTTATCTGCTGCACAATTTTGTAACGAGCGTGTTCGAGTCGACGACGAAACCGAATAAATCAAATAGGTATACGAGGAAGAAACACTTTCTCGAACGTAAATTTCCCGGAACGCGTGCACGCTTCCGTGACGTATGGGGAAAGCTGTCACGCGTGACGGGATGAGGATTATGTTGTACCAATCGGGCCGTAGAGTTTTTAGTTTCATTTCTCTCAAAGTTTCGAACTCCAGAACGTCATATCTCCCGTTACGGTTTCTCCTATTGCATTAAAGCCGTTTTCTAGTTACGATCGGGGGATAGGAAAAGATGATTCTTCGTCTGACTTTGACAAGACTTATCTATTCGATTTTCAACGATGCATATTTTTATTCGTCTACCACGATACTTTTCGACATATTTACGCCACGATAATTCCAATTACAAGCCACAGACGTGTGCTTTTTTTTTAAATAAATAAAAAGGATTTCGTGTTAAAAAATGATTATTGGATATACAAAATTGCGGGCGAAAAAATCGTTGCCAAACACGCTACAACTTTCGAATCTGTGATTTGACTGATGCTGTCTTTTTTTTTCTCGCTCTGTTTTTCTTCTTTCTTTCCATTATTGTTAGATGGCGATCAGTTCCGTGATGTCGTGCTCACTTGTAATGAAAACTTGTCTGTGATTGATGATGTAAAGACTACAACGGCTCTGGAATTCCTGACAAACGTCTCTTCTCGGATGTGGAGGATATAGGACAAACCAAATGCCGTTCTACTTCATTTCTTTCCTTTGGCGATGAAGTATTAGATTTGAACGATACTCTTTACGTCTTTCTTTATACCAAGGATTGTCCTACTTGTTTATCATTTTCTAACTCCCTCCCTGGGGCACTGCACCCTTCCGTGTTTCTTATCTCGATTTTCTTCTATCCGTTGCAGAACAAACGGGGAATTAGGGAACTAATTGTTGCCTCCTGATAAGGAATCGTAATACGGTTAATTCCTCTTACTAACATTAAAAAAAATGCACGCAAACAGATAATGAAAAATCGTAAAGTGCAGCAGTTCCGGTGAAAACTCCCAATTAGTTAAAATCAATTAAAAACCGTGCTCTTTGCTTAATTTTGGTAAAAGGAATCTTATCTTTGGTTAATTTTTTATTAAAAAAATAGCCGAAAAAAAATTTCCTATCGTTACCTCATCTACATTAATGTCTACATAATTTAGGAAATTTTTTTTTTTTTTTATTCCACGAAGTATTCTTAGCATTAAATGCATTAAAGCAATTCATGTGTACAAAAACTACGATTATTAATTAGTAGTAACAGAGTCGATTTTTGTTATCTCTTGGACTTAATTTTCTAACAGAAAAACCAAAGCGAAGGAGAGGAAAAGGGGGGGGGAAATGTAAAAGATTGCAGTATAGAAATCGAGTAAAGATATCAGTAATAGAGAGGAAAGTGATGGAATCGATTTTCATCCAGGATTATTTATTTTTTTTTTTCGGACGAAGGAAGTAAAAATTCAATTTCGATTCTAGCATTTTTTTTTTTTTTTATAGAAAAATCTCCAATCGGTGTGGTACTACAGAAGACTATCATTCTTTGAGAAAATGCAGTTTGCTTTTCACTTTACCAATTGGGTCTTCTCTTGGGCGGTGGAACAAGAAACTAATGACGTTAGAATCTCGTCAAAAGTAGTAGTACATCGTTTCAATTCATTATCGGTGTCGGAGGAGAGAGGTGCAAAATTGCAGGGTAAAAATCTTCACGTGTAACAATCATTTGGTTACAACACTCGGTAATCCTTCAAGGAGTATTCATTTTTCGAAGAGTAATTTCTTTTCCGACTCCATATCAAAGTCCACTTCAGATAAGAAGGTTTTATGATCATGTTTGGGTTTTTTTCGAGATCATAAAGACACTCGAGAGACCGTAGAGCATGTTTATAAAAGACACATTGTAATCTCTCTCTCTTTTTTTTTTCGATTGTTGTAATCACGTTCCTTATCAACCAAAAAGGCATAAATCTTCAATTAGATTAAGAAGGAGAACGGTTCTTCTACACATTAAATACTATCTGTAATATAACTCGTTCTCGTAAATTAGAATTAAATAAGTTTTAACTGCATCCGAACTTTTATGTCTCGGAAATTATGGTCTTTTCTCCACCTCCTCTTGTATTTATATATATATAAGAAATATTTTATCGAAAAGCCTGTTTTTTTTTTAAAGGTATAAAAGTGGCGGTGGATGGTTAATGATATTTTATAATAATAATAATCATACCCTGTCTAATTTGTCTTGAAATTACGAGGCAACTTTTTAAATAAAACATCCAATATCGACAGATTCCACGTGTTTTTTTTTTCTGTAAAGAATTTAATTTAGTTAAAAAGAAGGGAATGTTTATAATAAAAATGTTTATACATCGTGAATTTTTATATTGCTTACAGGACGAACCGTAAGTAAACATAATAAAAATGTAGAGGGTAGGAAAATAATCACGAATATTTGTTCCATAAATATGTCAAAGACGAAAAGTTATTTAGAGTTATGATATGTTAGAGGAGTTATTAATTCTATTATGTTTCACCAAATGAAATTTTAAGATAATTATATCATTGATAACTCTTCTGTACATATTATTTTACAGAAGTTATGAAGGAACAGCTCTGTCTCTAATACGTTTTACTCTTTCTAGTCTCTGTTTTAATACGTTTTACTGTGTTTAATGTAAAGTTCGGAGGAAATCTTCTATTTATTTGTCTTGAAAGATGTTCCAAATGCTATTTAGATATGTCCAAAGCTTTTAGATTTCATCAGTGAATATACATTTCAGATCCATTTTCCCCCCCTCTCTATTATCGAAATAAAACTCATTATATTTTCGTTCATACCGTAGCGAATGTAAGGAGGTTTTTATTCTTTTAATATCGTAAATGTACTGTACAGGTGAAGTCAGAAGAGAGATTATCTAACGACCAAGTTAATAGTGTGAGAGCGATGTAGTTTTCTCGTAGATTAATGACGAACGGTTGACATTCGAAAACAATGGCTGTCTTTTAAGCTAACAAGGAGGTAACAATACTGTTGCTCAGCTCGACTGTCTTAATGATGCTACGAGTGATTCTTCAACCTTTTTTTTGTGCCAATGAAACCTTCATATATCATCATAAGTTTCTAGAAATAAAACGTTTTTAAGGTTTCTACTTACATGTTAAATTATCGAACGAATGATAAAGAGATTCCATTCCTTCTTGAATAAATTAATTGCCAATTTCTTGATTAAATGTCTTTACCGGATAGTTTTTTTTAAATGTGGATTAATTTGATTTCGTTACAATTTCTCTCTCTCTCTCTACTAACGTAGGCAACTTGGATAGACGATAAGATATAAAGATATTTATTCCGTAACGTCTTGAGGGATCGCAATTCGAAGTCTCCATTTGAGCCCTCGTAATTTTTCATGGGTACTTAGGATGGGAAGTCGTTCCCCATAACTCATCTATGCACGCCGATCCTAATACCAACAAAATCCGTTGGCGTAATGGATAAAATTGAGGCAAATGGATGCATGGATTTTATCCGTATTCCTGACAGAAAAAGCCAATCATCCCGATAACAATATAGTACCGTACTTTCCCATACTAAAAATTTACGTTCGACTGTGTTATAAATATAATTATATACCAAAAATGGTTGCTTTTACGTTAAGAAACGTGCCAGTTATTTATATACATTACGTATGCAAATTTAGGCAACGATTTGTTAGATCGTTGATTACACCGAAAGATAATCTCATATAAAAAAGTGTGCGATAATACATTAAAATTTGATAAATTCTTAACTCTTTAGCATTTATATAGAAATTTAGAAATAACAGATGATAAGGTTAAATAAAAATTGTCTTCACAGAGTTATTATATTATTAGATGGGTGAAATTAAAAACGAAAACTGGATAATTTACATTGTAAATAGCGTGAAAATATTTACAAAATTAGGTATAATTATATTTATAAGGAGAATGAAAACTCATTATCTTTAAAAGTGGAAAAATTTAGCTATCAGGCGTTGTAACTATATATATATATTTCTGGGTTCACTCTGTCTTTAATAACAGAATTTTGGCAGTTTAAACATTACTTTTTCTTTTCCTCCCACGTAAAGGAGCGATTCGACGGATCAAATATGTCTTATCAACCGATAAAACCGACCCGAAACTTCACCTTTAACTGATAAATGAAGGTATATGTCAGGAAATGACATTCGCTCTCACTCATATCCGGTCAAAGAGTTAGGTTATGTGCTCGTGACTGTCGCTTTAAGTCATCCCTTTATATGATCTTTCGTGTAATCGGGAATGGCGACCGGACGTTTCGAAAAATAGAAGAATAGAATCGAATGGAAGGAAGGGAGCAACAGGAATCGCTTTCCGTCTCAAAATATTCGAAAAAACGGGAATATTCAACCATTCGTAAGCGGCGCATAAGAGATTCGGAAGTTGGAAATTTCTCACAAGAATTTCTTCTTTTTCCTTCGAACTGTCCTTCTAAAATAGGCTTAGTCGGGTGATCTAGATGGAGAGGTCGATGCCGGTCCCGTGACAGGTGGGTCGAAGACAAGTAGCACAGAAATGTCTGCATTATGATAAGCGTGCACCTTTTTTATAGTAGCTCTACCCCACCCTAGGGAATATCCTACTATATTTCTGTGGTCTCTTTAATACCGAAAGTGTGGTGGCAGTAAAACTTTGGCCGGATTGTAGCTACAGCTTTCCTCCTCCTTCCAGCCACACAATCGAATGTTGTTCTCTGCGCAGATAATGCACTTGAGAGTCTGAAAGCGACTCAGTGTTACGCCAGGAGGCCGGATGACTTTTTTTTCCTTCTTCTTCTTCTTTTTCTTTTTAATGCCAATTTATTCAGCATGTGGACGGGCTTTTCGAATTTCTACAATTATAACTAATTAATGTTTTTTTTTTTTCCTTCGTTACAACTTATAATCGGATTAAATGCAATCTTCTTATTGGAGCTATCAACAAGTGCATCAGAAGAATCGAAAATCACCAAAAAGATTTTCTCCTCTTCTAATGGTGGCTCGATGATTAGCGTAAGAATTTATAATACCTTTGAGGACTATTTGATTGTTTTTTTTTTCCTCTTTTTATTCCTAGAGAAATCCAATATTATGATTAGCTACTTGAATAATTATTCTGTTTTTTTTTTCTTGTTACGTTTAAAATATTTATTTCTTGTGAATTTTGCCGAATATTATTAACTTAAGTACATTTTACAAGCATAGATACGTTGATAAACATTTAGTAATAAAAGCAAAGTAAACAATAAAGCAAGGATAATTAACATAACTAATAAGAAATGTTTGGATAATTATGTTATATAAGTTTAATTAGTTATCAAGGAAATAAAAATATTAATTACTTCTTGCCAATTAATGGATTTTCAGATAGTACTTTTGCAGTTTCTTCATTACATTTATATGTAATTTGGATGAAAAGAGAGAGATTTTTCTAGAGAAACCCGAGGAGAGGGGAAGATTTAATAGTGTAGTAACATAGCCCTATATTGCATCTTCCGAAAAACTCATCTCTTAGTTGTCATCGGTGGATTAAACGGCTTGTTTATTCGATCAGAAGGTCCTTTAATAAGGAAGTTGTTCATTGGTATTATGGTTGGAGACTCTGATCACCTGACCAGCACAAGGACGAATGAGTCCTCCACATCAAGGGCGTGATTCATAAGAGAAGTTCGGTCGAATAACGCGGCATTTGACCCACTTCACGCCAATTCGCTTCTTTCCTGGTTGCCAAGGTAACGTCAATCTACCGCTCGCAGCTGGAACTGTCCATATATAGAGAGAGAAGGGCAAGGAATGAATGTGGGACGTCTGTATCGGGCATCGCCCTACCTGCGGTGTAAGTCTTTTGAGCGTAAGTTAACGAAAAATATTTCGCACGACGTTATCAATTTGCATTTTCTAAGTATCCAAAAAACGATTCTTTAAACGAGCGCACCAATTTTCGGGACGATTAGTGGTGATTTATTCGGTTGTCGCATCGTATTTGTCAACATGTGTTACAGTTACAAATCGATCGAACGACGCGACCTTGATAGGAAGGAAAGGTTGAAAGCTCGAATAATTCGATGTTGATACATTCTTCCCGGTTTGTTTAGATAACAATTCTAACAAACCTTGCCTCGGGAAATCTTTTCTAAACTTTCTGTTTATCTCTTTCAGGGTGACCATGTCGGAACCTCCTCCCCCAGTCCAATTTTGTGACCAAGTGTCGAGTACTTCGGCGCTGTTATCATCGCTACTGGGTGGCGAGGAGGTGCACATTACAGCTTGGAACGAAAATGAACGTAGTGTGGTGGACTGGCAAGAAAGATGCATAGAACTAGAGGGATCTCTTCAACGATTTCGAGATCAGGCTGCTCAAATCAGAGAACTTCTCCGAGAGAAGGTACATTTATTATTATTATTATTATATATATATATTTTTTTNGAAAGAAATACTTCTGGGAATTGCTGTCTTATGACTGTGACAGTTGTCAGCTTGACTCTCTACGGCACTTCTCATCCAGGCAAGATGGTGCATTCCACACATTTGTCTGTACTTCTGTTGTTTCAGATAGGCAGTTTTGACTAGTACAACTTTTAGTTAGTGCGATAGGCAGAATCTGCTACCGGAAAAAATATATTTTTTTTTTCTGGCACGCTATGAGATTATGAAGTTTAATTCATATCGGACGTCCGATAAAAATATGACAGCGACATCACGTGATTATATTCTCCTTTCTTCTTCGTTGCTATAGGCACGGGGAGAGAAGAAAATCTATTTTCTAAAGAGGCTTAAGAGGAAATGGTTTTTGCTGCACAATACGTGGAAAATTGAGTTTGCCAAGTTTCCTAACAGTATTACCTCATATCTGACGTAGTCTAGATGACTCTTACTTTATTACCCCTTTCGGATAATGTTTTTGTACTCAATTATTTGTAGTCATTTATTAATAACGCATTTCTCTCCCTGATGACTGCGTAAACTTCACAACCGTATTTAAAAAAAATAATAATACCCTGCGTTTGTTTAATTGGATTACTGGCTTTGTTTCGAAAATAGGATAAGTAAAGCTTAAAAAACTAAGGACGAAAGAAGCGATTTGTACTCAAACATCAAAAGAAAAGATGGGGGATTGAGATCTCAAACCAGATTTAAAATACTTTTAGGTGTATTCGAGATTTACTGTTCTTGTTTTTTATTTAGGAAAACAAGTTTTTATCACAATCTTTTATGTTATTAATCTGTTAACTTTGAATTTGATGAGAATATTTTACAATTACTCTTCTATTTAAGCCGATTATCATATGTAAAAGGGTTCGATGCAAGACGTCTTCGATTTATATCAGTTTTAACTCTCTTCAAAAGTATCAATGAATAGATTTCTTGGTTTTTAATACCTTTTTTTCATTTCCTTGCTTACATTTCGACTAAAACTTTTTTCTTATCATATTTTTCCTGGCTTGTTGACATTGCGACGAATGCGATTCGCCCGGGGTGACGACCGTGTTGACACATTTTTGAGGGATTTCCGACCGATCCGAAGGGGGGAAAAAAACCCTAGCTAACATCTAGAAAATGATCTATTTTAGGAATTATTTAAAGATAGATGTAACGTGTTTAGCTGTTTATCCCTACAAACGTATCGATCTTTTGATACGAACGGAATTTACAATAGAAACGTTTTGATTTAATTAAAAAGAAACATTATCAATCACTCGTACTAAAATTGGTTTGGGTTTGTTATTCAAAATTACGTATTTGGAGATTTATTATTGTTATTTTTAAAAATTTTTCTTCACGTCGGAAACTTCTCTAGTGTACTACTGTACGCTCTCTCTCCCTTCGGTGGTCTGATCCCAGTGACGTGGGCCAGCTGCTGCAAAAAGGAGACCCTCCTCCCTCCTCCCTCTTGTAACTTAATCGTTTATGAAGCCACATTCACCAGAAATTTGGTTAATTAGTAGGTTTCAACTGCTTTTTCTTCTTCCTTCTTTTACTTTCTCAAAGAAAATTTTTCGTTTAATTAACGAAGGTGTTTTTCATTAACGCTTGTTTTAATTAAGAATTGAAAGTTGTCTTTGCATTTTGTAATGAATTTAAACCGTTCGAATTCTTTCCTCAATTAAGTATTCGGACTGTTTAGACTTTTAAACACGTTTCAATTTGATTCAATTATCGGGCGCGTGTTGTACGTCAGGAATAATATGCTAAACGATAAACTTCAACTACTCAAAAGGTCAACTCCTAAATCTGGTTACCGACTTCCGAGAATCACGTTTTAGCTACTGCTGGAGGATTGTCCCATCTGTAGAAACGGGGCCGTTTCAATCTTTACATCGCCTATTAATTAATTAAACTCTCTCGGCTTTATCTAAATTAAAATTATTTTGTGAATAGACGAATTTTCTTCGTTATTAAAGATGTAACTATTTAAATATGCTGGAAAATTCTTTACGTAATTGTTTACTCCTTTGTATTAATTACAGATACAAGAGTATTTTTACAATTAAGACTATATTTTAAAATATCTGTAAGAGCCTTTGATAAAGCCGAACGAACGGCTTTATCAAAGGCTCTGTGGGACCACATGCTATTTGAGGGAAACTCGTTATCGTTCCTTTATTATTCGAAATCTCCTAAATTCCTGTTCTAAAGGTTCTCATCTGTAAACGAATTGAGAAGATCTCATATATTTGAAAAGTTCTCGAAAGTCAAGAGACGACGGTGTCTGGCGATTTCCTAAGAAATCAACCCCATGTTTGTTTGAAGGGACATCTCGCATTCCATCCCTTCTCTCTAGCAACTAAAAGGTATGTTATGCGGTGGGAGTTATTGCAGCTTCGGGCAAAAGCAATAACCTTGCATTCTCATATTGGATCACGGAAAGAGGAGACGTTGCTTTCAAGTTGCTGCTCTTTGAACCGACGTGTTTTCGTTTCTCCATTTTGGTGTTTGCCCGGGTTACCAGGCTTTTTGCTCCGGATTACTCCAACACACACAACTCTCGTTTCGATTTCAAAATAAATAGCATAGACAATTTATGATGGGGCATATGTTTCGATCCTTTGACGAGCAGAAGAAGAAGAAGAAGAGAAAGAAATTTATGGAATTTTAAATCTTTTCAAACATCGTAGGAATTCCGAAAGAAATTAGTCACGTTCTTGATTAGATGAAGAGTTGAACTCGGAGCTGGCGTATAATTACTTATTCTGAAATATTTTAAAAATCATTAAAAATGACAAGTATCAAATAAACCCCCCGTACCAATGAATGATAGTAAAGGAGAATGGAAAATGAAGATTAAATGGGTAGAATTAGAAAGGAAACTTTAATTGGTTCTACGTATTTAAACATCTCCATCATTAAAAAAAAAAGTAATTTTTAAAGAATATTTTCGGAATTCTTTGGTGCTGATTCGAAAAGTGACTAGATATAGAAGTTACGTAAGAAACAAAACATAAGGGAAAGAAAAACTTCTGGGAATTGCTGTCTTATGACTGTGACAGTTGTCAGCTTGACTCTCTACGGCACTTCTCATCCAGGCAAGATGGTGCATTCCACACATTTGTCTGTACTTCTGTTGTTTCAGATAGGCAGTTTTGACTAGTACAACTTTTAGTTAGCGCGATAGGAAGAATCTGCTACCGGAAAAAGTCAATCTTCCCTCTCTCGAATACTATACTTACATATTTTATGTAATGTTCAAGAGATTTTGTTAAAAAGAAAAATATTTGAAACTCATAAAAGTAAAATAAACAATCTTCTCGTTCGCTATTAACCAGATCTCATTGACTATTTAAACGGAACTAATTTAATAGAATATCTAAAAGCAAAATGGAATCGTTTATAGAAGCAAATTGAGAACGTCAAACCATTCGAATTTCGACAGTAAATTTGCCTTGTATGAGTCGTTTTGAAGAGAAAATAAACGATAACAAAATTCCAGGCGCAAAAATCAAAGCTGGTCGAATTGTAACTGTACTTTCTATCAATAAACAATTTCTTTCTACGGTATCTATCGAGAAAGAATGTTATTTGGGACGACTTATCTCAGAAAACAGTTCCAATTTCGATAAAAAGAATCACAGTTGATGAAACCGAGTTGCTCGCATCAGTGATTTACCCGTCATTTGCGGCCGTTACAATAATAAAAATAAACAGAAATTGCTTGGCGGAAAAGAATCGAGGAGAAACTACTTGTTCCAACCAACTGTTTTGGATGAGAGAACTAATACAAACTTTTCTCGACTCTTTCGTATTTCTTGCGGACAATTTGGAATGGGTGATGACCTGTTTCTTCTTCTACGAGCTAATCCTAAGCAATTCCCCCAATATTTTCTGATTATCTGAAAGAACGACAGCACTCCTAATCTGTGCACGGGGTTAAGGTGACTCTGGCATAATTGCTGCCACCAGTGAGTGGCACAGAGCGTTCTTCCTTCTCGTCTAATTATTTGTTCTGTCTCGGAAAGGATTAGACGACTTTGCTAACATAAATGGATTAGGTTCTTGTGGTGCTATTAACTCTGGAATCCTGTCAGCGCCTGTTTGTTTAACCGCGGAACTGGATGGACTTCTACCTCCCCATCTTATTTCGGTTTGACTTCTCCCTCAGTGGTCTCTGTATCTTAAACGTAGTAAAAGAATATTCATCCGACCGATAATTATTCGCTTTTTCTCGTTCTTCTTGGCAGTCGGCCAAAGAAAATCTTCTTCCCTTAATATGTAACGTTTCGTGGCATTCTCGACACGTATCCGTCAGTCATCCTTTTCGGGATTAGCATCACGATGCATTCGACTTGCAACGGTCAAACTTTGATAGATTTTATAATACTTCTCTCACCGGGGCAGCTGGCTTAAATGTGTGAAGTGAGGGAGGAATTTCTTCTTTGGGGATCCTTACTGACACCTTTCTTGACTAATGGACGGGAAAAACAAACGGCTCTTTCGTCCCCGCCCACTCTATCTGGAAATGACCTTTCTCTCCATTCAGAAAGGAGGGATTTCTGCTCTGGAGTGGTCTGACCGTTTCGAGAAAACGTTCGGCTCGACTGGAAAATGTTCCTTAATGTTCCCATACCTGGAAGTAAGTGCTTTTCCATCACATTCCCTCACGAGCGATTCACTACTGCTTCTGCTTCGTGAAGCTACGCTCCGGCTTCAAGCCGGTTGCATCTGGGCATGACCCACGCAGACTGACTACTTTTCTATTGTTTCCCGATTTAAAATAATCATTTTGCCTTCAAGCTACGCGAGAGTACGCTATTAATTACACTCTAGTTTCCGTGTAATCTAGAGATTAATATTTTTTTTACCACTTTTCTCTTTCTTCCTTTTAAAACCCCACAAAAAAATCTTTATAATGCGAATTAACGATGGGCATTCATCATAGTGTAACCAAAATTAAAAAAAAAATGTACCGGTTAGAATGAGCAGAGAACGATCTACTCCTCCCGAAGAGGATAGAAAAAAAAATAAGAGAAAGTAATTTTGGAGAGAAAATTGAATTTAAAAAGCGAAAGTCACTAACCGAGGTGTAGAGACTCGTAAGTTTTCCCTTAATATATAAGAAACAAAGACGTTTCGGATGCGGCATGACTTTGAATTTAGAGATTAAGAGTATAAAAATTTATAACCCCCCTCTTTCGAATTAATATTTAACAGCGTTTTGTGTATATCATTACGTTGTTTTCCACTTCGGAAAAAAAAAAATCCTCCCACTAACAACTTAGTACATGTAGAAAAGAATCTGCTCGGATGATTTCACTTGTATTCCAAACCGACTTCATTTATTCGAGTGGTACTATTGATACTATCCGGATAGCTTTTACTATGGACGAGATGATGACAAAAAAATAATAATAATAAATAATGGAAACGTTATAGTAAATTTCTACACTGAATTTTAAGAGATAGAAAAGGGGGGAATTGATCAGACATACATTTGATATTCATTGAGTGAAATTATCTCTTAGAATCTTTTCATCAAAACTGCACGTAACAATCATCTCATCTAATTCATCTTCCACTCTTCGATTTTGTCTAACTTCTTGGATTTTATTTTCGATAAAAAAAAACGGTAAGCAAATTCGGAAAGTCTATATTCGACGTTGAATATATTCCTAATTATAGTCACAGGATGCGGGCTTACTTCTAATGAGGTGTAGTGCTTCCTCCCTCTATCCCGCTGATTCGGACTTCGTTAAGGAACCAACCTACGAATACACGCTACTATCTTTTCTGGTTTAACTATGTCACAGTTTAATAATAATAATACCACAACTTTCTTAGTAATAAAATATCATTTATGATTACGAGTCAGTCACGAATTTTCATAGATTGAGACCACGTTTGGGATCGTGATCCACAACATAAAAACAGACTAATCGCCAATTTAATTATACTACGTTGTTTACTTTTTACTGTGCTTTTGCTAGAACTTGTGCAGTTGTTAAATCTAGAATCATAGATCATAAAATCGTGAAAAAAAAATAAATGTAGGGGAGAAAAAGAGAGAGAGGGAAGGTGGCAAGGGAAAAATGTGTAACACTACTCCTCCCGAAAACAAGTAAAAGGTGGAGTGATAAGTCTTGTTCTTCTGTAAATGTCGTGGCATGTAACTCTGCACAAACACGTTCTGCCGGCAATAAATCTAGTGAAAATACGGAAAGCATTACTAAATTTACGACTCTTCCTTAGAATTCAATAATGTTTTCGGTGTTAAACGATTTACACTTATACAACTTTTTTTCTATTTGGCTTCTAATCTCGACAATTGGTTGGAAGATTTACATCTCTTTCAAGCTATTGTACCAGCGTTGTCAGTTTATATTAGCAGCACTTTTCTGCTAATATTCTTGTTTGTTCCTGCGAATTTCAATTCTGTAATAAGTAATAAAAGAAATTTCGATCGATTCTCAAGTCAGGAAACTCTTATTAGTTTATAAAATCAGATTTATAAGTAACTAAGGTATTAGTTTTTTTTTTCTTACGTAAAGGAGGATAAATGGATTTAACTTAGAGAAGAGAACCATTCTACACACTTTCTTCTATGTATAAAGACTGGCGAATTTAAAGCAAATTCCATTCTGCGTGTCTGGAAAGTTTTGACAGAATTCGATCATTAATTTTAGCAATAAATGCATCAGAGAGATGCGGATGAATGCCTTATTTCGAGCCAAAGCGGGGAGATATATATATACTTTTTTTTCTATCTTTCGTACAGAAGTAAAACGGGGAGACACAGATTGCCACCAACAATAAGAAAAAAGGAAAGAAGAGAGGGGGGAAAAAATAAAGGAAAAATAAAAAGGAAGGAAATGGAGGAGACAAAATCAGGAAAAATCATCGTTTTCTTCCAAAAGGTTAAGTCTTCGAAAGATTTAAGAAGAAAGTCGGTAGCAGAAACGACTAAACGGACATTTAATAGAAAACGACGTTTAGTCGGCGATTTAAAGAGACAGAGGCTGACTGACGGTACCTAAACGGTCGCCAACGTTGCGTAGCCATGACAACCGCCTCGGCTGCACTATATACCACTGTTGCCACGACTACCACCAGCTTGCAGTTGCATCGCGTGCGAAAATCTCGTTTCGTTTCCGCTATCTGCCAGCCGTAGGAACGAAGATCCTCGTATCACTTAGGTGCTTGGCATATGTTTAATTACCAGCACAAAACACTCGTTCACGCGTGAATGGGAGATGCGTAAGAACGCTTAAACATTCCCCCCTCTTTTTTTTCCTTCCCATCGCGTAGAACCGAAGACAAATAGTAGCAAATTGACGTAACAACGAATATCCCCCAGCGAATCTCGTATCTGTCTAGAGACGTGCAACGAGAGAAGTGGCCGCAATTGTTCCGAAACATGATCCCACATGGAAGGAAAAAATAAAGAAAAATAAATCCGACAGTGGAAACGGAAAGAGAAGGATCTGATACTTCGCTTCATTCATCACTAAGAACTCGTAAAATTGTCTACATCTGCCGACATTGGGATATTGATTAGGCTCACTTTCCTTCTTCGTTTTTAAAACAGTAATTTATTTTTTTTTTTTTTAAAAACTAAAGTTTACGCTCGACTGAATCTGAAGACACACTCCACTACATCCCCTACAAGTTCTACCTATTACCTTTTCTCACTTATTTACACGCTTCTGGCTTGCACGTCTTCTTTCTCCCCCCCTGCATCTTATCGAATTTAGTGTCGGGGATTCCTCCGTCTCGACTTCAATTACGGGATTAGTACCTCTTAAATTGTTTTAAACTTAATTTAAAATTAAGAGGTCCACGTCTTACAACTCCTTTACAATGAATTCGTTTATTTAAGAAATTTTAAAATTCGACTTTTTGAAATTAATCCGATACATTTGTCTTCTTATTCAACGCGGATTACTTCTCACGAGGAGGCAATTTAAACACTCCTGTACTCGCTATTGATTAGCTTTCCAACCCTTTCCTCACTCAGTCGGTTGCTAGGGGCAACAAACTTCCTCCTCTTCCTCCTCCTCCTCCTCCTCCTCCTCCTCCTCCCCTGCGCTTTTCCTGTTTATCGGAAATTGTACTCTTCTGTCCATTGTTTCGTTTATTTCTCTTTCACCTGAGTTGCGGTTTCAATTTTAATTTCCGGAAAAGTTTGCCATAATGAAGTTTAATTATTCGAGCGGCTCGAACCCTTCTAAAGTTAATTCTTCTTTTTTTTTTTTTTTTGTCTCGTAAATAAAATTAGGAAGGCCGCAAATTACAGGTTCGGATCAAGAGATTTATTGCCCGGAGTATACTCCGTCCCTACGGAATTCTGGCGAAAAATCGGGATTAAAGTAACGTTTTTTACTCTTTTTTTTTTTTTAAATCAGTGTCTCGCTTATTAAATTTGTTATATCTTGTTGAGGATTTAGCGAATTTAAATAAAATACAGCTTAGAAGAAGATGAAATTAAACACGTTTCTACATTTAACAATAGGATTTAGTTAAGTAAATCCCCCGTCAAGTTAAAGAAGGTTTGATTAGAAAGCTTTGCAAATTACACCGTGACCAATTACGTTATTAGAGAAAACGTTAATTAAAAAGTGAACTATAGAAAACAACCTAATCATCCTTAATGACCAGTGAGGGATAAAGGCAAAGAAAGATCCGCAAACGAATCTTTTCCCCTAATTACCTTCAGCATCCAGGAATCGATAACGAAGAGTTTTGTCAAAGCTTTGATCCGGATGCGTCTTTTGACACCGTTACGTCACCATATTAATTAAAGGAAATCGTTGCATCTCCTCTCCAATTATTGTCATCGCTTTGGAGTGGCACAGGTGCAGGCACTCGGACGGTTTTCCAGTTTGACTTTATTAACAGAAAATTTTAGAATTCGTTCGAGAAACAAGAATTACCATCTTCGGTTCTTCGTCCAATTTTTTAAAAAAACTCTAATAATCAAATAAAAATACTTGTTTGTACAAAATTTTTATGAGGTCTCCCGAGTCAAACTACTGCTTAAGGTTTTATAGCCTGTGTTATATATATATTTGTTCGATAACTTGTTTGTTCTCTTACCAAAAAGGAAAATCATTAAACATCCGTATCTATACAAGAGAAAGATAGCTGCAATGTTTTATTAGTTATATCGCTTTTTATAATTGGAAAAATCGGAATAGCTTCCGGACGATTTAGAGGATTGTGTGATCCTTCCGTTCGAGTAAAATTGACAGTCGTTTGCACCGTCGTTCTATTGGATTAAGCATAAATTTGTATTTATTCCCCTTTTCTTTCTTATTTGCCTATTTAGAAAGATGTTAAATTAGTTGGAATTTAAAAAAAAATTAGAGGATTTCAAAGATTTGTCTTCAAATTTAAAGATAATATAATAATTTCTTTGTTAAGAATTCTCGTAAAATTGAGGAGTGTTATCTGGAAAGAGACTTAATTAAGTCACTAAGTGATAAAAATGTATAATAAGTGTATCGATTACTCTCTTCGAAGGAGGAAGGAAGAAAAGAGAACGTTCTATTTGTTTATATTTGATTTTTTTTAAAGACGGTCAAGTGTCGAAATCGGTATGCGAGGATTCATCCTCTTGCTCCGTAAATGACATTCTTACGGGAGTGAACGATAACTCTCAATTCTTTTAACTCGAGTTTTCCTTCGTTTTATTTATGTTTTGGATCTTCGTCTCGGACTAATTTTCTATTTAATTGCATTTACTTCAGAGAAAAACGCGTTTGAATATGACATTTTAATTAGCGAAAGTAAATAAGAAGAAGCAGAAACCACATCGGGAGGTAAAAATTGCTTATTTTAAGAGGAATCTCACTGTTGCGAGAAGGAAAACGTATCTCGAAAGTTACTTTAAGATTGTGTTACATTCGCTTTTTCTTTCTTTTTTTTTTTTTTTTAATTTAGAAGTGAACCGGTTTAATTATGCGATAAGTATAGGTTGTTCTGATAGTTCTGCTAGATCATTCTGAAAGTTCAGACGAAATTTTAGTTATTGAGATGTCTTGGATAGAAATCAATGTTTCAGTTATATATACTGTATATATATATATATATATATTTTTTTTTTCTAACCTGGAAAAGAATGTATGTTTTATGATAGAGCGGCAAAATTGCAGGAAAGTGTTGACGGCAAAAACAGGAGGAGACTTGGCCGGAGTGCTTTCTTGTACGCTTTTTCATCTCCACCGAACACAGGTGCAGGTGGCACAAAAGCCGTTTTAGCACGGCAAACACATCAACTGCACCAGACCGTAAAATCAATCACCCTGATTTATTTATACGATAAGAAACCATCGAGACTGATCTCCACTATCCTGCAAGATTGGGAGATGGAAGAGACCGAGTTGGACACGCTGTAAAAGCGATTTAACGTCGGCTAATCTCCTACTCGGCCGTATTTTTCTCTTTTCTCCTACCTGTTCGGACAGTTAAGGATCGGATGGCCAATTCATCTATATCTCTTCTTCTAACCCATTCGCCTGATCGGGCGATCATCGGGTCTCTCTCCAAGTAAGCAATTATATTATTCTTTTAACCAAGCTGCGATTGTGATAAATTACAATTTACACGATTATATAATAATTTCTAACGTTACGAAATGTGGAATATCTTTTTTTGATAAAACAGGTGTTCCGTTGAGGATCAAAAAGGCATCTTCAATCGATGTTCTCGATACAGATTTTAACATCGAAAAGTATATCAACGCATTGCATATTCGTGAAAGAAAGCCAAAGAAAGTAAAGCGAATCTCCTAATATAACACGAAAGAAATTTAAAATGAGACATTTGACACTCCAGTTTCTAACGTTAATGGGTTTTTACGGTTTAACAGTTGTGTTCGAGATTCGGAGCATCTCGATTTCTGCTAGTTTGTACGGAGAGGGAGAGAGAGAGAGAGAGAGGGAATTCGCTTTGTACTAAATAAATTTCTGCATTCTACATTTTTTTCGGAAGAAAAACGTTACATTTTTCTTTTTCGATCCTGCCGCAGGAAATCACTAACTTTCTGTCGACAGGAATGCGGGCATTCTTGTTTGAGAGGGTCTGCATTCTCCGACACCATTACTCAATTTGAACGATAAGTAAAAGCAATAGGATCTAACGTTCGACATCTGACTTCGTTTCCAACTTTTTTTTTTCTTTTTTGATTTCACCGGAGCGAATAAACGATTTCATCTGTTCACTCCTGTCAATATAAACTTTCGGCTTTTGAAAAATCGATGAACGTTGTCGGTTTAATGAAATATTCTTTATATTCGTAACATGCGGAAGAACAATCAGAGAGAGAGAAGAAAACTTCAGACTATTCCATTCTTATCAAAAATGTAAACAATTAGTGAATGCGGGTTATGTTAACAGGCCAAATTCACTACTTTTTGACTCGATTTTGTCAATATCTACATGACACTAACTCGTATTTATCTGAGTTATTTCTTCGCAATTAAAAACTAAAAGTACAATACTTTACGGATATTCGCATACTTATATTTTAATTAATAGATCGGGATTATAAAAAGAACAATTTTTACAAGCTTTTAGTAAAAAAAATGTCATGGATTAGAATGATCTTAGAACCCTTTTCGACGGCATTCATTACCTTTGCAAGTGTCCTGGAGTGGTGTTTGTTAGTTTTTTTATTTATTTATTTAATTTTTTTCTTTCACGAAAGATCATTTACTCGCGGATCGCCCGCTGTTTCGTGTCGGTGCCTCTCATTGTCTCTTCGACTATTTACGTGGTCCATCGTGGCCATGGTCGACGAGTGCCGGTTTATCACGTGACTGGTTAATGTTGTGGCATCCGGTCATCGAACCGATTTCCGGAATCGTTTACTAGAATTAAAAAGGTTTGAGTTTGGCGAATGAATCGAGACGGAAGTCATATCCGCCGGAAGAATATCCGCCCAGTTCCTTCTTCAGAAGAAAAATATCGCATATCAAATACAACGGATAATAGTTAAAGAGGAGAAAGGCGATGCTTTTCTAAGTTCCTTCCACTCTATGTTCGATGGGGAACAATTAAAATGTTAAATAGGCATTTATTGCCGGGTTTCTTCCAAAATGGCACTTTGTTGCTTGGTCGTCGTCCTGCCGGATTTAATTAGGTGCGTCTGACTAGAAAGAGTCGAGAAACATTACCTCGGAAGGGCAGAACGGGAGGAGAAATAATAAAAAAAGAGTTACTGCATTTCATGTCTCGTTAACCACCCAATGAGAGATTAGCCTTCCTTTGATGCGGTGCGTATGAGGCTTACGTTACCGGATAATTGATCACTCCGGTAATTATTGGTCCAAGAATAAAAGCACGGGTTTAAGATCCGAACCGAAGTTTCGGTGATGGGATATTTGAAGTAGTAGATTGGATCCAGCCGCCGACGTCAGCGTTTTCGATACAGGAGCCGCCTAGAGATCACGTATTCGATTCGTGATGCCACATGCGTGATAATTTTTGCAAATTGACTCATTCAAGCTTCTCGATTGTTTAGAATCGAGAAGCTTGAATTATTCAATTTAAAAAGAAAAAAAAAATATTCTCAAAAGTATAGAAGAGTCGAGCGGGCTTAAGACTGTAGCAACGCACTCGGTAATACGGTCTCGAATATGCTTCGAAAAAGTAGAGATTCACAACTCGATGTATTAATCCCTGTAGACTTATCTGAACGATGCACTCAACTCCACACGTAGAAGAATATGTCGGGATTAGGATCTCCAGGGAGAGAAAAAACTGTGGAGATAAAGGAAAAAGACCCGCAGCCCGAGGCAAGACGGTTTGTTTCTCTGGGGAAGACAGCAGACACGACGGTTTAATCAGTAAATGGTCAGAGAAGAAGAAAAGTCCTCTTTTTCTCGTCCCGTAGATGTTATCTTCTGCCTTTCATTGTTAGCGAGCCAATCGTAAAGATTTGGAGATGTCTTTCTGTAAAGTTGGTGGCTGAAGACAACTTCCCTCTATTGTAGTCATTCTAGCCGTCGATTCCACAAACTTGCTCGATCCTCTACTTTTTTTTTTCCTCCCCTCAAGTTATAAAGTGAAGTGGAGTTGATTCGTTTAAGATTCGATTCTTCCCCGATAAATAACTTAACGAGATAAGTGCGGTACCATTGATAATTTAAGAGATACATTTTTAATGGTGGATTGAGAACAACTGTCGATACGTCACCGACTATCTTTAATATTTGATGGAGGTTGGCATTAATTCGTCATTCTTCACTCCATCCTAAGGCTGCCATTGGCGGGTGGTCTCGGTCCCATCAACCCCGTATTGACACAAAGATTGACATTTCATTAATCATAGAATAGGAAATCCTTTTACTTGCGTGATTCACGCTGTTCGAACGGTGACGGATCTCCCACCGAACTGGACACACTGATGTCATCCAACGATTAGCCGATGGAGTGACCGGGGCGGGATTGTATTCGACATATGTTCAACCCCGCATTCTCTCCAGTCTTTTCTACACTTAATGGTCATCTTTGTTAGTAGCACGTGCATTCATGACATCATAGTCGAACCATTTTAAGTGGACCACTCGGTCTCTCCGTGTAGGCGGCCGTGCATTAAGGGCGCAGTGTGTAGCTAAAAGCCAGCTGGTGTCTGTGAAGTAACGATCGGTCGCTGATGAGAAACGGCAAACTTCGCCATTTTTAAAGTAGTAAATGAAGAGAAGTTTCTCATTGCCGTGTTGTCGGATCGTTTACCCCACGTGGACGAAGAGATAACTAGAAAATGAAAAAAGAAAAAAAAAGGAACCCTCCCCTCATCCCCGCATCGAACTGATGAGGTTAACACGCTGGATAATCGAATAGTCGGAAATATCGCTCACTTTAAGGTTCTTTATGACCGTTAACGGATTCTATCTTTCTATATTCGAGTCGTTTCTTTCTCCGCTCACTTTTGACTGCCACAATCTCCAAGAAACCTTTAATATCGCGTGCCATTGTCAGCTAGGTAAGTGCGAAAATGCCAAATCCCTTTAAAATCCCCTTTTAATAACTCATTCTCCATTTATCGTTCTTAACGCCTATCAAAGCTACCGAACGATTTAAAAAAAAAAATTTATACCCACGATATAACAGTGAATCCTTAAAGGATTCGGCACGCAATAGGTTTTACAGCAATAAAAATTCACAATTTATCTCTACGAAGACTAGAATGCTTTACGTTATTGTTTTCCCAGGCAATTGTTAATGAAAAAATAAGGGGCCACGATATATTTATTATTAAATATGAGAAATATTAAAGCGTCAAGGAAAGTCAATACGTCAAGCAGTTCATACCAGAAGCATTTCCTGCCAAACTGAGACTAAAACTCTAATATAACTCTCGACAGTATCGCCATTTTTTTCTTTTTTCCTTCCCCCTACTCGTTTCTGGACGATAAGGAGGGGGAGGGTATTTATTCCATCTCGTGGTTAGTAAAGTAGTGAGTTGAGAAAATAAACAATGACGAAAATATCCTCGGTCTCGTATGATCGTTTTTCCAGTTGTCTTCTTCCATCTGTCGTCTTAACAGTAAATTGAAAATGCCACGTGAATTCTAATTGCAACTTTTAAAATATAATTCAATTTGCCATTGTTTACATTGATCCCTGATGAAGGAACGGAGGGGAAAAAAAGTTAAATAAAAGAATTCTTAGAAAAATTGGATTCAGGAAACCGATCTATATATATATATATATATATATTTTCGTTTACGTTTAAGAATCTAAACAGGAAGTTTTCTTCGGATTAATTTTAAGATACGAACCGCCGAATGTTGACCTAAAGCATAGTCTAAATCGGATTTTAGGAAACAATTCTTATTTAATCTTAAGATAAATTGATTCGGAATAGAACAGAATGAGTTAACTCGGATTTAAACCGCATTTACGATGTTTTTTTTAAAAGATATTTTCCTCCTTATTTGAAAAAAAAGAATAAATAAAAGAAAAGGATTAATATTATCAGAAATTTCTAGTGTTTTTCTAGAACTTCTCTATCAGAATCGTACGTAAATATTGAGTTAGATTTTGAAGTTTTACTCTAGAATCTTCTTTGCAATGTTTCAAAACGTTAAAGAAAATAAAATATTAAAAAAAAAAAAAAAAAAAAAATCTAAACGACTTTTTCCCCAAAGAAATAAGATGTATCATATTATTTCTGTTTCTTTTATTTTCTTTTTTTCTTCGAAGGATTTCATCTCTTTAAGAAAAGGAAAGTTTTAACAACTTTTCCATTTTTGTTCGACGATTGTCAACCGAGAGGTAATGAGCGTCCTCACTTTTATTCATCCGTGGCATTCGAAACAGGCCGGATAATAGAGCAAAGAGAATGAGGAATGCGACAGCTATCCAGACGAGGGAGGTGTGCCCGAATGAATTAAAATCTTTGGGAGCATTCACGTCGTCGTCGTCGTCGTCGTTGCCTTGACAACTTTTGCTTTCTCACACGCAAACAACCGAGTTGAGATTTTTCAACTCGTAGGGTTATCGGAGAACAAACGGAGGGCCAAATAGCTCGTTCTTTATTCCATTTACGTTAAAGTAGGCGACTCACGCACTACCGACTAAATGACACTTTGGCCAAGAGTCTGATGGGAATTTAAAGCGACGTTGCCTTTCACTTTCGCTCATAAGTTTCCACTTTGCACTAGCTCCATCCCTATAACATTCAATAAGCCATTAACGACGGCTCCTCTGTAATTCCTACCCTAATCTATTCCGAGTAATCTCTTAAAGGATACATAAATGCAAAATTGTTGCCATGGGTGCGTTCCCCGTTAGGATGGTTCAAAGTGGATTCGGCAACCAATGCAAATAGAAAATGCGTGACGTTTAATCATCTACGTTCACGCTATCCGCCAATATTATATTGTTACAGTTTGTACGCTTCTTGGCAGTGGCAGCTGCAACGGGTCGTGATTTGAGGATTCGGGAGAATATATTAATAATATCCCCTATTCATGCCGTTACTTTTTATAATTTCTCATTATCAACTGACAGCAGATCAAATTTAAATATATGTACTGTACATTATCCTTATACAATCGTAATTACCATTAATTATCCAAACGGCTCTATTGACTTATTGCATGATTCTCGTCAAATAATGTGTTTAATCGCTTTGGTTAATTGAGTAAAGTTGATAATTTATTAAATACGTACTGTACTTAATTCAGTATAGCCTTTTTTAATTAAAATATTAACTAATTTAAATGACGCTCTTCTTTATCTAAGTTATCCCTTGGCATTTGTCGTGTTTCTTCTTTGGCCGTTTATATCAGAAAAATGAAGCGCAATCTGTTTTGATAAATGAATAATTATTTAAATAATGATAAAGAATCTTGTTTGAAAAGAGTTGCTCTGTCTTTGCTTCTGCTGCTTTCATAATTATACGGAATTCGATTAATCTTCGATCGACCCCTAATTACAATCGTCGTTATTGGATGAAAAATGAAGCCATATCAGACAGTAAAATTGAAGTCCTTATTTAAGATTTAGCATTAGAGATTTTATCTCATTGAATATTATAAAAATATTCATTTCTTCTGGCATGGCAAATACCATTTCTTCTTACTTGGATATCGGACAGATCTGCGGTAGCATCATTACTTCCCATCCCATTTATCTCGTTTATCTTTTGAAATGTTTAGAGATTATTAAATGAATTAATGAATATAATTGATTCTAATCGTATCGTCCTTCCTCTTGTCACATCTTATATATGTTTGGAACCTTCGTTGCTGTATTATTCATTAAGTGCGTGTGTCTTCGGGGATTAATTAACTTATTTTGTTTGGTATATAAGTCGTTGCGTTTCGATTGCACGATTTACTAACGTTGCCCTTATAGCCTGGTAGTACGCATCTATCAACCATCAACGGGGAGTGTGGGAAGTCACGTAAACCATCGCAAATCGTAGAATGATGCCCCCCTCGCCGAAAAAAAAAGTGCTGCCAATGCATCTAATAGCTTCCTCGGTTGTTTAATTTCCACTAATTGGGAAGGCAACTCACTCCCCCTTCTCCCGAGCCGTCCGTCATTCGCACGTGCACGGAAGGGACTTTATCGATCTGCCTCCCTGTTGAACGTGATCCACAGCACGGCCCTTTAATGATCCCGGCCGTTAAGCCTAATTCCTTCTATTTATATGCACTTTCCGGTCGGCCGAGTACCATTCTTGCGAGTTACAACGTGTGGTATGCAATAGTCGTTTTGAAAGACCTCGGCTTCCCTTCACGCCTTGCTACCCTCGGTATGCAATTCAATATGTTTTTGGTTAGTCTCCGAAAAAAAAAAAGTGCGTATGTGGCCTTTTCGTTCCAATTTCTTAAACAGTTGTGTCCGAAATAGATTTTTCCCCTCCATTATCTTCGAGATTTCGATTGGCCAAGTATCCGCGTTTAGTAGATCGATTGTTGGACTTTATCCCTGAAAATGGTCTTAAATATGCAGAATAATCGGATAGAGGAATTTACAGATTGTTTTTAGCATCTGTCGCTTTTAATTAACCGCTACTGTGGGTAGTTTTGACATTCACCTGGTTGCAATGTCGCCTTCTCTAATCTCATTTATTTTCCATTAAAAAAAGGAATTCGTGATCAGTTTTGAAGATGCAAAGAATGCGTGTTTTTCTTTTATCCTCCTCGTTCTTTTGTCTAATTTTTCTAGGTTGGGTCGATAGGCTTTTCTTTTCTTATGTTGCCGGCTGGAAAAAAAGATTTTCTGGAGTATCCATACGGAATTGAGTTTTACAAGTTTCAATCAATTGCTCCCGACAGGTAACAACTCCCGTAGGTGAGAAAGGATCAAGAACTGATGGGGACGAAGCCCTGCCGTGATTTCTCTAGTGTCTCAATTAGGTTGAGTTTATTCTTTCACTTCTACATGATTGGAAAAAATCTAAAATCAAGAAGAGAGGAAAAAAAAATCAAAAGTCCTAAAGTGAATTTTATGTTTTCTTCGATTTAAATTGCTAAGTACCATCTTGCTCATTCTCAATTCTTCATTTTTAATGCGATATTCGACCTATCCACTCCAGTTTTGATACTTTCACCCGATCGGGATTCTATATCAAATGATTTTTAAATCAAGAAAAATGCCCCCAAACCGTATTTTTGTTCCGGTTGTTACGAAAACCGGTAGGAGATCATCTATCACTCGACTATGGACAAAAACTGACAAGTCGCTCGGCCACGTGGGACCAAGTAACACACCTGAGGCAGATCGTTGTGTATGTGAGTTATCTAGCTAAGCCACTGTCACTTATCTATATTTCAGCAAGGTCCTTCGGGCCCTTCTCCATTCAGTCGTTAACGTCTGGTTCGGAAAACCTCTGATGCGGATCTTCCCTCTTTTGTCGTGAGATGCTTAAATTGATGGCGGTAACGGTTATGTGCGTCAGACAGCTGCATTAGTACCTTGTAATCTACTACAGTGTGGCGAAGGATATTAAGGAAATGAGGCTACATTTCCTTAATAGGTGGGTGAAGAGCTCTTCCAAACTTTTCTTTCGGGATCTTGCTTTTGCATTTGCAAGAATCTAAAAGATCATTAACCGCCCTATTTCCTATACGCCGAAAGATAATCTTTACAATTTAATTAGCATTCCTCATCAGAATCTCTTCACTATTCACCCAAAAACTGTGATTTTTCGGATAGTAAAAAATTGGCCGCAATTTATCCTCTTGTTGCCTCAAGCTCCAGAAAGGATATCTTCATCAATTTATAAAATTATTCGCAATCGAGAGATATGAACCCAACTCATTTAGGTACGATAAAATGAGAATATCACACCGAACGGATCTTAATTATTATTTTAATAATTAATTTTGGGAATCTCCCCGTTTAAAATGCTATTTGCCGAAATTTAATAGGATTTTCTACACTGGAGCACTTTCAATTAAAACAAATTGGAAACTGTTTACCTTCGAATATAACTCGAGAGAAGATGGAGAATATCGATTGGGTGTGTTGACTTACAGTAAATATGCAGGAAAAAAAAAAAGTGATAACTGTGGAGAATCCTTCAAGTGTTTAAGTTAGTTCTGGAGATGGGCACGAGCTTATTATAGAATGAATCTCTATAAGAAAATTTCCCGGTATAAATATGCTTAATAAAGGCAGAGATTATAGTAGGTGACACATAAATAGGTCGCAGGAAATTTCACCACCTTCGAGGGTGTTCTACATTTATCTGTTTTAAAGGCTGTTCGAGTATTAAATCGTTCTACTTTCTAGTTTGATTCGCTAGTAATGAAAGTTTTATCGTTCTATTGAGACATTACTTGTCCACAAATATATTTGAAAAATCAAATTTCCTTCACAAATGACAGGAAATTCAAAAGTGATAAAATTTTCGAAACACGAATTTATTTTTCCCCTCTCTTCTAGTTTCATTTTAGAATGAATTTGTTCCTATTAAACGACACCCGAAAGAAAATAATCGATCAGTCGAGTTAATTTAAACAGTGCTATTATTCTCTGGTAATAATTTGCCTAATCCACGTGCGAGCCATCTTGTTATCCCGTTAGCATATGTAAATAGACGGAATAAAAATAATCATTTCCTTTCCATCGCCAGTTATAATCTACTCTGCTAACAATTATTCATGAAGAACCTTTAAAATTGGGTGTTTCCTCCTAAATAAAAGAATATTAACCTAATCCGCCCATAATTCTCTGCTCTCTTTTTTTTAATTTTTAGAACCTGCCGTAGTTCCCTGGGGGTATTTTATAGGCCTAAACATTATACGATTTATCTATTTTCTCTCCTATTTCACTCGGTTATCTCCGGTATCGTATTAAAAGTTTTACTCCTAGACCAATTACACACTTCTGTCTCTTGCGAATCCAATCGAATTTTTCACATTAATCGATACGTGGATTAACTTTTGCTGTTAGTTCTCTAACTCTCAGGCGATGTGTTGCATGGTGCATACGCGATTCTCTGGACGTGCTTATAATTCTTGGAAGCATTCGGCTGAAAGATTCATTCGAATTTGGCTATTTGACTGCTCCCGACGTTTTCGATCATTAAAAAAGACGGCAGGCGCTGACATTGCTGAGATGCAACCTTCTCTTCACCCGAACGATAACGAGATGCTCTTTCCCGTGTCCTGTCATGTCCAATTTTTCTGCTAGTTTAAGAAAAAAAAAATCGTTATTTTTCTATTCGATAAAGGAGTGGTTGGAAATAGAAAATTTGCCCGTAATCGTTTTTTTTTTCCTTTACTTTTTCTTCTCTCTCTCTCTCTCTTTGAGTTAGGTACTAAAATTCTCTTTGGATTGGTTCTTTGGTTCTATTCCAGACACGTAAGTTGCATACGCTTCATTGATGACTGTGCAATGGTCCGGCGAAGAAGGAACTAAAGCCAGCGCTCAAATTCTGATATATGACATTAAAAGGAGTATATAAAAGATATAAGGAGGAAAGATAGTCAGTCGAGGGAGAAAAGTCTGCACGTGACGTGATAGAGAACCGAGTAAGAGCTTTCCTGTGTTACCCCCTCCAGATGCGTCTACGGAGATTTCTCACCTGGCCATTCTGACAAGTGCAACAGTCTGTTGTCGATCTTTCTACGGTTTGCAATTTTATATCCTTCAATATCTTCTTCTGGCTCATCGTTTGGTAACGTTAGCAGGAAATGAAAAGTGCAAAGATTCGAAGATAACCACACAAAATTGGTAGAATGAACGCTTTAGAATAGATTTTTTATGGATGCCATCGAGAATTTCATACTCTTCTTGCCTTTTATTTTATTTTATTTTATTTTTTTTTGTACGGGAGAACAGGAGAGCTCATCGGATGCGGGGTTGTTCCTTCTAATCCTACGAGACAGTTTCTTGCCGTTATCTACCTTTTCGTTTTGTCGTTGCAGTTGTTCTTATCTAGCACAGCTCCCGAACGTGAAGTTAAGATCCTTCTCATTATTACAGGAATCGATGTGTCGTTGTACAATCTATTACGTGCTTAATCTTAAAAAAAGGATTACTTCTCTTCGGTTACCGGCTACATTTACTTCGGACATTGCCATCAATTGAGAAAATATCCGATGATACTAAGTTCTAATAAGTAAGAGTTTTCTTGACCCGAAGCCTTCGTTTCTCCTTTTCCTCTAATGATGTTAATTAAGATTCGGCACCAGAAAGTAACAAACCAAATATTTAAATAGTTGTAAAAGTGCAGGTCGGGACTTCATTTCCTGTTATTTACTATAAGACGTGAGGAGATTATAGATTGTCGAGAATATATTTGATAGGCACAACTTTAATAATGCTTGCTGGAGGGAAACGAAAAAAAAAAGGGAAAAAATGTGACAGGAAGATGATAGGAAAAAAAAAAAGAAAGAAAAGAACTTAAGCCTAATTTAATAGAATTCTGTCTGGCGAAGTGAGAAAAAGTATCCTCTTTTCTGGCTTAAGTAGCGCAGTCGGTGACGCGACTCGCCTCCCTAGATGTATTTTGGAGATATTTGTGAATTCATCACTAGCAACGACTATCAAATGAAATGCAGTTTTTTAAACATTCTAGTCTACCGAAGAAGAGAGAGAAGTTTATTTTCAGAGAGAGAGAGAGAGAGAGAGATCATTAATTGATAGAGATTGACTTCTTTTCTCACTTCTTTTGTGGATGGGGGAGGTGTTACATAGGCTGAATAGAAGCTTAATTATCGAAGAGAAATTCACCTTCCTCCTCCTCCTCTACTGTCACTCAATCGATGATGTCTTTCCTTCTTTTCTCCTTTCGAATTTTCTAAGAATTGGATCGATTTCGAGTCGAGTTATCGTTCAAGTGATGCGATTGATGACCTTTCTTGGTATGATTGATTATCGATATACTCTTGCCAATTGATTTTCTTAAACAAACTCGCTCTTTCAGATTCGCCAAAGATTTTTACAGTTTGTTTTTTGCAATTTTCTAATGATTTTTTTTATGTGAAGGAGAAGCCGAATCGTAAATTAAAAAAAAAGATAATACAAGTATTTAAATTATATGAGGAATAGTTTGTGTTTGGCAGATGGGCAAGTTGTCAATTACAATTCGTAATGGCCACATCCGGAGACGTCCCCCGAGGAACCACTCTATTTGTCCCCTTCGTTATTGAGTTACGTCACTTTATCGTAAACCCCAAAAGGCGCGAGACTAAACAGAGCAAACCGCATCAACCTGTTGCAATTTGCCAATAATCTGGGGGAAAGATTCCATACTCGTGAGTGGGAAACTCCGAAAGAGACAGATGGTATTAGCGCTTTTGCTGGAGGAAGGAATCGATGCGGAGTGCCGAGTTTCTTTAAAAAGAAGGATCTCCGTCACGTGACATCATTTGTCACACGCGTCTTCGAGTGATGCTTGGGCTGCCAACCAATTTAATGATTCCTGTGTTAAATAGAATATAAGAAAGGCGATTCGCTCTTTTCTCATTCTGACGTAAAGCTACTAAACAATAATAAATTTTAATAAATTGCTAGCAACATCGACAACAATATCGCCTGGGACCAATATTATATGAGGTATATAAGAATGCATACAGATGGCGACACTTTCGTTAGATCAAAAATGTCGCCATCTAGTAGAAAGTATTGAAAGTTCTCTCGACATTTATTTTTATTTATTTTTTCACTTAATTTGCGACTTTTTCGGTATTTTGGAATTAGAAAATGCAAATATAGCAACAATTTTACAATTATCACGCGTTTTAATTAAATTATATTTACATAAAGTTTAATTACTTTTTAAAAAATTCGACAGAATTAAAGCTTTATAATAATAAAAACTATAAAAATGTGGAAACAATTTCTTTTTTTTTTTTAAATAAATTTATATTTTATTATTTGTAAATAACTAGAACTATTTAATAATTATTACTAACTGAAGCTGCTGCCATCTGTCGTGACAGATCGTAACTACTTTAGAATTTTTTTTTGTTTTTTTTTCTAAGTTTCAGACTATAAGTCCGAAGACAATGCATTTTAATGATGTTTTAGATGGGTGGCTCCATCACCACCATCTTACCCCACCCCGAAACTCGATAAACATGATCAAATGTATAATTTAATCGTGTTGCGCTGTGTGTGAGTATGTAAATCAATGAGGTGACCATATTCCCTCCATCTCTCCTCCAATTTAAAAAAAAAATATGTATATATTAAAATTATTCTCTATAATTGGGCTCGTTACGCGTATTGTTCTCCATAATAAGGCACAATATTATTTAGAATATGATGAAAAAATAAGCTAAATCTAAAAGGTTGCGATTGCTTCTTTATGTTTCCGAATGTGGATAATAACCAATAATAGTAACTATCATTTGTTATTAACCGTGCTAAGAAATGTAAGGAAATCTACGTAAAAGATGCCGCAGCCATTCGATATAACAATATACAAAATTATACTTTCTAATCATTAAAACAAAAAAAAAAAAAATGATTAAATTTATCCGAAATGTTATTCCATTCTTCGATTTTCATGTTATTCTCGAACACATGTTTTTAAAATTGCAATTAAGAATTAAACGACGTTGCTTATCTACTTAATTCCTCAGAGGTGCCCCGAGTATACTTTTCGTGTCCTCTACTCCATTCTGCTCTTAACAAGAGGATATCAAAATAAACACAATGATGGATTTATCTTTGCTCTTTGTAAAACTTTCATTAATCTTTGTACTATTTTGGCTCCCTTCTGGATAAATATTGATGCATTTGGACCGAATTTTTTTTTTTCCGTTGAATTCATTTATTAATCTTTATTCCATTAAAAGGAATTTTAGGAGCGAGTTTAATCGGGTGGCTTTTTTTTCCTTTTCTTTTCAGAAAATACCCCAGAGATTATTTAATCGGATTTTCATCCAAAATTTTTCTTCTTATCCTGTTACAGGCAGATGTGAAATTTTAAGATTGTAGAAAGTGCCACTGTCTAATTTATCAACAAAATTGATTTATTTTATTTATTTATTCGCTGTAATTATAAACGTTTAAATTCAATCTCACTGTATGATGTATTTATTTATTTGAAATCCTTAACTAAAAGAAGAATCGCAGATTAAATTGATATTATGAAATCCTTTAAATTCTTGCCTCTTAATCTTTCCTTGACAAATAGTTTACATTAAAACTCCTGTTTACTTGAGATAAAATAGATTCAGTTATAGTTCTACGTAGATTATTATTATTATTTCTTAATCACGTGTTTGAGATTGGGATGGTGGAGGTGGGCTAGCCTCCTCCCCCACTATACGGTGCATTTACACGCACACATCATGATTAAATTCTATATTTGGTTACGTTTATCGGGTTTCGATGTAGGAAGGATGATGTAGATGATATAAAACATCATTAAATGCATTGTCATCGGACCTAGATACGTCCTCAAAGTTTCAACCTTGTGTTTTTAATTAGAAGGGGATGAAATTTGAGTTGCAAGAGGCAAGTTAAGCGTTTAAAAATCTTATTAATTGTCTAATTAAATTATCTCATTTAAAAGTGATTTTTTAAAGCAATTCGAATACATTTTGAGGAGATAAAATGTTATTTCAGCGTATCGATCGGAGGGATAGAAAAACTGCTTTTAACGTGTCACCATCTGTTGGCGATAACGGGCATTATTTTTAAAAATTTAAGTTTATATTTTTGTGTAGACACAATATTACTATTTAATTAAGTCGATTGTTAATTTAAAACTTAAAGAAAAATACATAAGAAAGAATGGATGTCTTAAACTGTTTTAAGGTTGTCAAAAATTAATTTGTGTAGATACTATAATAAATCGTGTATCGATAGAGTATAACAAATGTTAGGAATTATTAAACGAATATCAAATGTTTAAAATATTATTTAGAAAGTTATTCGATATTTACAAATACAGATAAGAGTAATAGTTTGTTATTTTTAATGACGAATCAGGAGGATAAAGGGAAAGTGATTTTATACAATGATTTTTTGGCACAACACTACAGGCTCTGTTGTTAGAATAAGAAATCTCTCCAAATATATATTTTGAACTTTTCTAGCTTTAAAAACTATTCTTTATATTCCATTTAATGACGAATGGCTCATTTCCATATCGTGGAACAGACATTAACTTACTTTTTTTCATATTTAATATGGAAAAAAATGACGAGAGAAAGTTAGAAAGAGGAGGAAAAAAAAAATATTGTTCCTAATGGGTTTCGAAGACTCATTCCTGCATAATGGAGGCATTTCTTTCTATATGTGCTATTGCCAGATGTTGCCTGTTTATTTGTAGATTCGGCTACACTGCAGAGCATATTATTATTATTAGTAAATGTATTTAAAAAATGACATTATTTCATAATTATCTTCTTTAAAAGTAAGAATTTACTATTATTATTATTTACATTATTTAATTTGGTTGCTATTATACAATGCAAATATTCTTTCTGTAAGGAATTCTGTATAGAAGCAGTTTCTATTGTTTTTCTATGACAAATAATTCTCTAGAAAATCTTATACAGAATTAATTTTATTCCCACGAAGTTTTTCGATTTAAGTAGTCAACACGATTACTCGAAGCGCATGAAAGATTCAGAGAAAAAAAGAAAATTGGTGCTTGTTGGGCGCTTTGTTTAATTTAAAGTCCAACCCTTACACAAAAGGGCGCCTGTAATCTTAGAACTGTTGGTTAATTAATCGTAATTTATACACAGAAACTTTTTCTTCGTTACTAAGAAGTTAGGATGGTTCGTTTCCAAGAGAATGAATGTACAAAGAGATTAGTTAGGAACCATCGCGCCCATATTAAAGGTAAAAGATACTTAACTGATTAGTGGTGCCATCTGTAGTCGCCAGTAGAAACTAGAATTTTTTTTCTTTCTTTTTTTTTAATTTTATTATTAAAAGTTGTTTAATCTCTTATTTAAATATTATACGTCGTTGAGATTTAATTTAAAACGGTATAAAAATAATTAAAAAATATAGATATGTATATTCGAATTTGTAGTAATGGTCGACGTGTGCTGCCATCTGGTGTTGTCGGTAGTATAATTTTTATCTTTCTGTTCACGTGTATTACTCGTCACGTTCTACTTCCGTGTACATAAATTTGCTTTATAAATGGCTTTTCGTCACTTTAAACATTCCATATAAATTATGGTCGTACGAGAAAATACACTGGTGTCGTTTTTATGGCCAAACTGGGAAAGTTTGTCCAGTTGAAATTAAACTCGGACAGAAACGGAATTTAATACGAAGTCTTTGCGAGGGAGGAAAGAGAATACAGCGGTTTTAATTAAGCAGATATGGAGTGATTTAAACAAGCGGGATAGATTCGAACAAAAATCCCAGCCCTCGGGCAACCGCAGGACGAGTATTAGCGATACATCTTCTAATTTTGTCTCGTTTCGATGCTTCCGTTCATCCATCCGAACAGTCAGAATCTCGTAGCGTTTTCATCCTCTTAACTCCGTTAACTCGAACTCCTCCAGCGTAACGTCACTCGTCTAAACATAAAAAAAACATAACCGACACAGGAAGTAGCAGGTGCTAAAGCCTAGGAGGACGGCGGGATAGAAATTAATTCCCTCCCCTCGCCCGAAGCAAAGCCGCCGCACTCCGGGGAGCCCGGGGAACAGAAGTGGATGACTCACGCCACTAACCCAGTCGGGAGAGTTCATTTCGTATGGCTCCCCCTCTTCTCTCTCTTTCTCTTAGGGGGTGGGGAGGATTTCGTGACACGATATCCACGTTACGATTGTTGGCCCGCTGATAGAGAGCCAGGCGGGGAAGACGTGGGGGAGAGGTGTGTAGACTCGACACTCCTCCGCGTATTAATTTCCTACCGGATGATTAGAGGGCGAAGTGGCTCCCGAAATTCGCTTTATCCTTCGAACGACCGAGTGGTGCGAAGAAGATCGCTCTTCGCTCGTACTCCGGTTTAAAAATGAAGTCATATACGGCGGCGGATTAACGATAAAGAATGACGTAGGAGTAATGACGTGTGGTAGAGACCGACCCGACCGTGTTTGTAAACATGTAATATTATAACCGCAATCAACTATTTACCGACATCAATCGTCGTGTTCGCTCAATATTCAGTCTGGATATTGGCACCGTGCCAGGCTTATGGGCACTGGATACATGCACGCGCTTCCAAAAGGCTATTAAAGAGAGGAAGCTAATCTCCAGTAACGAATATTACTAATAGTTTTTTTTTTTTTTCTTTTCTTTTCCTTCGATCCCTTTCCCTCCTTTTGTTGACTTAGAGGTCTTTACACGTCTGGGATCGTTATCTGGCTGGTGCAATTAGGGTGGCGGAGAGGTCGGTGTTTACTTTGACGTCATCGAGAGCGATTGAATTGATTGACAAGAGCGCCTTTCCTTCTGTTTTATATTATAAGGTCGGGGCTATAGGTTTTTGTACCGGCTTTTGCCATTGGATGTGGATATATGTCACACGACTGAATACAATGAAGGCAGACATCCGTAACTGCATGGCGATAGCCGAGCCTTACAGCTGTTGTCCCTCGTCTCGTATCGATCTACTACGGTTGATATAAAATAGCTTCTTTCCTTCGTGTTTCGTCAATTTGCGGTCCCGCTTTTTTCTTTTCTTTTTATCAATATCCCTGTCTTGCATAGTAGCAACTTGGCCGGAAAAGTGGATCAAATCGCCGTAAAAGTATCGCTTTCCAAATTCGACTTTGGATGCAGTTGGCCACTTAACCTTTCATATAAAATGGTGGAAACTATTTCATTTTCGGATCTCGAGTGCCTTGGCTTCGAAGCTTGAACGCTTATCTTGGTCTCTTCTGATCATTTTTTTTTTCTTCTTCTTCTTTTGTATAGCGGATGTGTTTCGTTCGAGTTTTCCTTCCTCGATTAGCAACTCGGGTATGGGAAGTGATGCTAATTTGCACATCTCGCGTTAAACTTGCAACGGATTAGAATGGAAATTGGGTTTTAATTAGTTGTAATTTAATTAAAAGTCGTTTAGCGTTGACTCTTCTCATTCGTTTTCGCGCAAATTCATCCCGCTCGGAGACACACTGATATGGAAATTACCATCCGTACTGGTTGGTATATGTGGCACTCGTTACCATGGAGATATGATGCTGGATGGTAAAGATAACACCGGCAGTCATCAATTCTTCTTTTCCATATCACTTTTCATCGTTGTTGGTAAATTGTCTCTGCTCTTGTTGCTTCCGTTCGGCTAAGGATGGAGCCAAATATTGTAGAGAAACGGATTCGGTCCCGCATTTAAGCGGCCTTCAGATCTGCAAAAGTAGATAAAGAGACAAAATCCGATTAATCTGTTCGTTTCGGAGAAGGGGGAGAAAAAAAACAGGAAAAGTTTCTTTTCCTAAGCCATTTGTCTCCGTCTTCCCCAATGGGAAATAAACCCATCTCCAAGGATTCCATCTTTTCCTCTTACTGTACTTCCTTACTCGGCTTTTCAGTCCGGTTAGTGGGCTGGGTAATACGTTTCCGTTCGCTATTCCCGATAAGAGCAGCCACTTAGAGGAAGAGTATCGTCATTTGGTTCCTTCCGACTTCCGTTTCACGAAACCTTCGCGTGAGAGATCCTCTCACGCACTCGCAATAATTCGAAAGCGAACGGAGTTAGTTTAACCACTCCCGCTTCTTGCATCCAAATGATATTTTAAAATAGAGAAACAATATTTTTTAAAGCCAGACTTGGCAAATGATAGGTGGTTACGACCGTGTGTCAACAGTTCAAGTTAAACACGAGATCACTTATCGGCGACGGCACCATTTATTCCTCTGTCAACTAACATGTCAACTTAATGTCCAGTTGACTGGACGCGTTGGGATGATCTGTCACCAGGCGATGGGTGGTTCGATCGATAGCTGTTTCTGGACACGGTTATCGCACATTCTGATTGAGGACATCTGTTTCTCGACGTTACTAAAATATTAATAAGTGATAACGGGAGCGGTTGGTTGGTGAAGAAGTATTTGTAAATCGTTTCCGCAACCGAAAGATCATTAGGAAGATTATCGCTCTCTTCCTCTTGATCCTCGTTGGTAATAAATGGTGAAGGATCTTATTGAGATCGAGTAATTGCACAAATTTTATTGTCTTTTTCAGTTGGCGGATTTGGAGCAGAGGAAGGAAGATGCGGAAAAAAGAGCAGACGAAGCCGAAAGGAGGGTAAGCATCTTTACTATTCTGTTTTACTGTATAATTTCTTCCCTCCCGAGAAGTCTTTTTTTTTTTTCATCCTTCGTCGGGATTATTCCCTGGAAAACTTGAAACTTTCGAATATCGGATCGAAATCGGGTCGAGTTCGGTAAAGCGTGAAGAAATTCCCTCGCTCACCTACCAAAAAACAGTAGCTTTAAGCTTGGTTTCACGGAGATTATGCTATGAAATTCGTTCTTTATGACTGGCTTTTTATCAGAAAATACTTTAATAACGCCTTTTCTTAATATTTACCTTTTAATAACTTAAAGTTTATGGTAGTGAGACACTTTATTATTAACGCAGAATTCGCCTCGACCAGCTTGTTAAAAAAACAAAAAGAGAAGTGGACCGAGCGACGATTTCCAGATATAAATATGATAAAATCACATATTTATGACAAGTCGCGTGAAGCCAGATCGTTCTTTTCTAGCTTTTAATTACTCCTCCCTAAAATTAATATGAAATTAGATAATACAATTTTATGACGCTTCTAGACCGTTAATTTTTGCAAAGTATAATTAAAACGCTAGGTAGATCGTCTGCGAAGAGGAGGAGGAGGGAAAAAAAAAGAGATAGAAAACGAAGCTTGGCCGTGGGAAAAATACGATTTGGTTTAGAGCGTGCACCGTACTTGCGCTCAGATTGACGATCACTTATAATTAGCAGCAATCCGGATAGAATCGGGAGGGTTTTTATGGAAAAGAAAAGCAGACATCACCATCTTTTCGATACTTTAGATGAGGATGGTGACCTCGTGATGGATGCCAGGGCGGTAATCGTCCGGCCGGTGACGTTTATGAAGGCGTGCCACCGATCCATCTCGTCGCCCTCCTCCTCGCAGAGAGGCGCATTTCTCTCACTTCTCTTCGGAAGCGGGACTAATTCTTCGTCCCTCTGTTGCCGTCCACTTTCATCTCGTCCATTTATCTTCCTTAGCATCCTCTCACGGATCACACGCGTGACGTGGAAAGAATCGTGACGAGACTAGCGACAGTTCCTTTCCTTAGATTCAGAACTGGACGAAAAGTAACGTGATTCGGATCCTCTCGATCTCCCGTCGAGTTTCAACACTCGGATAAAATTAGAACGAACGTAGCATAATACAACCGAAAAAGATAATGTCTTCTGTTATAAAGATGTACGCGATTTTCTCGTAAATTGCTTCATCAAGGCTTAAAACGACATTTCACGCCCGCTAGACGTTTCGCCATAAATGAGTTTCAAGGTTGGATGCTGTGAGCTTGTCGTTTGGTCTGGGCCATTTAATCGCTCGCTTCTGTTCTGCGTCGCGCTTTGATGCTCCTCTGACGAATATTCTACTTTCGTGACAAAAACACGCTCTTAAACCATCAAACACCGAAATGCCGAGCCGCGGTTTGTAGACCAGTAGACTATATAAAGGGTTTATGCTTGGCATTGAACGGGAGGAGTAAAGAGGAGGAGGAAAAAAAATAAAAATAAAAAACATCAAAGTTTTATCGCGATGCCCTTTTTAAATTTCTCTTGGATGGGTTTGGAAAAACATCTTCTCCATTCGCAAACAGCAAGTTTGACGTTTCAAAAGATGTCGAAGCCATTAGAGTTAACTGAACCACGGGTAAAGGATTCCATATCTGATGACTTTTTCCACATTGCAAATCTCTCTCCATCCGGCAAACGATCGCGCCACTGGCTCGAGTGTCTATTGATATAAACGACCATTAGCGGCTCAGCCCTCCAGCTCCGTTTTGACCTCCCACACCGTTACCCTAGCAACCCTTTATCGTTTGCTACATTCATTGTCGTCGCATTGGGTCGTTTCTCGTCACCCTTTCAAGGCCATCGCCCGAAAAATATTTTTATTCATTTTTTTAGACTTTTCCATCTAAATGTTTGATAGAAAGCGATCGTATCGATTAACCAAAACTTGGTTATTTTCGACTCCCTTAAACTGATAAATGATGCCTCATTTTCACGCGCTTTGTTATCGGCTTTTTCGAGCGAAATATTTTTTCCTCCATCCATCTGGGAAAGCATCCAACCGTGTACAAAAGAAACGAACTGTCTAGTGTACTGCGAATTCTAGTTAGTTACAGGCAACACATCTTACCCGGGTTGCTCCGGTTCCGCATCCGAGCGGAGTAACCTCATCCGACTCTGGTATCCATCACGCGCTTCGTAACGCCATTCCTTTGGCTGTTCGTCATCAAAATCGCATCAGTTTACACTGTTTCTCTTTCCCGTCGCAACATTAAACTTCCATCACACTCCGCACCCCGGAAGCTGTCAAAATGGTAATTGGAGATTTAGAAAGATGGTAAAAGACGGCCTCTACCATTAAATCCTTCCACCTGGATTTCTTTTTTTCTCCAGTTAGGCTGTAAATACTCACTTTAGGCCTGTAGGCCACAAAGGATTTAATTCTATTTTTTTTATTCCTTAATCAATTGTGGTGCATATTTTTGTAAATATTTTCAGTTAAACAGGAATTTATTATATTATTTACATTCTTAAAGACTTAAATTGACTCATAAGTTATTGAGGTTCGTGTCTTTAACACCGTTCGTTTAATGTTTTACGAAACTAGAAAAATATCGAGACGTCATTAATAATAGATTTAACATTACTTTACTCCATTATTTACAATAGGACTAATATCAAGAGCAATAGGAACCTCACATTTTATTTTTATCACACGGTTTTTTCCCCGTATTCTGTTAGCTCCGATTCCTTCAGGAAGTCGAAGATCGTTCGAAAATTAATGCTGATTTAGGGAAGGAAAAATTGAATTTGAGAAAAATCAATCCTCTCGCTCCTCGTCGAGTCCAAGTTGACAGTTTGGTGATTGATTTACACCTCCATTCCCCTTTATGGAAATGTATATATAGGCATATATATATATGTATATAAAGTACCCAGAACATTATTAGATGATGTCAGATTTAGATTTATCATCTCTACCTTTCTTTCTCCCTTGTTCGTCTCTATTGTTTAGATTGATGCTACCATAGTAATAAATATAAGCATAACTCGATTGAAAAGCATCTAACGGATGGATAATTTATATAAAACACGAGGTAAATCCATCAGAATTGTCCTCAAATAAGGTGTTGTCTTGATAATTAATTAATTATCCTTTAATATTTATCGCGAATGATGTTTTCTATTCCATTCGAAGAGTGAATCTAATTTGACTTCGGGTATATTTCGATACCGGATCAAAATTTCTCTAGTTTGAGAAGGGATTTTAGGCACATTTCCAATTGCAAAAAATCTGGTTTGTATCAAAAGAGTGCCAAATCGGGATAGAAAAAGAATATAAATATGTTAGACATCGTTTGATTCTATCTACTACTTTCTGGATGGTGAAGCATATTGTAATGTTTTTTTTTAAATTTTCTATGGAGTTTTACAGTGCCAGAGAGAGAGAGAGAATGATCCATATATTGTTACGTGTTTATAGCCAAAGTGGATAGGGATGGATTTCTTTTTCTGAACGAAGGTTTTTAAAAAAAATTAAAAGCTCTTTCTAAGAACGTTGGGCAATTCTTTGGGAATTTATCTTCTACAGTATTGTTGTTTTTTTTTTGTCGTAGAAGAGGAAGAAATGGCATTTTTCCAGCCCTATCCAATTATTCATAAAGATGATAAAATTTGTGGTTTGCGTAATGAGAACGTGGCGATTAAGTAATCGCTCCTATCAATCGTGATTAAAGAGAAGAGTGTCTCGCATACACGTGAAGTATTACAGGTAATTTAACTCTCTGTAATCCACTCCTTCTCTTATTAATTATCAAAATCGCTTTGCCTGTTATCGATAAATTAAATTCTGTTCGAATTTACCTTCTCGATTTCTCCTTCGTTCCACACAGTACACACACAGAGAGAAAGAGAGAGGTTAATCTGCTTCAAGTGGCACCAAAGAGGAAAATTTGTCAACTGGGTGCTAAAAGAATTTTCTATTTAAAAGTATTGTGAAAGTATTTTTCGTATTAAAATAAAATTGGAAGTTTAGAAGAAGAAGAAGAAGAAGAAGAAGATAATTTCACTTATCCTCTTCATTTAATCTATTGATTTTTACAAATAATAATTCGAATTTTACTTTGTTTATTTTATATTTTAATATATTTTGTTTCTATTTATATTTATTTGCAAAATATTACGAACAAAATTCAGTATATGCCCTGTGTATGTGTGTGTGTGTGTAATTTGATTTCATTTATAAGATAACGTATTTTTCAATAAGTTCTGTATCCAAAAATAGACGTTATCGTTACGAAAATCGATTTTGTAAAAATTAACGCATTAATAATTGCTGGTAAATGTTCAAAGAGAAGGTTTTTTTTAAGGTTATTCCTAAGTAAGGTGTTTTAGTGGAAGAATAAAATGAATAATAAAGACATTAGTTAGAGAATTCAAGCTGCAGTGCCATTTCTCTGGTTCTTATTACTAGAAGTAAAAAGGAAGTGTATAGTAATCGACTTTCAAATCATTTCTGCCTTTATTGCCAAAGGTTTCTTCTCTCTCTACAACTTTGTTTTAATACAATTCGAATACATATTTAAAGTGGCAATATGCATAACGCTACCAAATATCTAGCATTTTAACGTCTCTCCTCCTCTTTCTCTTCTCTTCTCTGTGATCGTACTCGGTAACCTTGTCTTGTTTCTAAATTTACGTTTGATTTATAGCAAAATTTCACTTTTATACACGTATATTCTTGCTTATTTTCTATTTTTTTTTCCTACTATTTGACAGTTACAGAAAGCGAAATTTCAAAAAAGAAAGAGGAAAAAATGCCATTCAGCATCCATCAATCTTTTTTTCATCTTTTTCTTGATGGAAAAACATCAATATGTATTGTTGATGGAGCCATAATATTTTTGTAATAATAAAATTCTTCGTGTAATACTACTACGTAATTTCAAATTTAATGCATTTATTTTAGGTTCTACATTATCATTTTAAATATCTTTATATCTTAATTAGTCTATCGATAGGGATGTTTTTTTTTTATTTACAAAACATTAGAGAAGAAACAATGCAATAGCTAAGTGTTATATTCCTATTATGTCTCCCGCAGGATGAATAACGTAACTATTGGTTATATCGGATATAATGCTTCAAATTCGATCATTTTACCAAGTATCCAAATAGGAATAAGTAGCTTTAGATTGCATCAAAACGAGTAAATAAAGACTAAGTGAGCGCTAGAGATTTTACTTGGAAGTACGATTCCAGAATTGACTGGAAAGGATTTCATACTTTATCATCATGGGAGCATGAGATGCGAAGACATGTAGATTGAATCCCCTCTGGCATTTCTCCACTCTCACGTGACTCAACTATTCCCTAGATTTAAAAGGCATCCCGGAGTTTGAGGACGGATTGGATCAAACATGATTCTGCATTATGCTAAGTGAAATTACTATTTTTCCAATCGATTTGCTATACCATAGCCTGGGGGAAATCCCGTTTCCTCATATATTTTTTTTTTCTTTTCTTGCTTAGGAACAGTTTCCCAACCTTTTTTTTTTTTGTACCAAAGTTCAATTAGAGTCGGTTAACGTGAGCGTGTTTACTCGCTTCGCGCCACTTCCTTGAAGTAGTTGACTTTAGAAGGGTGGAGTAGAGATAAATAAAAAGAGTTCAAGACTTGTTTTTCCAGTAGAGATCGCGTGTCGAAGGTTTAAATAAGGAAAAGTTTTTTTTTTTTTTCCTTCTTTGAAAGAAAGTAATTTGTCTCCGGAAACAATCCACATGAAATCATTCGTTTGGGATAGACAAAACGCTAAAAATGTTGACAAATAATATTAAGGAACCATTAAATTAATAGTTGTAACTCGTGCTATAAAAATTAAGATCGATCAGACACGGAGGGGAGGGGAAAAAATGACTGCGCTGTGTAAAGAATCTTGAAGAATTGAATTACTTTATGTTTACGAAGAATGGTCAGACTAGTGGAATTACACGTAAAGAATTCGTTTAAATATTCGAGAAGTCATAAAATGTAAAGGAAAAAAAAAAATTTAGATGAAAGCAGCCATGAAATATTTTGCGAATGAGAAAATTGAGAGATTGTGCTTAAATCGCCATTGTGTTTCGAAGGCATCCGTCAAGTTGGCATGGTAAGTCGGCATTAAGGTGGCATCCGAGACGACAAAACACGTCTTCGTGTGTGAAGTACATTAGGAAGGCCACCAGCCGTAAATGGACCAATTAGTGCCGTCAGCAATTCCTGGCGGCTGTAGATTGTGTTACGGAATGTTTGGTAATTGTCATTGCAGGATTGTTCCAAAACCTACGTGACAGTCGATACGCTAGAAAGCTTTAATCGAACCTATTACCTCTGTAAGGTGGTATCGAGTTTTTAACGAGTTTTTGATCCCTCTTTATTGCGTTTCTCTCACATAATTAGGTCATAAAGTGAAAGAGGGCGAAGGAAAAGAAAGGAGGGAGACAGTTTCATGAATTTTCAAATTTAAATATTCGGCGGGATGAGAGAAAGTGAAGAGTGACATGTTTACAGACTTTTCGCTCCTTTCGCACGTGGTGGTAGGTCGGGTGTTCTTCCGTTATCCCGGTGACGTCATTAGGCCGTTACCTAGGTAACGGGGGGTGTCTCCATTGCATTGATTTTGCCGTCTCTCGACTGGAGCGCCGCCGCCACCATGTCTGGAGCGTGCCGTGTTGTGTCTGAATGTAGAGTGAAGGCAACACACGTTTACTCCATGCAACGCTCGGTGGATACTTCGGAAAGTGCGCAGTGTGACATGCTGGCCACCTTCGGCTTCCTGAACTTCGAGGTGACCAAAAGCTAGGATAAAGGTAAGCCAGTTCCTTTCCGTCTACTTTCTTCAATGCCGACAGCCTTTTCCTCATCCGCATCCGAGTTTCGAGCAACAAGCTAAACTTGCCTAAGTTTAGAAAGGTGAAGAGTATTTTGAAAATTTCAAACTTCTTTTACTCGTTTACAGTCTTCGATTGAAAGCTACGATGTCTTGGCTGATAGAATATTCACGAGTGTACAGTACATGTCAACATGGAAGTGTTTACAGTACGGGGATTAAAAGCACATTTCGCTTAATCGAATTGCTAATGGTGGGACTGTTTATATAGAACTCGAACGGGTGGAAACGAGTGTGGCTCGTATTCTTTAGTGGATTGCAAATACACACACAAACGTATACACATACACACGGGTCGAGTTGGACCTTAAGTGTCGAAGTTTTAGTTTATGTGGAAGCCGAGTTGGAAAGCAGACAAAGGGAAGCGTGTTCCTTTGTCCACCAACGTGCCCTTGTTAGCGTTTGTATGACTCATCTTTGGGTTTTCTCCCTCCCGACAAACGCGATACGAACGATCGGACCGTAACCGTAAAAACGGTAGAAGTAATGTGTATAGAATCTAAAATGACTTTTAAGATCCTACTGTGTGCATTCTGTAATGTGATTTGGTAAACTGAACGGTTCGGACAAGGGCAGAGTGAAGGAAAGAAAGAAAGAAAAAAAAAAAAAGCTATCTTAAGTCGGGATGGGTATTAGAGACGTAGCTAATGGAAGAAGTAATAGTAACCAGATTTCCGAGAGCGAAGAAGGTGTTTTGTTTCGTCATTAAGAAAAGGATTTATTATATAAAATCCATCAAAAATCACCTGAATCGCGATCAAATCCCTTACAACACAAACAAAATCTTTTTAACCCTTGGGATGCCAAAGATTTGAAAAACGATACATATTTTATTCGTTTTCTCCTTTTTTTTTATCTTGCCGCATTTTTAAAATATTCACGAAGAATGGCGCGACTTATAAGCGATTAGAAGAAGAAGAAGAAGGAAAAAAAAGGATATATATATATATATAAAGTGCGGCGTCATGCTCGTCGGATGACAGGAAAGAAAAATTCATGTCGTTAAGACAATTAGAAAAGGCTCTTTTTACTGTCAGGTGGGAAAAACTTCAAGGAAAAAGACTGGAGATGTTTATTGATGTCGCGAAATGAGTTCGGAGGAAAGTTTGCAAATTCGTTTGCTCCAATTTATATTATTTGTGAAGAACGTTCGCACAAAGTGCTCATTTAAATGCGTTGTTCCGAAAGGCGGTTGCAGGTTTAATCTTTCATTTTCTGCAAGAATAAGGATTCACTGCATTGCTCGTAGAATTAAGAGATTAAACTAAGCTATACGAGACTTAACTTTGTACCGTTCTTCTTCTTATGTTAAATTCTAGTTCGAATTATCATCATCAAATAAGATCTTCGACTCGAGATGTTCTTTTGCCACGATTATGATTGCTCTGTTATTAATTTTTTTTTTTCTCGGTTTTATGTCGACGAACAAGTTGCAACATTTATCACGCGTATGTAATATTCCCACAGTGATATTTAGTACTCGATGTTTTAATCTGGAGGAACACTCGCGGGACATACTTCATATCGTTGCCACTTTCTTATTAACGGAAACTGAAACGTGCGTAATTACTGGAAAAGTTTTAATTAGTAATAACTTAGTGAAAATTGACGAGTACAAATTTTACCATTCGCTACATATTTTAGAGATGATGGAGATGGTTTAAACTGTATCACCTGATGTACGAGAAACACTTTTATTTCGTGCTTCCAGTCATTTCTAGTTGAGTTGAAAGGTACATTTCTCTTTTAAAAGCAACGACGGATGTACTTCATCGAGGATCTTCTTCTTTATTTTGTTGTGGATGAACTTGAAAGTAGTCACTTTGGTATCTTCTTTGTCTGCCACTCGGATCAATGCCATCTCCTTCCATCGTTCTTTCTCCTCACAAGCGACAAGTGCAGATCATTTAGTTCAACCGTCCTCTCCACTTACAAGGTGACAGTTAGAGAGGAAGAAAAGGAGAGAGAGAGAGGGGGGGAAAAACATTAAGACAGTTTCGGCTTGTAGATTTTCCGGTAAGTAAACAAAACATTTCCTGGAAATTGGAACATAAGTTGTTATTTTTTTTTTTTTTTTTTTTTTTTGTCTTCCTCGTTCTTACCGAAGTAGATTAATGGAAAACACGAAACGTGATCGTTAATCATCTGTAGGAAATTGAAAAACGAAAAATGGTTTGATGAGAAATAATTAAAGGGATGAAGATTTTCCGAGCAATGTGTTAATTAGGAACCGAAAAAGATTCTTTTGGATTTAATTGAATAAGAGAAAAACGAAGAAGAAAATCGGGTAAACCATCTTCGGTCCGTAAATATAAATATATATAGTGTTTCGAATAACGTTTAATAATTTTTATACATTAGTTTTAATCGAATAAATTCAAATCCTAAAAAAAAAAAAAAAAAAAAAAACAATTCTGTTATCGGCATTGTTTCAGATTTTCCTATTAATGGTCATAAGTTTGTTGTAGTAGAAAGATATTTTACAGCTTTCGGCTACCTTTGCTTCGAATTCGATCAATGCTTTTCACAAACGGGAAATCTTCGATTTCTTTCCTTCCGCTGACAACCACCGAAGTTTCTAAACTTCGTTTTAGTGTCTACTAGCGGGTTTACAATTTCTCATTAGTTTACTTTTAACGTAAAATTAATATACCAATTTTATTCGGATTGAGAAATATAAGCTTGTTTTAACTCTCAAACTCCATTCAAATTGATAACATCAAGCTACCAGTTTCGCTCTGACTGAATTTGTTGCAAATTGATTGATGTCAAGTGAAAGAACTCCTCCGACCTTATAAACGCTGACAGTTGCCTGTCAAAATGTCTTTGAGTTACAGTTTCCTCACACTGTCACGTCTATCTTTATTTAGTCCGGGGGCTTTCTTATCACTTTAAGAGGATTGGCATTCTGTGCTTTCTCTCTCTATCTGTTCCCGACTGTAAGAAACATCGATTTACCTGAGCTTCAATTAGAATCTTGTAGTCAAAGAACTTTCCTATCTCGAATTATTCAATGTTTATTCAAACTCTTTTAAACGCTATTGTGTCTCACCAACTAATCTTCAATTTTCAACAATAATCTTCTTTTTTTTTATAACGATAATTTAAAAACATTATCCGAGAAATTCTGTTATCTGCAGAATGGCAAATCGAATCTTTGCATTACTGGGGGGAAAAAAATGGAGTTTTATTCATTCTCCACCGAATTTTTCATGCCAGCTGGACAGTTGATACAGATAAGGGGCTCGCAACACGAGTTTTCGATCGATAAAATCGTGAAAATAATTCAAACATGCCAACAGATGTTATTTATTGATTAATTAAACCCCTATAGATAATTTATGTTTGTATGTATATATATATTATACATTAGTCAGATAGTTATATATATATATATTTTATTCTGTGATATTATCTAATGCCTCGGTTATATTTCTAAGAAATGATGAGGAATAAAATTAGGTAGATATTTTATGGTACGATTCGGGAAATGCAGGCAGAAATTCCGATGAGTAATGTTTGGAGCGATAAAAGCTCGAGTAAAATACCGAAAGAACAGAATAGTCGGACTAACTGATAAGACTGATATGTTTCGGATATAATTTTAATGGATGAAAAGAGAAGTATCGATGGGAAAACAACATCTGAGACACAGGAAGAAATTCAGCTGGATGGTACCCGTGATTAATACTCATCCACACCTTTCCGCATTCGTACTAATTAAGTAAATTTCTCTTCAGAAATACTCGATTTGTCGGAAACATTAGGAAACTTAACACAATTTTGCATCAATTTTACTCTCTTTAAGTTTTTTTTCCCCCCCCTCTCTTTCTCTTCGTTCCTTTCAACGGTGCGGCTTTTTCAACGTGTCTGGATGGTCGCTTAACAACAAAAGCCATCCATCATAAAAATAACGATGCTTAGAAGCTTAACAGCCACGTATTACATCATCAAATGACAGAGTAACTCTTTCAAGATGGAGTACACATGTATACCGTACAGTACGTCTTCTTCGTTTTTCGTTTCTCTTTGCCGCCAGACACAAATTGCCCATATTATAAAATAGGAAATCATACGTTCCTCCTCCTCCTCCTCCTCCTTTCTTTATTTTTTTTTCTTTTGTTGAAATTCAGTTTTCTGTCCCGGAAATTCCCTTTCGCTAGTGTTTTAGCGCGGTGCTATCGCCTTTTCCCGTGACGTCATTGTTTATACTTTTAGCTCTTTCCTGAGTCATGGGAAACGACAGGAGTCGACTCTACACCAGTTACCAGCTGCTCCGCTTCGATCGTTATTAGAGGAGCTTCAAAAATCCATCGACTGCCGTCGATAACCGCCGATAGTTCGATATCCTGATTTAATTACTTTGTACCGTTCTTCGTCCGTCTGCCATATATATATATATATATATTTATTTTCTTTTTGATTCATTCTGCTCGGTTTCGAGCGGAAACGTACGCTGCCAAGCTTGATTTATGGTAAATATAGATTCAGTATAATATGTCCATGATACATTCAGATGTTTAATAGATACGATGCTTTTTCTCTAAAAATTCAATATATATCCTCTAAAATCCCAGTCCAGGCGTGGATAAATCTTCTTTTAATCGAAGTTTTTTCCTCTTTTTTTTTTTATTATTGTCTTGTTTTACTATGGGTGGTGAGTGAATTTTTGAATCTTGACACTCGGTATTTTTTTCTTTTTTATGTATTGATTCGTCGTTTTCTGTGCATTTAAAGGTTTATGTTTCTCTTGAATACTGATTTATTCTTTTACTTAAGTTTATATATGTATATATATACTATTTTATGTTTTCTTTTGACTATTATTATTTGTTCTTTGTATGTGAAAAGTTTTTTTTTAGTTTACATACATTTTATATTAATTATAATTACTTTTCGCATTTATATTTTCCTAAAGGTAATTTCTATTTTAATTGTACTATTTTTATACTTTCCTATATAAGCTTATATTATATATTACTTTTTATTTAAATGTAAATATTAGTATTATTCTATATATTCGTCGTCATCACTTTTGTATGTAAACATTTATATGAATGCAATTATTAAGCTAAAATAATTAATTAAAATATTTGTAAATTTATTCGGTTTAATTTACCCTAAGGACAATACAGTATGTCTATCTGAATGTAAAAATTTCTCTTTCTTTTTTTTTAGTAAGTACAGTACATTTATTGTAAGCAGATATATATTTATTTTCTTATAAAGTTTGTTAAGTATAACTATATTTTATATATAATAGTGGATTTATAGGATTTATTAAGACGTACAGTGCAGTACAGTACAGTACATACATTGAAATTTCTGTTCTTTCAGCATTCGTACGAATATGAATTATTGTTCTTTAATGCTCACATTTGGTTATGATGATATGTAATTTCTTTTTCAATTTATACAGAATTATGCCAACTTTTTTTCATAATATGAAAAAAAAAAACATTAAGCCTGTACGAGTAAGAAAAATATACATTTCATAAGATGTTTTTTTATCATAAAAATATATTTTCGTCCTTTCTTCTGCATGCAGAATTTTCGTTCGCTTCGAGTGCATTCATTTCAGTACAAAAGATCGCGATTCTATTTACTGTTTTGTAAGATTGATCTATAACTACTATAAATCAATAAAGAAGTTGCAACAAATTTTCAACTTCTTTGACTCGTTTTATCGTTATTGAATGTAGCTTTGCTCCACCTGCACTTCATTCTTTCCATTCCCAGAAGTAAACTGTTACCGGAATTTTCTCTGTTTTTTTTTCGTAGTTTATGAGATTAAATTGTTCTCCTTAACTGCGAAATATTATACGTTAACACTTAATATTTTAAAACGTTTATACTTTGGATAGTTTTTTTAATACTTCCTTCAAAGTTGGCAAATCTTTTTACCACGCTTTTAGATTAACGAGGATGCTTAATTAATTGTGGTGTGTTAGCATTGTGTCTCTGATTGCCAGCTGTACTGTGTGAGAGTGAGAGACAGAGAAGATATTGACTTACTGCCATCCCCATCGGGGTGGGTGAGAGATGTTTTTACTGCCTCTTTTCGGATGCAGATAGTGTCGGGGTAAGGACGCACTCTCGGTTCCATCACTGGCACAGGTTGGACAATAAATCGTCACGCCACCTTCATCCAGGTCGGGTGACAGAACTGTTTATGGAGTAAAAGGAGATTGGTTGGCTCTCCCTTCTTCGTTTCTCATTGGATGGTCAGCATTCTGCTACCGTAGTAACGGAGCGCGTCCACTATCCCACACGTAGGGAAAATGGAAATGGCTAAAGTAAAAATGGGTCGTCACGTGCACGGTGTAAGGGGGGAAAGTCCAATTTGGTAGCCGGTCCCCTTTGTGCGGGCACAAGATGATTGGAGATGTATTTTCGCCTTGGCCCGAGGGGAATCCCACCCCGAACTATAGAGTTGTCGATGCTATTTCTGTTTTCCCAATGCGTATTGCTGCCGCCGATAACGGAGATCGCCATCGACTATCGGCTCTTTGATTCGGAAGCTGAGAATGCGTTATTCTCACTTTCTTTGCAGGTGTTGCGAAGTCGCAAAACCTGGAAAGAAAGTGGAAATAGAGGGGAAGGTGACGTGAAGCTAGGAGTTAACATTTATCGGGTGCATGCTGGATGGATGGTAAATAATTCATCGCCTTCTCTCGTTGAGTGATTTTGATGAATCGCTAGTTTTCGTTTCTTCTCCCGAGATGCTATCTTTCCCTCACAAAGGCCACGCTCGTAGTAGAAACCCAAATGCCAGGGAGTTAAAACGCAAATGATCCCGTCCAGAAATTGTTTCTCGGGGGGAGAGAGAGCTCTAAAGGAAATTGAACTTAAGCCTCAAGCAGAAAGTTCGGGTCTCCAGCTGTTACGCTATAAATGAAGTTAAAGTATCAGGTGGTTGTATTATCGGATATGTCAACGTCACTCTTCTTTTTCCGGTAGTATTGGCCTTCTGTCGACCTTTACCAACCAGTTCGAAGCTGGTTAAAACCGTTACGTAATCCAACGAGAGGCACTTCATCATGCAGAATTATTCCAGACTTCATTCTCTTCATTCCACTTCGACAAAGATGCATTACACGGAATCGGAGCGAAAGAATGAATAAAAGAATGCTTAATTAAAGTCTCGGCGAGGACATTCCGAACGGGCAGAGATTCACCGGAAGTGAGCGAAGGAAACGGAAATAGCTAGTGATCGATTAATCTCCCCAGGCTAATTTCTCTAATTTCCTTTTTCCTATTCCCGGAATCGGATCTTCCGCGAAACGTTCCGTCGTCGCTGTATCTCCGTCACGTGACACTGCAAAGCCGAACACGTTCGAGCGAAGATAAGCTCTCCCTCCAATATTTAACAATAAAGAAAGAGGAAAAAAAAACAGAAGAAAACAGGATCTACTACCGTTATTCTTCTTCTTCTACTACTACTACTACTACTACTCTATAATGGAGGTGTGTCGGGCGGAAGATCTACCTGCTCGATATCATTTCGTCTTTAACTTTGCTGTCGGTAAAGACAGTCGCGGTCTGGAGAACATTTATCTCCCGGGAGAAGAAAAGTCATTTTCTGATTTGAGAAATATATACTCTGTTCGATGCTGGACTAACGACAAATGCGAAGAGATAGCGACAATCGAGATAGCGGTTAACCGTACTCGTTCGCTGATGTCCCGTTAGAAATTGCTATGATACTTATATATATATATATTTTCTACATTCCCTAATTTATTTCTAAATAATTTTCTTCTTTATTTTTTTAGTTTTAACATTTCTCTAAGGAGACTTGTCTGTCTAAGAATAACGCTTACGTTAAAAGGACATTAAAAGCGAGTAAACAAGAGTAGATCATCCTCAGCATCTTCTTACATCTTGATCTTCTTTTTTTTCTAATTATCTTTCTTGTTAGTTGCATTAAAATTAATCTTACGTAACTATCGACTACGGAAAGAAAGGAATGTAATTTACTTATTTATTTATTTTTATTAAAACATTTTTTCTTGAATTTTTTAAAGGGATCAGTGTGAGTATTCTCTTCTTGCACGGTTGAGCTTTTCCCCTTTTTTTTTTGTCAAGTTAACGAAGCACACACCTCGTCTTTCTGATAATTAATATTGTAGTTTTTTTAATAATAAATTTTTCTATTTTTCCCATAGTTTATTCACGTCGAAAATATCTCCCCAACTTTTTTTTTATAGCACCACGAAAAATCTGAGCATCTCCGTTTTTCTCCACGAAATTAATTGGAGCAGACAGGGGTTTTTCCTCCTTTTTTTTTGGCTTAAATTTGTAATATTTGAAAGAAGTTTACGACCCAATTTAAAATAAATATCTTCATGCGCATAGCTAATATCTGAAAGTGCTTTTTATTTGTTAATTGGTAGAACATCTCGGGTCTCTTAATGCCTAGACATTTCAGCTATACTTTTACAATGTGATATCATGTAGAACGCGTTTAATGTCAGCAATATGCTGCTGCAGCTATTTACATCATTATTTATAGCCCCGTATCTAATAGGTTTAGCTTGTAAAGTTGAGTAAAACATTTTAAGTTACATCCCGACTGTCTTTTTAATAATATTCAGCAAGAAAAACGAAAACGTTTTAAATAACAAGGAAGAAAATATGAATATTTATTAAACTTTTCTATGTTTATGCTTTGTATACGATCGTAGAATTAATTAAAATATAGTTTTTAACGCGAATATTTTGTTAATGGAGAGAGAGAGAGAGAATCTGTGCTGCAGGACAGGCAACTCTCTTGTCGACTTAACTGCGATGTGGGTATCATTAGGGTACGATAATGTCGTCCTACGAATATAAAACCGACACGGATTTTTCCCTATCTGAAACGCAACTTCTATGGTGTTAAATGACTCCGGGGGAAATTCCATTGCTTCTATTTGGAATCTGTAAAGCGAAGTAATTTTCGGTACAGGGAGTTTGTTATTTCTCTTTCGAAAATCCCTACAGAAATAAGACGTATCAAGTCAGAATTTTTACTTGAGACATGTCAGCGCTAAACATATTAAAGTGCCAAGTTTTAGCCATTACCGTAAATGCCCTTTTTAAATTTCGGTATGGCACGCGAGAGAACCATCCATTTCCACTTTTTTTTCCCTTCTTCTTCTTCTTCTTCTTCTTCTTCTTCATCTCTTTGTCTTGCAATTTCTTTCATTCATAGTTTCTCCTTAAAAAAAAAAAGTAAAATAAAATCCAATTAATGAAGTGTTTTCGTAGCATATTATTATTGTTGTTATTATTATTATTATTATTATTAACCTTTGACGTATTCGGTGGGTGGCTCACCATTCATACATAATTTATCTAAGATCAATCTCCGCCGCAAAGTGCACTACTGCAATAATTCATTTTTCGAGAGAGAAAGTCTGTAGTTGATAATTTAATAACGAAAAGCCGATCTTTATTATCAGATTAAGACTATTAAACGTTAATTTAATGCCATTTTTTTCCCTGAACGTTAAGGGAATTCGTGGTCTTTTGACTCATATACAGTTTTTAGGAGGAGGGAAAAAAAACGAAGCAGACTATACAGTGACTTTAAGAGGTAAAAAAAATTCCGAAATCTCAGATTTGTTTCTAAATCCCCTCTTGATAAACGGATGAACGTGGTGTTTCTTCGACATCCGCCATCGGTGCACTTTCTTGACGTCAGGTGACGTTCACAGCTGTCCTGTCCGGATACGAGCCGATCGATCTGATGGAAAACCATGTTAAAAACTTCCATTCAATCCGCTACTCGTATTTAGTAAGTGAACCACATCCATTTGTTTTACAGAGACAGAAAAGGGATACTTCTCCTAATGAGGAAACAGCCACAATACCTGATGGGACTGAAGTTTTTCTCCGTCTTTCCACTCGATAGGAATCCATAACTGCTATGGGACCACAACTAATTAAGCCTCTGTAATTAAAGCACGCGACAAGTAAGGTCCCTTGGGGCTATCCTCGAAAGCTCGAGGAATCAGAGAGCATTTCGGAAAAGGAGAAAGAATCGCGGTTCCAGCTGCATCCAGCACTTAAATTAATGTCGAAGGTTTTTCTACGAAACTGTTGCAGATCGAAAATTGTTCCACTTGTATTCCCGGGTGTGATTTCTACTGGAATGCTTTGTCAATTTGTTCACGACATAGGAAGAGAGACAGCTTACTTGGATACTCAACATTCCCTCTTTCTCTGCTGAATATTTCACAAAAAAATTCATAAATTCGTGATGTCAAAATCCGTAATATCGGTTCTAAAAGTGTAAATATTCGTATATGTCTGCAGACCATTGCGGTGGAAGCTATCATCCATGCATGGATAATCTTCATGTAATTTTTGTATCTTATATAGGCCTACAAGATTAAATCCTTTGTATCTACCGGAATGATTAGCTTTACGAGTCGAGGATGGACCAAAAGTAGTCGCTCGGGCGAACTTAATGAAAACTATTCTGCCAGATAGAGCTTTCATGCATAAAATAAATTGTCTCTATCGATCGATTTACACTAGAAGGGATTTTCCGAGGGGATGAAATCCCCCCACATCGTTCTTCACTTCAATGTCTTCGATAAATTAAGCAGTACTCTATTAAATACAATATATCGAAAATTTTAATCTATTATTGGACTTGAGTATATACAGTAGTTGTCTCGAATGTCGTTTCTGTCGTAGTAATGGGTACTGAAATAAATAAGAAATTGTGTTATTTCAACACCAAAGTGCCATGAAAGAAAAATATCCATATGATACTTACTATTAATCAAATTTTACTATCAGTAGTGAATTTCGTTTTGTGTACTGGTCAGTCAGTAAATACCCTTTCAATGTCTATGATAGTAAATCAAATTCAGCTTTGCTTTATCTTTCTTCTGGTGGACCAAATCACGAGCTCTACTAATGGACCATTAAGAAAAAGTCCAAAGCTTAGCTCCTTCTTTTCTTTCCTTGTATGGCTTGATTTCTCTCTCTCTCTCTCTCTCTTTATTCCAGTTGTTCTCTAACGGTTGTATTGGCATCCGAAGTTATATATATATATATATAACTTATATAGCATTTTAAATAAAATTTCTACGTACAAACTTCTCTTCTGATTGATATTTTTCTTCCAAGTACCGATTGAAAAATGTTTTTATTCCTTCTAATTATTCAGATATTCTTGTAGAAACTCAATCCGACACTTATTCTGTTAGGATTCTACTTAAGAAAAACCGACAACAGTCTAGAGCACTTCTCGAGATGTAACTTTGTCCACCAAGAATCGATAAATAAGATTCCTCTTTCGGTCACCATCTGCATCTCTCCCTACCCGACAAGGAAGAACTGCAAGCTGAATACGGAAGAAGTCGGAGGATGTGACTCTGGGGAGCGCGACACGTGATCAGCCAGTATGTTTTTTTGGAATCTTATCGGTTGAGAACATTTTTTAAAAGTTTAAGTTTGCGTACATACGTGATCAGCAGCTGGATGCAAGACGGTGAGTCATCGAACGTGAGAGAAGGCAAGTTCTTATTGGATAGGAGGATTTAAGTAGCCGGCGTAACTCACAGTCATTACTCTAGATAATCGTGTTAGTTCGTCGTTCCTCCCGCCAAGTCTTAATGATCTACGAAATCCGAAGGTGGCCACTGTCAATAACGTACTTAATCAGTAATGTGCTTGTCCACATCGATAGAGATTGGTGAAATTTTTAAGTATTGGAAGTTAAGAGAAAGTAAAGAATCGTTATTTGGGATAAATTGTCACAGACATGTGATCGGTTGTCGTGGGTCGATGGCTGGAGGCCCTGCTGCGACCTCCTAAGTCGGACTGATGGTGTCAGTCTCATTACATTCTGATCGATTAGTTTGGATAGTGAGAGAGGTGTTAGCAACGTCCAAAAATAAGTCGAACCGGACACATTATCTTCGCCAAAAGTTCTTTGATTGCATGGTATTCTACTATTACGTTCGATGGGAAACGTTGGAGACGTCACCTGTATGCAATGACGTTGTTCCGAGAAAATGTTTGTTTTATGTCTTATTTCAGGTATTTCTAATTACGTGGATGACTTTTCTTAAGTGCTTTTTTTTGTTGTTTTCTTTAAATATTAGAAGAATGCAATTCAACAGTTATTCTCTTATATGTCCTTCATTAGTTTGGGTTTGTCTTTCATATATCTTGAAATCGATCGTTTGCCACAGTACCGACTTTACGACAATGGAAATGGCGTGTTTTATGATAAGATTCTACCTTACCTATCCCAAGACAGATAAACACCTTGACATCATCTCGTATCCGCTTCTTGTATCTTTTTATATATCGTCACGTCGCCATGTCGCCGGTGTATGGTCTCTTTGTGTTCTTTTTTTAATCGGAAAGAAAAACCGCATAAATTAAACCGAGACTCCTTTCAATATCCAAGAACTTGAATATGATGGAGTAGAGAATCTGTTAGTGACAATTTCTATAGAAGTTATAATGCATATTCCTAGAAAGATTTCTTATATGTGAAGAACTTATGAAATATTCATTTTTGCATTTTATGTTAATCGTTTTTGAAGTTATCTTTGGGATTTGTTAAGAATTTTTCAATTCAATAAACGTGAAAAGGTTTAACCATTTATCAGTTTTTTTTTTCTTTTTTGTTGTAAACATTCTACAAATTTATGTCTTTTCAAATAAAAATTAAACATTTCCCATGACAAAAAAAATGTTTNTTTTTTTTTTTTTTTTTTTTTTTGTCTTCCTCGTTCTTACCGAAGTAGATTAATGGAAAACACGAAACGTGATCGTTAATCATCTGTAGGAAATTGAAAAACGAAAAATGGTTTGATGAGAAATAATTAAAGGGATGAAGATTTTCCGAGCAATGTGTTAATTAGGAACCGAAAAAGATTCTTTTGGATTTAATTGAATAAGAGAAAAACGAAGAAGAAAATCGGGTAAACCATCTTCGGTCCGTAAATATAAATATATATAGTGTTTCGAATAACGTTTAATAATTTTTATACATTAGTTTTAATCGAATAAATTCAAATCCTAAACAAAAAAAAAAAAAAAAAAACAATTCTGTTATCGGCATTGTTTCAGATTTTCCTATTAATGGTCATAAGTTTGTTGTAGTAGAAAGATATTTTACAGCTTTCGGCTACCTTTGCTTCGAATTCGATCAATGCTTTTCACAAACGGGAAATCTTCGATTTCTTTCCTTCCGCTGACAACCACCGAAGTTTCTAAACTTCGTTTTAGTGTCTACTAGCGGGTTTACAATTTCTCATTAGTTTACTTTTAACGTAAAATTAATATACCAATTTTATTCGGATTGAGAAATATAAGCTTGTTTTAACTCTCAAACTCCATTCAAATTGATAACATCAAGCTACCAGTTTCGCTCTGACTGAATTTGTTGCAAATTGATTGATGTCAAGTGAAAGAACTCCTCCGACCTTATAAACGCTGACAGTTGCCTGTCAAAATGTCTTTGAGTTACAGTTTCCTCACACTGTCACGTCTATCTTTATTTAGTCCGGGGGCTTTCTTATCACTTTAAGAGGATTGGCATTCTGTGCTTTCTCTCTCTATCTGTTCCCGACTGTAAGAAACATCGATTTACCTGAGCTTCAATTAGAATCTTGTAGTCAAAGAACTTTCCTATCTCGAATTATTCAATGTTTATTCAAACTCTTTTAAACGCTATTGTGTCTCACCAACTAATCTTCAATTTTCAACAATAATCTTCTTTTTTTTTATAACGATAATTTAAAAACATTATCCGAGAAATTCTGTTATCTGCAGAATGGCAAATCGAATCTTTGCATTACTGGGGGGAAAAAAATGGAGTTTTATTCATTCTCCACCGAATTTTTCATGCCAGCTGGACAGTTGATACAGATAAGGGGCTCGCAACACGAGTTTTCGATCGATAAAATCGTGAAAATAATTCAAACATGCCAACAGATGTTATTTATTGATTAATTAAACCCCTATAGATAATTTATGTTTGTATGTATATATATATTATACATTAGTCAGATAGTTATATATATATATATTTTATTCTGTGATATTATCTAATGCCTCGGTTATATTTCTAAGAAATGATGAGGAATAAAATTAGGTAGATATTTTATGGTACGATTCGGGAAATGCAGGCAGAAATTCCGATGAGTAATGTTTGGAGCGATAAAAGCTCGAGTAAAATACCGAAAGAACAGAATAGTCGGACTAACTGATAAGACTGATATGTTTCGGATATAATTTTAATGGATGAAAAGAGAAGTATCGATGGGAAAACAACATCTGAGACACAGGAAGAAATTCAGCTGGATGGTACCCGTGATTAATACTCATCCACACCTTTCCGCATTCGTACTAATTAAGTAAATTTCTCTTCAGAAATACTCGATTTGTCGGAAACATTAGGAAACTTAACACAATTTTGCATCAATTTTACTCTCTTTAAGTTTTTTTTCCCCCCCCCCCTCTCTTTCTCTTCGTTCCTTTCAACGGTGCGGCTTTTTCAACGTGTCTGGATGGTCGCTTAACAACAAAAGCCATCCATCATAAAAATAACGATGCTTAGAAGCTTAACAGCCACGTATTACATCATCAAATGACAGAGTAACTCTTTCAAGATGGAGTACACATGTATACCGTACAGTACGTCTTCTTCGTTTTTCGTTTCTCTTTGCCGCCAGACACAAATTGCCCATATTATAAAATAGGAAATCATACGTTCCTCCTCCTCCTCCTCCTCCTTTCTTTATTTTTTTTTCTTTTGTTGAAATTCAGTTTTCTGTCCCGGAAATTCCCTTTCGCTAGTGTTTTAGCGCGGTGCTATCGCCTTTTCCCGTGACGTCATTGTTTATACTTTTAGCTCTTTCCTGAGTCATGGGAAACGACAGGAGTCGACTCTACACCAGTTACCAGCTGCTCCGCTTCGATCGTTATTAGAGGAGCTTCAAAAATCCATCGACTGCCGTCGATAACCGCCGATAGTTCGATATCCTGATTTAATTACTTTGTACCGTTCTTCGTCCGTCTGCCATATATATATATATATATATATTTTTTTTCTTTTTGATTCATTCTGCTCGGTTTCGAGCGGAAACGTACGCTGCCAAGCTTGATTTATGGTAAATATAGATTCAGTATAATATGTCCATGATACATTCAGATGTTTAATAGATACGATGCTTTTTCTCTAAAAATTCAATATATATCCTCTAAAATCCCAGTCCAGGCGTGGATAAATCTTCTTTTAATCGAAGTTTTTTCCTCTTTTTTTTTTTATTATTGTCTTGTTTTACTATGGGTGGTGAGTGAATTTTTGAATCTTGACACTCGGTATTTTTTTCTTTTTTATGTATTGATTCGTCGTTTTCTGTGCATTTAAAGGTTTATGTTTCTCTTGAATACTGATTTATTCTTTTACTTAAGTTTATATATGTATATATATACTATTTTATGTTTTCTTTTGACTATTATTATTTGTTCTTTGTATGTGAAAAGTTTTTTTTTAGTTTACATACATTTTATATTAATTATAATTACTTTTCGCATTTATATTTTCCTAAAGGTAATTTCTATTTTAATTGTACTATTTTTATACTTTCCTATATAAGCTTATATTATATATTACTTTTTATTTAAATGTAAATATTAGTATTATTCTATATATTCGTCGTCATCACTTTTGTATGTAAACATTTATATGAATGCAATTATTAAGCTAAAATAATTAATTAAAATATTTGTAAATTTATTCGGTTTAATTTACCCTAAGGACAATACAGTATGTCTATCTGAATGTAAAAATTTCTCTTTCTTTTTTTTTAGTAAGTACAGTACATTTATTGTAAGCAGATATATATTTATTTTCTTATAAAGTTTGTTAAGTATAACTATATTTTATATATAATAGTGGATTTATAGGATTTATTAAGACGTACAGTGCAGTACAGTACAGTACATACATTGAAATTTCTGTTCTTTCAGCATTCGTACGAATATGAATTATTGTTCTTTAATGCTCACATTTGGTTATGATGATATGTAATTTCTTTTTCAATTTATACAGAATTATGCCAACTTTTTTTCATAATATGAAAAAAAAAACATTAAGCCTGTACGAGTAAGAAAAATATACATTTCATAAGATGTTTTTTTATCATAAAAATATATTTTCGTCCTTTCTTCTGCATGCAGAATTTTCGTTCGCTTCGAGTGCATTCATTTCAGTACAAAAGATCGCGATTCTATTTACTGTTTTGTAAGATTGATCTATAACTACTATAAATCAATAAAGAAGTTGCAACAAATTTTCAACTTCTTTGACTCGTTTTATCGTTATTGAATGTAGCTTTGCTCCACCTGCACTTCATTCTTTCCATTCCCAGAAGTAAACTGTTACCGGAATTTTCTCTGTTTTTTTTTCGTAGTTTATGAGATTAAATTGTTCTCCTTAACTGCGAAATATTATACGTTAACACTTAATATTTTAAAACGTTTATACTTTGGATAGTTTTTTTAATACTTCCTTCAAAGTTGGCAAATCTTTTTACCACGCTTTTAGATTAACGAGGATGCTTAATTAATTGTGGTGTGTTAGCATTGTGTCTCTGATTGCCAGCTGTACTGTGTGAGAGTGAGAGACAGAGAAGATATTGACTTACTGCCATCCCCATCGGGGTGGGTGAGAGATGTTTTTACTGCCTCTTTTCGGATGCAGATAGTGTCGGGGTAAGGACGCACTCTCGGTTCCATCACTGGCACAGGTTGGACAATAAATCGTCACGCCACCTTCATCCAGGTCGGGTGACAGAACTGTTTATGGAGTAAAAGGAGATTGGTTGGCTCTCCCTTCTTCGTTTCTCATTGGATGGTCAGCATTCTGCTACCGTAGTAACGGAGCGCGTCCACTATCCCGCACGTAGGGAAAATGGAAATGGCTAAAGTAAAAATGGGTCGTCACGTGCACGGTGTAAGGGGGGAAAGTCCAATTTGGTAGCCGGTCCCCTTTGTGCGGGCACAAGATGATTGGAGATGTATTTTCGCCTTGGCCCGAGGGGAATCCCACCCCGAACTATAGAGTTGTCGATGCTATTTCTGTTTTCCCAATGCGTATTGCTGCCGCCGATAACGGAGATCGCCATCGACTATCGGCTCTTTGATTCGGAAGCTGAGAATGCGTTATTCTCACTTTCTTTGCAGGTGTTGCGAAGTCGCAAAACCTGGAAAGAAAGTGGAAATAGAGGGGAAGGTGACGTGAAGCTAGGAGTTAACATTTATCGGGTGCATGCTGGATGGATGGTAAATAATTCATCGCCTTCTCTCGTTGAGTGATTTTGATGAATCGCTAGTTTTCGTTTCTTCTCCCGCGATGCTATCTTTCCCTCACAAAGGCCACGCTCGTAGTAGAAACCCAAATGCCAGGGAGTTAAAACGCAAATGATCCCGTCCAGAAATTGTTTCTCGGGGGGAGAGAGAGCTCTAAAGGAAATTGAACTTAAGCCTCAAGCAGAAAGTTCGGGTCTCCAGCTGTTACGCTATAAATGAAGTTAAAGTATCAGGTGGTTGTATTATCGGATATGTCAACGTCACTCTTCTTTTTCCGGTAGTATTGGCCTTCTGTCGACCTTTACCAACCAGTTCGAAGCTGGTTAAAACCGTTACGTAATCCAACGAGAGGCACTTCATCATGCAGAATTATTCCAGACTTCATTCTCTTCATTCCACTTCGACAAAGATGCATTACACGGAATCGGAGCGAAAGAATGAATAAAAGAATGCTTAATTAAAGTCTCGGCGAGGACATTCCGAACGGGCAGAGATTCACCGGAAGTGAGCGAAGGAAACGGAAATAGCTAGTGATCGATTAATCTCCCCAGGCTAATTTCTCTAATTTCCTTTTTCCTATTCCCGGAATCGGATCTTCCGCGAAACGTTCCGTCGTCGCTGTATCTCCGTCACGTGACACTGCAAAGCCGAACACGTTCGAGCGAAGATAAGCTCTCCCTCCAATATTTAACAATAAAGAAAGAGGAAAAAAAACAGAAGAAAACAGGATCTACTACCGTTATTCTTCTTCTTCTACTACTACTACTACTACTACTCTATAATGGAGGTGTGTCGGGCGGAAGATCTACCTGCTCGATATCATTTCGTCTTTAACTTTGCTGTCGGTAAAGACAGTCGCGGTCTGGAGAACATTTATCTCCCGGGAGAAGAAAAGTCATTTTCTGATTTGAGAAATATATACTCTGTTCGATGCTGGACTAACGACAAATGCGAAGAGATAGCGACAATCGAGATAGCGGTTAACCGTACTCGTTCGCTGATGTCCCGTTAGAAATTGCTATGATACTTATATATATATATATTTTCTACATTCCCTAATTTATTTCTAAATAATTTTCTTCTTTATTTTTTTAGTTTTAACATTTCTCTAAGGAGACTTGTCTGTCTAAGAATAACGCTTACGTTAAAAGGACATTAAAAGCGAGTAAACAAGAGTAGATCATCCTCAGCATCTTCTTACATCTTGATCTTCTTTTTTTTCTAATTATCTTTCTTGTTAGTTGCATTAAAATTAATCTTACGTAACTATCGACTACGGAAAGAAAGGAATGTAATTTACTTATTTATTTATTTTTATTAAAACATTTTTTCTTGAATTTTTTAAAGGGATCAGTGTGAGTATTCTCTTCTTGCACGGTTGAGCTTTCCCCCCTTTTTTTTTGTCAAGTTAACGAAGCACACACCTCGTCTTTCTGATAATTAATATTGTAGTTTTTTTAATAATAAATTTTTCTATTTTTCCCATAGTTTATTCACGTCGAAAATATCTCCCCAACTTTTTTTTTATAGCACCACGAAAAATCTGAGCATCTCCGTTTTTCTCCACGAAATTAATTGGAGCAGACAGGGGTTTTTCCTCCCTTTTTTTTTGGCTTAAATTTGTAATATTTGAAAGAAGTTTACGACCCAATTTAAAATAAATATCTTCATGCGCATAGCTAATATCTGAAAGTGCTTTTTATTTGTTAATTGGTAGAACATCTCGGGTCTCTTAATGCCTAGACATTTCAGCTATACTTTTACAATGTGATATCATGTAGAACGCGTTTAATGTCAGCAATATGCTGCTGCAGCTATTTACATCATTATTTATAGCCCCGTATCTAATAGGTTTAGCTTGTAAAGTTGAGTAAAACATTTTAAGTTACATCCCGACTGTCTTTTTAATAATATTCAGCAAGAAAAACGAAAACGTTTTAAATAACAAGGAAGAAAATATGAATATTTATTAAACTTTTCTATGTTTATGCTTTGTATACGATCGTAGAATTAATTAAAATATAGTTTTTAACGCGAATATTTTGTTAATGGAGAGAGAGAGAGAGAATCTGTGCTGCAGGACAGGCAACTCTCTTGTCGACTTAACTGCGATGTGGGTATCATTAGGGTACGATAATGTCGTCCTACGAATATAAAACCGACACGGATTTTTCCCTATCTGGAACGCAACTTCTATGGTGTTAAATGACTCCGGGGGAAATTCCATTGCTTCTATTTGGAATCTGTAAAGCGAAGTAATTTTCGGTACAGGGAGTTTGTTATTTCTCTTTCGAAAATCCCTACAGAAATAAGACGTATCAAGTCAGAATTTTTACTTGAGACATGTCAGCGCTAAACATATTAAAGTGCCAAGTTTTAGCCATTACCGTAAATGCCCTTTTTAAATTTCGGTATGGCACGCGAGAGAACCATCCATTTCCACTTTTTTTTCCCTTCTTCTTCTTCTTCTTCTTCTTCATCTCTTTGTCTTGCAATTTCTTTCATTCATAGTTTCTCCTTAAAAAAAAAAAGTAAAATAAAATCCAATTAATGAAGTGTTTTCGTAGCATATTATTATTGTTGTTATTATTATTATTATTATTATTAACCTTTGACGTATTCGGTGGGTGGCTCACCATTCATACATAATTTATCTAAGATCAATCTCCGCCGCAAAGTGCACTACTGCAATAATTCATTTTTCGAGAGAGAAAGTCTGTAGTTGATAATTTAATAACGAAAAGCCGATCTTTATTATCAGATTAAGACTATTAAACGTTAATTTAATGCCATTTTTTTCCCTGAACGTTAAGGGAATTCGTGGTCTTTTGACTCATATACAGTTTTTAGGAGGAGGGAAAAAAAACGAAGCAGACTATACAGTGACTTTAAGAGGTAAAAAAAATTCCGAAATCTCAGATTTGTTTCTAAATCCCCTCTTGATAAACGGATGAACGTGGTGTTTCTTCGACATCCGCCATCGGTGCACTTTCTTGACGTCAGGTGACGTTCACAGCTGTCCTGTCCGGATACGAGCCGATCGATCTGATGGAAAACCATGTTAAAAACTTCCATTCAATCCGCTACTCGTATTTAGTAAGTGAACCACATCCATTTGTTTTACAGAGACAGAAAAGGGATACTTCTCCTAATGAGGAAACAGCCACAATACCTGATGGGACTGAAGTTTTTCTCCGTCTTTCCACTCGATAGGAATCCATAACTGCTATGGGACCACAACTAATTAAGCCTCTGTAATTAAAGCACGCGACAAGTAAGGTCCCTTGGGGCTATCCTCGAAAGCTCGAGGAATCAGAGAGCATTTCGGAAAAGGAGAAAGAATCGCGGTTCCAGCTGCATCCAGCACTTAAATTAATGTCGAAGGTTTTTCTACGAAACTGTTGCAGATCGAAAATTGTTCCACTTGTATTCCCGGGTGTGATTTCTACTGGAATGCTTTGTCAATTTGTTCACGACATAGGAAGAGAGACAGCTTACTTGGATACTCAACATTCCCTCTTTCTCTGCTGAATATTTCACAAAAAAATTCATAAATTCGTGATGTCAAAATCCGTAATATCGGTTCTAAAAGTGTAAATATTCGTATATGTCTGCAGACCATTGCGGTGGAAGCTATCATCCATGCATGGATAATCTTCATGTAATTTTTGTATCTTATATAGGCCTACAAGATTAAATCCTTTGTATCTACCGGAATGATTAGCTTTACGAGTCGAGGATGGACCAAAAGTAGTCGCTCGGGCGAACTTAATGAAAACTATTCTGCCAGATAGAGCTTTCATGCATAAAATAAATTGTCTCTATCGATCGATTTACACTAGAAGGGATTTTCCGAGGGGATGAAATCCCCCCACATCGTTCTTCACTTCAATGTCTTCGATAAATTAAGCAGTACTCTATTAAATACAATATATCGAAAATTTTAATCTATTATTGGACTTGAGTATATACAGTAGTTGTCTCGAATGTCGTTTCTGTCGTAGTAATGGGTACTGAAATAAATAAGAAATTGTGTTATTTCAACACCAAAGTGCCATGAAAGAAAAATATCCATATGATACTTACTATTAATCAAATTTTACTATCGGTAGTGAATTTCGTTTTGTGTACTGGTCAGTCAGTAAATACCCTTTCAATGTCTATGATAGTAAATCAAATTCAGCTTTGCTTTATCTTTCTTCTGGTGGACCAAATCACGAGCTCTACTAATGGACCATTAAGAAAAAGTCCAAAGCTTAGCTCCTTCTTTTCTTTCCTTGTATGGCTTGATTTCTCTCTCTCTCTCTCTCTTTATTCCAGTTGTTCTCTAACGGTTGTATTGGCATCCGAAGTTATATATATATATATATAACTTATATAGCATTTTAAATAAAATTTCTACGTACAAACTTCTCTTCTGATTGATATTTTTCTTCCAAGTACCGATTGAAAAATGTTTTTATTCCTTCTAATTATTCAGATATTCTTGTAGAAACTCAATCCGACACTTATTCTGTTAGGATTCTACTTAAGAAAAACCGACAACAGTCTAGAGCACTTCTCGAGATGTAACTTTGTCCACCAAGAATCGATAAATAAGATTCCTCTTTCGGTCACCATCTGCATCTCTCCCTACCCGACAAGGAAGAACTGCAAGCTGAATACGGAAGAAGTCGGAGGATGTGACTCTGGGGAGCGCGACACGTGATCAGCCAGTATGTTTTTTTGGAATCTTATCGGTTGAGAACATTTTTTAAAAGTTTAAGTTTGCGTACATACGTGATCAGCAGCTGGATGCAAGACGGTGAGTCATCGAACGTGAGAGAAGGCAAGTTCTTATTGGATAGGAGGATTTAAGTAGCCGGCGTAACTCACAGTCATTACTCTAGATAATCGTGTTAGTTCGTCGTTCCTCCCGCCAAGTCTTAATGATCTACGAAATCCGAAGGTGGCCACTGTCAATAACGTACTTAATCAGTAATGTGCTTGTCCACATCGATAGAGATTGGTGAAATTTTTAAGTATTGGAAGTTAAGAGAAAGTAAAGAATCGTTATTTGGGATAAATTGTCACAGACATGTGATCGGTTGTCGTGGGTCGATGGCTGGAGGCCCTGCTGCGACCTCCTAAGTCGGACTGATGGTGTCAGTCTCATTACATTCTGATCGATTAGTTTGGATAGTGAGAGAGGTGTTAGCAACGTCCAAAAATAAGTCGAACCGGACACATTATCTTCGCCAAAAGTTCTTTGATTGCATGGTATTCTACTATTACGTTCGATGGGAAACGTTGGAGACGTCACCTGTATGCAATGACGTTGTTCCGAGAAAATGTTTGTTTTATGTCTTATTTCAGGTATTTCTAATTACGTGGATGACTTTTCTTAAGTGCTTTTTTTTTGTTGTTTTCTTTAAATATTAGAAGAATGCAATTCAACAGTTATTCTCTTATATGTCCTTCATTAGTTTGGGTTTGTCTTTCATATATCTTGAAATCGATCGTTTGCCACAGTACCGACTTTACGACAATGGAAATGGCGTGTTTTATGATAAGATTCTACCTTACCTATCCCAAGACAGATAAACACCTTGACATCATCTCGTATCCGCTTCTTGTATCTTTTTATATATCGTCACGTCGCCATGTCGCCGGTGTATGGTCTCTTTGTGTTCTTTTTTTAATCGGAAAGAAAAACCGCATAAATTAAACCGAGACTCCTTTCAATATCCAAGAACTTGAATATGATGGAGTAGAGAATCTGTTAGTGACAATTTCTATAGAAGTTATAATGCATATTCCTAGAAAGATTTCTTATATGTGAAGAACTTATGAAATATTCATTTTTGCATTTTATGTTAATCGTTTTTGAAGTTATCTTTGGGATTTGTTAAGAATTTTTCAATTCAATAAACGTGAAAAGGTTTAACCATTTATCAGTTTTTTTTTTCTTTTTTGTTGTAAACATTCTACAAATTTATGTCTTTTCAAATAAAAATTAAACATTTCCCATGACAAAAAAAAATGTTTAATAAAAATTTAAATTATTATGATATAAAAATTTTCTATAATAAAATTATTTCTTTTTTTTTCCAGTTAAGAATTTTCGTTCGATATAAGTTAAGTTCCTCTTCTTTTTCGCATAAAAAAAGGCACAAAAGAGGATAACTTATGGAGGATCTTCTCTTTCTGTCTCTCTCTCTCTCTCTCTCTCTTAAACGAAAACTGTCACTCCGATACTCAAATAAAGAAAGTCTTAAACACGTTTAAGCATTTTCATTTAAATTTGCTATCTGGTCTCGCCCGCTACACTTCTTACTTTCCATTTAGTAACCAGTTGGCAAGTGAAGCTAGTTTGTTTCAATCACTCCCACTTGGATGTTTCTTGAGGCGCATACATCCAAGAAGGTAAATTGGAAAATTACAGAGAGCGTGGTAAACTGTAAAGAATTCATCTTAAGCGGGCGAGTCTAAGTCTCGGTAGTCTCTTGCCTGCTTGTCTAGATATCTGGGGTCGGGATCATTTGTGTGGGTAATGAGGCTTGAGTAGCGGCCGGCTCACTTAATGAAACTCTAGTCAGCAGTGAGAGGAGGCGTTTGTTAGCTGCAGGTCACTCTTCATCTATCATGAAAGTCGTTTGTTCGAAATGCTTGATTAGATGGGACACCTTCTATTCTCTTCTATCCGCTCTAGCTAGATTCTTCTATCCTCGTTAAGCTTGAATTCTTCTCTTTCTAACTTATTCAAAATTGCTCAAAAATCAGCAAAACGGTATACAAATGATTAATTTAAACATCATCTTTAGTGATTAGTAGAATATTAAACGAGCTCACGTGTTAGAGTAAAGGGAATTTCATCAAATACTAGCATAGCCTGTTGGTACTGTAGCGTGTTAACCAATATAGGCTATACATTTAATATAATGGAGTAGAAATCGGTAAAGTCATTTAATACGAACCTGTTAACAAGAGAGTATGCTGGAAAGAATGGTATGGAGTTATGCTAATCAAGTGTTTAATATAAACATTTAATGTGACTACTACAATAGTTATTTATTGCGAAAGATAATGGAATGCTTATTAGTTGTAAAAGAAAAAATAATCGATAATGGAACTGTATTCAACAATTATAATTTATTTTATCATATACTTATACATGATTAATCCAACTACTTAGTAGAAGGAAAATATATAAAGAAATGCTAATTAAACATCGCCATTTTCGACTGGTATGTCGAGTAAAATATTTACTTGATTCAAGGAATAATCAACGCATTTGTATGCCAAATTAATTTGAAGGGATTTTAATCGAGTAATTATTTAACGAGAATAAACCACGTTGAACCAGTTATCAATTCTGGCCATTTCGAATAACTATTAGACGACAAGACATTAACAAGCATTAATTTTATGTAATTAATATGAAAAGGATGTTAACTGAATAGTAAAGTGTCAATTAATACGAAGAGAAGTTAATCTGGTACTAAATCCATACAATGATATAAAGGGATATAAGTCAAGCATTAAAACAGCAGGCTGATATGAAGACATTTATTAAGTTCTTGGTGCACCGAGTTAATGTGTCATTAACCAACATTTAATTCGTCCGCTTAATTATTTTGAGAAGAGATTACGACAAAAGAGCATGTTTTTAAATTGTAGAATATATTTTGAATAATATGACTTAGATAATTGTAATTTTTCTTTCGTCACGACTTTTCAGAAAGCTTTTAACCTTTATCACTTTTAATTCAGTTTTGGAACCTTTAGCCAGAAACGTCAATCTATGGGGAATGACGTAAATCCCCAAATGTCATTTTTCTACTGAACCGAGATTGCGAGTCGTGCAATTTCATGCAAGGAAATGGTAGGAATCAGCCCGCTGGTTTGGATACTCTCTAGATGTCAGCAGAGGATAGTAACATTATGCGGTCGTCTTCACTTGGAAATGGAAGGAGGATGGCGAGTCAAATCGACCGTGTTCTAACGGCCTAACAGCATCAAGCGTTGAAATTTAAAACGAACATGTTCAGGCTCCTCCTTTTCTCTATCATATTTCCAAAATTATTATTGCATCACTCGAAAAACAAGAGTAATAAAAGAGTCGATACAAGTCAAGAAACGAAAAATTTCTTAATGATTCTTTACCATTCGAAACACAACAATTACCTATTTGTAAGTGTCGTTGACTTTTTTTTTTGTCCAAGAGTCATATCGACCGAAGAACAACTATACTCTATTTTGTCTGTCACTTCATTGTTTTTTAAATAATACACTGCTACAGCAATATCTCTGGTTTAGAGAACCTTTCCCATATCCTAGAGACAGCCCTTTACGCTTCGATGCAGTTTTCCATATTGTCTGTCTACCCCTGTAAATCGTCTTTCACTATCTGGCTTTTTTATCATCCAAAAAAAAAAAAAGAAAAAGAAAGGAAGAAAAAAAAATAATAAAAATAACAGAGATGGAACTATGTATTAATGCTTCAGGAGTTGCTGTCTGTATTGAAGAATGTTTTCTTATTTTTTTCATGTTCAACATGACAGAAGAAATATTTTAAATGACCGGTTACACTTTATGACTTTCAGTTATTGGTATCGATAGGAATGTTCAATGGTGGGGAAAATTCGAGAGAAATAACGTAAAATATTTTAAAAATTATATACTATGTTCCACACTAAGTTTACCGGTTGCATTTACTGTAGAAACGATAAACAAACCACCCACTCGAACGTAATACCGATAATCAATAAACAAATATACGGAATAGACAATTCTATTTAATGCTCAACGATCGATATAATTTTTTTTTTAACTAATGGGTTTTTGTTCTTATTAACGAACAATCATAAATGTGTTGCAAGATTGTTTACAGCCAACAGGGAACCACACTCGCATATATATATATATATATATATATATATGTGTTTTTCTCGTCGCTTTTACTTCTTGCATATGTAGGAACGGAGTCAATCAATACTTCATATAGCAAAAGTTTTCTTTTGAACGACCGAACATGTTTTTATACAGGATGTCTGTTTCCTTCAGAAAATGGGATTTTTATCCGAGTTGGGAACAAAGAAGAAAGTATATTGGCATGACTTCCTTTCTCTTCATCTTTTCCTAGCTCCCTGCTTCCGTCTACTTAAAATGGAGACACGTACAAAGATTGCTTCGAGTAATGAACTCTCCAAATGGCTTATTTGTGGAGACAGTTTAATGCACAGATGCAAATAATGAAAAATATTAGTTCTACGGAATAATTTTGGGAATCCTTCCAAATGATATTTAAGCTTTTTTTTTTTTTTTTCTTTTGCTTTTTGTCTGTTTTTATCTCGTCACAAACGATTCAAAGTTAAAAACGATTAGGATTTGTAATTGTAAATCTGAAAGAAAAATCATTGCGAACGATACGAAGTAAAGAAACGAAGGATAAAAAGAAAGGAAAAAAAAAATCTATTGATGTACTGTACTTGTGTTCCGTCAAAAAATATATTCCATACTTCATCCCACGGTCGTTTGTTCGTTGCATTCCATCAACAACCGAGAATGTTACAAAAGAATCAAATAAATCAATGTTCATCTGCTTTTCTAGTTTATTGGATGGGAGAGATGTATCCCCAGCGGGAGATGGATAAGAACTCGTTCTGAAAATTTCCGGTATCTCTGATACATATTCGTTTAGAACAAGAACACTTATGGTGGGATTAAAGGAGCAGTCAGAAATGGAAAAGATAAGCCAGAAACAGCCATTTAATCGAAGAAAAAAAAAAGAAAGACGAAAGAATAAGCTTTAAATGCCTGATTTCTCTCAAGAAAATATTCTTTCTTCTTGAGTTATAAAATTTAAGATAACTTAACTTTTCTTTCATTAATCTCTTTTAAAGATTCCTTCGATATAAGTTCTCATTATAATTCGATATTATAATTTAGTATTCGGATTAAATGTTTCCCTACTAACTAAGAATTTAATTCATCCTGTGATAATTCATTCATTTGTACGCTTTCTCGAGAGAAATCTTGTAGATAATTTAATCGAGTTTTAAAGCGATTAAGTTCAAGCAGGAAATTACTCGGGTTTTATCGTATTTTAATATAAATTACCATTCAGGTTAATTTTCGTTAATAGTTATGGAACTAGAAGTTTAGTTAAATGTAGGATGCAATTTCAAAGTTTAAATTATATGAATAAATATAGGCTATATATATATATACAGTATAATAACGATTGACAACTAGAACATTTCGCTTCCTCGTTTGAAAATTGATAAGCAAAGATTCAAACTCGAGGGATTAAGAAGTCGAGAGAATAGAAATCGTTATTCTCTCAATAGAATGGCCGAATAAAATGGCTAAAATCGCTGGAGCTTGATGTATACCGTCATAAGGTTGATTAACAGCTTTCAAATAGCTTTATTGTTGGCCATCTGGAAAACCTCCAACTTAAATCCGTTTTGAAACCGGATCGTCATCCTTTCTATTTCATAAAAAAAAAAAAAAAAGTATTTTAACTCGATAAAATTTACGAATTGTCTTCCTCTTTTTTTGATTATTCTCTTACAGTCCTTACATTCAGATTTATTAAATTGCGCTTTCTTTTTTCTTCGTTCTTCTTTTTTTTTTTATTCCTTTTAAGTCGATTTTCCAAACGTTCTTTTTGCAAATGCCACTTTATATTCTACAACGTCGATATTTTACATCGAACTTATGTAATATCAAAATTTGCATCGAGTAGATTTACTCTTATTTACAAGTTTTTAATGGACGTCTTCGCGGTTCTTGATAGAAAAAGAAAAAAAAAAGTCGATAGTTTTTCTCAAGAATTTCAATTAAATAGATTACTTTTTTTTTCTACCGTACATTCAGTGATAGTAATTTATGTCGTGTAGCATTCACATCTGCATCTTTAGATAATTAATACCGAAATAATCAAGGTGATATTCATATTTTTCCGTTTTTATAAAATTCAGTTGTCTTCGTTATCTCGAACTTCATTCTTTTTTGTTTTTTTTTCGAACAGAGGGAAAAAAAAAGAATAAGAAAATTAGAATACGATTAGGAAGCATCCACTTCTCTCCACCATTCCTCTCAGTCGGAGTTCTAGGCCAACAGAGGGGTGGTGGTGGGAGGAGGACTTTATGACCCATTACCCCCGTGATTGGAGTAAATGTACACCTGCATGCAGTGAGGAGTGTATGGCATAAATCAGTCGTTTTGACAGTGAAATCACGGGCTTTATTACGCCATAAACTTAGGTGTATGTAATATTTCCCACTCCGGAGCAAGGAAATTTGTTAACGTTGTATAATCCGTACACACCCCTCGCTTTACTTTCTGTCTCGCATCTAATATCGCAAACCTAAAGGAGAATCTTAATTTTTCGATCCCCGAACGGAATAGATTCGTCCTTTTGAATGATACGTTAGCGTTAGATATTGTAGACAAGTAAGAATTATGTCATTAGATATTTTACTTACGATCTCTTAACGTCTATGTCGACTTGATAGATTTTTGACTACTTGCACCACAATTTAAAACATTATATTCTTAGTAATTTTTTTTTTTTTGTGTGTAGAAATAAATATTTCTACTATAAAAATTCTCAATATTGTTTTTTCCGGTCATGCAATTACATCGTGAAGTGACTTTATTGGCATTGTACAAGAACTTGAAACAAAATTAAACCCGCTAGAACAATTTGCGGTCGACACAAACAATTTTATTTTATTTTATCTTTTTCCCTTTTCTTGATTGACAATTCTTTTTGAAACAAGGATTTCATCAATGATGGATACCCTGCAATCTACTACTCACTTTTTCTTTTTTATTCGATGCTTCCGAAATCCTAAACGTATTTTTTCCTTCTAGAAAATGATGCCGTAACAGAAGTAAAATACGTTTAGCTTGTTGTTGCTCTGAAGGAAAATCTTCTTTAGCTTCTAGCACTCTACAAAAAAGGACAGTTACGATCGGTTTAAGCTTGCTCCTTTTTTTCCTTTGTAAGTTTATGCTACATATTTTTAAAACTCCTGAAATATTCGATTTTCTCTTTTCGTTTGGAAAAATGTACGTACAATATATATATATATATTTCAAAGGAATATATAAATAAATACATTAGAAATTCTTATTACACATCTCTGTCTTTATTCGTTTCTTTAATTATCTTCGGAGACGGATTAGGAGAATTCAAACAAACCAGGTAACTGTGTTAAATTCCGTAAGAGGAGTAGGCGGATTTGAGCGAGTCAATTACTAACCTGTAAAATAAGCCGGCATGTCCACTCCAGCGGTCGAGTTGATTTATAATAGCTACACATCACATGCCTTCCACTACTACAGCTTTATAGCGCCTTCCCCTTCTCCGTTGAATCGTAAAACATCAATCTAAACATACGTTATGATTGCGTTTTAACTGCTGCTTTTAATGCAAGTCGTGCTTTATGACGTGTTAAGGAGCTATTTCGTTCATGGCGCATGACGAAAGCGGTTCTTTTTTCTTTTTTTTTTTTCCTTTTCTTCTCATCCCTCCCACTTACCACGCCCCGCTTATGCTAAGGGAAGATGGCCAGTTCATACCCTTTCGATAAACCGACTTTATTTATGGTATCGGTACCGATATGTAATGGGTTGTGCGTGATTCTGCTCGTCCGGCCGTAAAGCCAATTTGCGACGCTTTTTCCACCGATGCTTTGATACTGATAAACGTCAGTCCGAATACGTTTTCGGAATCGAATCGATTATATATTATACTATTACATAATATAATTTTGCTACTGATGCTATTGTTTTTTATTTATTTATATTAATGCATTAAAAAAAAATACTCTCTTCCCGAACACTGAAGTAATTAAATAATATCCCTCTAGCAGTTTTAAAGTTACTGTGGCCTATAATTAATAGCGAGGTTGCGGCCGAAGTTTTCATCTCTAAAACGTGAACGTCGAACGTCAAGCGACGCTTACAAGATAGCGGCTCTTGACGTTCGACGTTAACGTTTTAGAGATGAAAACTTCGGCCGCAACCTCTCTAATAACTGAGTTCAAAATTAAAGTAGGTTAAGAGTGTTTCTGGAATCTATTAATTTGTGTAATAACGCTTCATATTTCTTACATCGTCTATCTTTACACATGTAAGTTTTTTTAAATATATGAACTTGTATGTAATTATATTCAGTCTTAAATTGATTTTTGATACTCGCAAAGAAATGAGCAAAGCGTAAATTTCTAACAACACTAGTTCCTTAATAAGTGTATTAAAGTTTTTGTAGTTGTTTTCAATTTATGTATTATCTTTACAACAATTACTCAAATCTTAAAAAAATTTATCAACGTGTTGCTTGAGTGTAGACTCTAACTTTTCAAACGTGAGAAGGGTCTGTTGTTTCTCATTGTTTCGCTCTCTCGAATACATTAGCGAAGATAAATCAAATCAGTAAGAGAACATTAGTAGCAACATTCTTAAAAGAGTGGTTAAAAGTTGGAGATTTGGAAGTTGTGAAAATCTCTACGTAGAAATATGTTAAAAATTGCAGTTAATCGAGGATTAGCATCATAATTTTAAATATATTCATCTTTTTTTTTTAAAAAAAGAATATATATATTTTTCTTATTAGCTGTCAGATCTGAATTCATAGCATTGATGCTAGTAGCTAGGCGTTGATATAAACGAATTGTTCTATCTATCTCCTTAAGCCTTGACAAATGATCAGGAAAACTTTGGACATTAAATCTTAGGAGATGAGAAAGAACTCCGCATCAAAAAATCATTAAAATCTAATGAGAGATCAGTTTAAACAAGGTAACTGCTGTAAAACTTTTACGGTAATAGTACTGTAAGCTCGAGGTAATTTAGAATTGAGAAGCTTTTTTTTTTTAATAAATAATTCGGGAGGACCTGCTGAAAAATGTCATGAAAGATTTATTTCCTGTTACATGATGTATAAATTTGTCTTTACTTTTTACATTAAAGTTAGCCTATATTCAGACGGAACTGTTTTCTTTTTGAGACGTTAATTGAGGAATTTTCAGATAAAAGATTTTCTTCTAACTTGCCAATTCATCTATTTTCCGTGAATTTTTTTTTTCTTCTCTTCACTTTATTTTACCTTTAGTTTGTAACATTCAAGCAATGCGGGATATAGTTCAGAAAAGGGAAAAGTAAAGAGATTTTATGAAATATTTATTGCCAGCTCTTTTCCTTTGTTCATTAGTATAAATATAATATGTGCATATACGAATAACCTTTGAAAGATCTAAGTGATCCAATAATGCAATATACATTATCTAGTCTATTCAGAAAAAGATATATAAATATCTAAGTATATATAGTCTATATATTGCATACACCGAATAGACGAAACCTTTATGGAAAATGAAAATTGTGGATTATAATGGGACAGATTGAATTCTTCATTGGCAGTGCAGATGAGGAAATTAGAGACTTAAAGGATCGAATTTGAAAGGTAAATAAAAAGCCCGTATTTTCACGCCTTTTTGTGAAATCCATTCTACCATATAACACGAGCATACGATCTTTTGAACCGAGATCATCCATGGTTTTAGAATTCCTGATTTAGCAGTCATCCGTTACATTTTACGAAGGAAATTGAATTTCACTCTTTTTTTATAAATAAAGCGGGATGTGAAGTAGCTGAAGAGGGGTGAAAATATGCGAGGTGGACAATTATGTTCAGGCCTAAAATGTAATTTTTTCAGATCTTCAAATTTCTTTCTTAGTTTTAGTACTAAAACTACGCTAGTAAATACTTAGCCTTTATCTATATACAGTAGACCCCCCTATAACACTGTAGATAATTCCATGTTGTACGAGTCACTTAGATTTTACAAATACGTGTGCCAGGCTGTGAACGACTCACGTATTTGTAAAATCTAAGTGACTCTTACAACATGGAATTCATATAAAACGGAATTATCAACAGTATTATAGGGGGTCGACTGTATAATGTGTGCGTTTGTGTCATACACGAAAATAGGAACCTTTTAACTTTGAAATCTAAATCAAGCCGATAGAGTTGTTATTTTGATTTTCTAATGTCTTCTAGGTACGACCCGTATTTGCTCCTGGGAACATGCAAAAACAAATTTCTTTGTCTTATTTTATGAATTATATTTTGCCGTAAACATATAAGAAAATGATAGAGATATGTCGTATCCATTTCTTATTTTCTTACAGAAGAATGATTATATTTTCTTCATCTTTCCGACCGTTCTTATTTGTGACAAATAAGATATTAAAATTCGGTGTAAAAATTTAGTCAAAAGTTTTAGATCTAAAAATAATTTTCTCCAAACCATAAGAAATCTTTCGATGAATAAAGTATAAAGAGTTCTCTGAAAAATTTATATTTTAATCCTTAATATTTTATGCACATTTTTATATGTAGCTTAGTAAATTAACCTTTTACTGTCTGCCGACTTGAAAGATGAGGTGAATAAATTGTGTAAATTTTATGCAGCTTTGTCAAAACACACGACCGTCTAATCAGAGTTACTAGGATGGTCATTTTAACTACCGAGATAGCTGACTTATAAACAACCTAACATGCTGTAGATGCGAGCTGACAAATAATTTAGTATGACGGCTTTTACATTTTTATATATTAATTAATCTTTTAAGTATTTTTGTAGTAAATTTATACGAGATTTTAAAGACTGGAGAGCGAGCCTCTTTCACTTTTACAAGCGTACAATTTAGTGTGGTCGTAAAACGTTGTTAGGTTAGAACAGGCAGGTAAAAAAAAAAAAAGAAAAAACTTTTAACTCTGACTTCTAGACTGTAAAAATCAACCTTTAAAGACAATGCTAATGCGTAATTCGATTTTAAGAATTCAGTTTCTACGAAAAAGTTTGGTAGTTTGGTGCTTCAGTTTTGCTGGTCATTTTATGTAGAAGAAAAAGTGATGCTTAATAGTTTTTGAGTGGCTTAATGTCCCTCTTAAAAATAAACGACTTTGGTCAAATTAATACCGAAATGAAGCGGAAAACTTTTTGAACAAGTTTCCGAATAGATATCGAATCCTTTTAGTAAGAAATTTAACACCTAGAGTAATATTTTTATATTGTTTTTTTTTTTTTTATTTTCTGGGACAGGTGTGAACTTTCCAATTGATAGCACGTTTTTCATTCTGACCTTCTTTTCAAGATTAAATGAAACCTTTCTAAAAATGGAAAGAAACATTTGACAATGCTTTACTATGAACTAAGCAGACACTAAATATTTTCAATATTTAATGATTTATTAATAAAAAGCCATACAAAAATCAATGAAGTATCTTTAAGCTTTTTCTTGTGATTTATTTAATATATTGATTTTGAATCACAACTGGGTAGTATTTATTCATTTTCCCACCAATCTGAATGTTATTAATATTAACATTTTAAAGATGGATTCATGAAATCAATGTTTAACTTATCAAATATTTAATCTACTCTTTGAAGAAATCATTGCTAAATTTCTAAATCGCTATTCTTGTTTCTATTCACTCTTGGCTTTTTCCTTTGCAAAATACTAGGATATTGCTAAAAACAATGAAAGGAGGAAAATGGTTGATTGCTAAGTTGTTAATTGGAGAAGAAAACAGAATTTCTACTATGTTTAATTCATATTTTGTTAAGATGTCGACCGATATCGCTAATGGTTCACTGAATAATTAGCATTGAACTAACTTTCCTCTTAGCAAAATGGAAAGTGGTGTCATATATTGGTGCCAATGTTTTTCATTAACAACAATGCAGCATGATCGTTAGGGCGGTCGTTTTCTGACCTCAGGTCTTTTCCACCCACATTGATTGTCTTACAATCCAATTTCACTTTATTTATTCATTTTTTTCAGACCATCTTTCTTCCATTGAAAAATTTCTCAACGATGCTATTATCGGGATGAATATATTTTGAAAATTATGATAAGCTGTAATATAAATCATTATTAACTCCTTTTCTTTTTGAAAATTAAATCCTTTATCATTCTTATAAACAAAGAGTTTATAAATAAGGAGATAATTTAAATAAAAGAATATTTTTATTTACACACAAAAATTGATCTTTCTAGGCACAGCTGATGGAGAAGAGGTTGGCTGAAGCAACTTGGAATGCTAGCCAACATGGAGATTCTTGCAATGTTGGTTCTAATATAGAAAAACTGACAAATCTACATTCTGAAAAAGATGATGCTATCAATACATTAGAGCAACAAGTGGAAGAACAGGTGAGTGTTTTCAAATAACATTAGTGTGGAGAATATCTCTCGAGATCGTTCACATTTTATAAAGATCCAGCACAAACTTCCCATACTGCACGAAATTTCTTTGTTCTCCTGTGGGTTGTAAAAACTTTTGTTGGTGATCAATACACTCTATATGTTCAACTTGGGCATTTTCTTCGACTAAAGAAATTGAGTTTGGGATATAGAGAAAAGATAAAATAAACAGATCCAAAACCATGTTTTTCTATTATATTTACTTCTACTTTATTTATATTGTATTTAAATATAAAATTGTTTAAAATGTTTTATTTCTGATAAAGTATTTTATATATAAAAAAATAATAAAAAAAATATTGTTTATTAAATTTTATAATTATTAATTTATGAATTAATATAATTAATAATAATAAAATTTAATTGTATCAAGAACTGTCAAGAGTAAAAACTGTTTAAGGAAATGATAAGTATAAGTCTGAGGTATAAATTATCTTGTTCTTTGCACATATCTCTCTCATAAATTCACCAGACTCATGAATTGTAGAGATGGAATAATTGACAGTTGCAAACATTTCCTGCATGCAAATGACTCCATATAAGCAGGATTGGCATACGTAATGTTCAGTTTGGATCTTTTCTCTTGTGCTTAATGTTATTGACAGAAAAAAATTTTTTGTAATAGACTTGTTGACTTTCTTCAGCTTTCCAGTGACAGAAGAATGAATCAGCAAGATGTGAGGTGACTGTTGAGAAACCAATTTAGTTTCCCCACAGGACTGACCTCTTCTGATTGTTGTGTCTAGTTAGTGTTTGTCTAACAATAGCAGATAGTTGTAAAAAATTGTTGTATTATAATTAAATAATTTTTGAATCAATACAGTTTTAGCTTAATGTTTAATGAAGACCAATCAATTAATCTTCAAATTTATTTTATATTTAAATTAAAATGATTTAATTTGAAAAAAAAATATATTTTCTTACCGACATTGCTTATTATATTTTACTATTTAAATACATCTAGCATTATATTAAATCTGCTTAATATATTAAATAGATTTAAATTTAGATTTATTTAATAGAAAATGATAAATTTTGTTTAATCAGAAAAAATTAAGGATTCAGGATGCAAGACAAGTTGAAGCTAAGGCTGCTAAAATCAAAGAATGGGTGACAAATAAGTTAAAGGAGGTAAAAATGAAATTGTTTTGATTAAATTTTTAAAAATTAATTTAAATTCATAAAATACTTTTTGTCAGCTCAGTCTTTTGTAACTTCATTTTCATTGCATTATATATTCTTTTAATAAAAATATTTATTAAAATTTTTTTTATAGTTTTAATGAAAATCTTATCTATAACTATTAAAATTCAAATTTCATAAAGATTAAAAATTAGATGCCATTCAAGTTTTGTGTATAATTAGTTTATTGCTTATTAATGATATATATATATAAATTATATAAAGTAGAGATAAATACAATTATTTTTTATTTCACATTAAAAACAATTGCATTAATATATTATTATTTCCTTGCAACTCATTTAAGTATTATTAATCAATAAATATAAAGTTTTAAACTGATTAAAAAGAAAATTATTATATAAAAGTAAATTCATGCACAATAATATGAAATACTATCAGTTAAAAAAAAAAAGAAAATTTGAATTTAATATTTTTCTGTTGTTAACTGTTTAAATATTTTTGAGTCAAATCATTACTTAATAGTTTTTAAAATTTTTTAATCATTTGGTGTGGGAAAATTTCCTTTGTTGCAATGTGTTTAAATGACTCTCTTGGTCTCTGTCCTATTTTAATTGGCTTTAAGGATAATAATGATGTCTTTTTTAGAAATATTAAATTCTTTTATTCTTTAAAAGTACTTCCATTCATTTGTAATAATTCATTAAAAATTTTGTTTTAAGCTTGAAGAACAGAATCAGCATCTCAGGCAACAAAATCAGAAATGTAATGAACAACTTGAATTGTTGAAGAACCGTTTGACTCAACTTTCTCAGCTGAGTTCCCGTTCAAAGCCAAGAGATCGAGCAAGCACAGAGGTATAGTGATGGTTTTTTTTGTTTTGCATTAAATATGAAAATATTTTAAAATACTGTATTATTTTATACATGCATATATGAAAGTATATATATACAGTATACAGTATGTAGATATAATTAAGTAATATTTTATAACAGTTTTAAATTAAAAATATACAAATTTACATTGTAAATTGTTTAAAAAAATCACTTTTGAAGTGTTTGAGTTTATTTTGTCAAAATTAACTACTTATTATCTCTAACTATATTTAATATTTAGATTTATATTTAAGGGGCTGTTCGTAAATGACGTCCACACTTGGAGGGAGGGGGTTGAATTTTGTTGGACGTCCAAAGAAGGAAGGGATTATGGAAACTTGAACAAACTGGAACAAGAGGGGAGGGGGAGTAAAAATTTCAAGAAAAATGAGGATATTATGGACAGTCCCTAATGTAAATTACAGTACTCCTATATCTTTATTCTTATATATTTGAATTATTAAGGAAGGACTTTTTGGAATAAGAGCATTTAAAAAAGGAAATTTTGATAAATCTGATGGTATAGTTTATATTTCCATTTAAGAATATGACAAATTATATATACAGTATACATATAAAATTTAAATTATCTACTAAAATTTACTTCTTTAATTGATAGCAAAAACTGTATTTAAGAAAATTCATTCTTGATTCATAACTTGTGGCATTTTCATTAAAAAGTTAAAATACAGTGGGATTACTTTTTAAGATATGTCAGCTAGGAAAACTTTAGATCTAATACTGAAAATATCCAATATTTAATAACTGTGGTTATTAATTACAGCGGTATCTAAGTACTCCAACTACTCCGAACCCAAACAATTCGGGATTTGAACACATGTTTGAGGAAAAATCACTCCGTGCTTGACTGAACAAACATGACCTGCTAGAACAAATTTTAGGTTAATAACAAATATTTTTATTTTTACTTTAATTTTGTCATACATAAAAATTTCCTATGATAAAAATGAGTATCTAATTTAAAACTAAAATGAAGCTTTAAGGTTGCCTATTCCAAGTTGATGAAATGTTTCAACAATAGGTTACATGTCTGTGACACATTACCATTTGTTAACAATTTCTTCCTGCAGTTTTTTCTTCATCGACAGCTTTTGGGTGCCCTTGAGTTCAAAATTTCCCAGAACAGAACTTTTAAAACCTCATTTGACATGTTCAAAGTTTAGTGTATCTCCCATGTACTTGTTACCAATATACAGTAGACCCCCCTATAATGCTGTTGATAATTCCTTGTTATATGAATTCCATATTGTATGAGTCACTTAGATTTTACAAACATGTGTGCCGGGCTGTGAACGGTTCGCATGTTTGTAAAATCTAAGTGACTTGTACATCATGGAATTCATATAACACAGAATTATCAACAGTGTTAAATTTGTATATATATAACAGTTGTATATATACAACTGTAGTTAAATTTGTATATATATAATATTCGTAATATGAGTATTGATTTTACTAAAAAACGTGAAGTAAAAAGTTTAAAAAATAAGCTTTTAAACAAATAATACAGTCTCACACTAGCAATAATGTGTTACATTTCATAACTTACTTCATCTATGTTAAGTAATGATAGCTGTTAAAAATAAAAACTTTCCATTCAACCCTATAAAATTAATTGTATAAAATGCTCAATGAAGTTTTTCTTGACACTAAGAATTTTTATCTACTTTTTAAAATGGTTTTAATTAAAAACATCAATTTAATTTATACTTTTTAAGAAAAGGATTATTTTAACTTTGCGTATCATTTTCTGCACTACTATTTGATTTTAGTATTCTTTAATTGTATTATAAAAATTGTAAATCTTTATATCAATCATCTGATAATTCATAGTATATTCATTAATATAATATTATGATTTATCAAATTTATTGTTTTACACTAAATATTTAATTAATTAATATTTAAATTCAAACATTAATTATATGTTATTGATGTTTAATTAAATTAATATTTAATTAAACATAAAAAGCTTGCATGTAAATATTTGCATATAGTGTTAGAAATTTCAAAATCTATTAATTTATAAAAATATATAAAATTTTCAATATATTTTACATCTTATAATTTATAAAACTAAAACCAGGATTCTTCAAGAGGAAGTTTTGAAGATAGAGGTGAATCTGATGATAGTTTACCACCAGAAATACCTGAAAGAATATCTCCAACAAGCATTCGACGGATTAGACGTGAACATTCTCTTGGAGAAGAAGGCACAACACTTAGGGAAGCAATTCTTCGTGAAGGACATTGTAATGCAGATTCAGATTCGGATCCACTTTATGCAGCTGTTGATTACTCAAAGAAAAAATCTCATACTCGTTCTGCTCCACCTCGTGTGAAATTGGAAAGGAAAAAATATAATGATGGTAATGCATCTATATTGAGTTCTACAGCATCAGAAGAACAGTGTGATTCTGAAGCTGATGTGCGACATGATTCTAGAGTTGATTCTGGTTCGGTTGATGTGGATACACCAGCATGCTTGACTCCAAGAAGCCCATTAACACCTAATGCTCTTGTTTCTATCTCGGATCCCCCAACTAATGGAGATAGTTCGGATGGTACATCTCCACATTCTGATGGTAAGAGAAAACCTGTACCCCCACCACGCTCACGAGTTCCAGCCAAGCCAAAGGCAAATAACTGCTCTAGTTCTCCAGTTGTTTCTCAGGTACAATCACAGCCAATGGTGTCAAATTCAGAAATGAATGGATCTAAACATGGTGCTTCGTCTTCTTCTAGTGACAATTATGATAATGTGGAATGTAAAATATCTAGTCAGAAAAAAAGCAAAGTTGATCAACATTCTTCCAGTGAAAAGAAAAAAATTGTGTGCGCTGATAATGAAATTCATGATTATGCTGAAATATACACACCAAGTCAAGAGCTTCCAAATTTTCCTTCTCGAGAAAATGGTGATGACTTAGAAGGAAAACCACCAACTCCACCACTTCATCGATTTCCTTCTTGGGTAAGTTAAATTCATAATTTCTAAGTAAACCTAAGTAAATAATTGCATATTTTATAAATCAATATATAAATTATAATTAGATTTTTGATATTTTAATCATACTCATAAGTTTTTCAACTTAATAGCATAAACTGTAGTTTACTTTAAATTTTTTTAGATTTGATAATAGATTTATTTTTATTACATCTATATAATAAAGATACTTTGGTCTCATTAACTGACATGTAATAGTTCAGTAGAAGCAGACTTCTTACAGAGAAATGAAATAGTACCTTTGAAAAGGGACATAAAGTATATGACCAGAAAAATCTGAAATCTTAAAAAAGTCATTTTAGGTCCTATGAGATGTAATTTGGGCTCAATTCAAGCTTTGAATGGCACGGTTGGAAAGGTGTAATTAGTATTTAAAATGTTTTGACTGTATATAGGTATAGGTCATTTCATGAACCTTGGCTGGGGGCTGCATATTACCAAAATGAGCTCTGGAGTATTTAAAGTGAGAGAGTGCTGGTGACCTAAAATATGCTTAAGGTCTGGTTAAATTTATTTAATATGTATCAAACAAACAATATTACTAGATTCTAAAATGGGCTATAATATGGTTTATTACAAAGATATGTAATCCTTGCTACTGTAAACCCCAGCAACATTGCCAAGGTTTTTGAAATATACTATACTTACACAGGGTGGTCATAATTAGTTTCCCTATTTAGAGCATTCTGTAACCTTAACCGATAAGCAGATTCACACTAAATTTTGTATGCAAAAGATGATGCAATAAAAGATTTTGCAAGAAAAAAAAATTAATTCAAAAACTTCCACTAGGGGTGCTTTACAGAAAAATACATAAAACAAACAACAAAAATACAATGACAATGCATTTATTTATTCCACAAGGGACATGTCTTCTGCAGAGACTATTTACTTATATAAGGAATGTTGCTCAATGTATGCCCCATTGTTCAAGTGTAAAATTTGAAGGTGAGGAGCAAATGTGTTCATTGTCTGAACAGCTGACAATAACTGCTGTCCAATGATGCTTTTCATGGCAGTGTAATATTATCCTTTAAGTCTGCCAAAGTTGCAACATTTTCTTGATAAAATATATTCTTTAAATGCCTCCACAACCAGAAATTACACAAATTCAGATCCATGTCATTTTCACTGATTTTATTGTAGTGTTTCAAATAACAGATTAAAATGTCACTTTTAGATCAGTTTTCATTATTTACTGTTACGTTTTGTTTATTTTTCTGTGAAGCACTCCAGTTTTTGAATTTTTTTTTAATCCTTTTCTTCATTCTTTGCATATTCTGTATACAAATTTTGGTGTGAATCCATTGGTTACTGTTATAGAGTGTTCTGAATAGGGAACATTTAATTATGATCACCCAGTATTTTTCATAAGTCAACAACTTGCTTAAATCTTCATGCTGTATTTCCTGTAACAATCACCTACTGGACAATTTTTTAAAAATTTTTTGTGGCTGATTATTGAAGTAAAAAAAAATATCGATGATACAAAGAAAAAAAAAGCATGATTCCAAAAAAGATGTAAAATCAATAAAACTAAAGTAAAACTAGTTAAATTAGAATATCTTGATAAATATATAAAAATAACTTTAATAATGTAATTGATTTACCTTAATTAACTTTGTAAATTTTCACAATTACAATATTAGTAACATTGAACATTGATATTGATATTAACCAGTATTCATTTTTATGACTTTGATATTGGAAAATATTGTTTTAATAGTCATTTATTTGATAATATCAAATACCACTAATATACCAATGAGTTTACCTCACAATACAACTCATATGAGGGATTATTTCAAGGGTACATGTATGTGGGAATCATTGGGTTGTGGGATGTTTATATATATACAATATATATACATATACTGTATATTATAGTTATGTGGGCAGTTATCAGTTATTATAGGAAATATGGTATTTTATTTATACCATTGCACTTATAATTTAATTTATAAAATATTAAAAACTTCAAAATGACCAAAAGTATTAGAAAATAGTCTATGTCAAGGAGAGAATCAAAGCACTAAAAACTACAAAATAGTACATTATACTATTTGAATTGTTTTTAAAATACTTTTGCAACCATCTTTTGTATTCATAATAACAAAAATTGAATAATTATAAGAAAGTAATTTAAGAGGCATAAATTATCATTTACTGGTAATAAAATAAAAATATATTTTTTACTATAACATTTTATGAAACATTATATATTCTTCTTACATTATATTTTATTTGTATTATTAATGTTTTTAATGTTTTCTAATATTAGAGATCAGATTTGGTAGCAATTGCTACTTTTTTCTATATATATTTTAAGCAGACATAACTCTAGAACCTTTCTAAATGAATCATATTGTTCTACTTTTTGCAGATTTGTGTTTTGCTATTTTATTACTACTATCTTTTAGACACATTTTGCTGAATTTTTCTTTAGAAACATAAACTTTTATATTCCAAACATACTTTTGCAACAAAAAGAGTTCATGCAATTTACCAATTGATGGCACTAATTTTACTAATTTTCTTAGTGCAAAGTTGGATCTATGGATAGTTTCTACAGAGGAAATAAAGACCAGAGACACACTCCCACTTCTTTATGTGCACCTTCACAAATTCATCCACAAATTCAATATGGTTATAACATATGAATGGACAACTTTCTTAAAAGCAAAATAATATAGAATTGTATTGAATATGCAAAATACAGTTGTTACTTGCTATGCTTGCAGACTCATAACAAAGATGTATAGTGAGAAAAACAACCTCTGTACCTGCAGCAATAAATAAACTATTCAGTAATTTGCTTATAATTGCACTGCTATGTCTGAGCAGTGACCTCACTGAATGTTTGGTCTTTATTTTGATCTATGGTAGACTGCTACCATACCATCTCTATGTAATATTTACTTTATACTATATACCTAGATATAGAGAATTTTAAGCACTAGAAAAAATTTTAAAATAAATGGGTACTTCTCGGCAACCATTGTGCTGTGAATTAATAATGTGTTAATATTACTATTATTTTATATAAGTAAGATGTCCAAGAACTTTAATATCAAAATGCTTATAACAGTGATCAGGCCATTAAAAATTCACATTACAGTTTTCTTATTGATATTAAAAATTTGAACTCATTGAACAAATTGGACTGATCAAAACAGTTCAAAAATGATTGTTTCAAAATCTCCAGAACATAAAATTTATTAGAAAAATATTGGATACAAAATTGCACTAGAGTATAATGCAGTACTATATGATGTATGATTAAATATGGATCCAAATATCATTGCTGTATTTAATTGCACCTCTAGCAATAGGTGATGTTGAGAGATCATTTTCATTACATAATTGATATTGTGAATGAAAAATGTAATAGATTTACTGAAAAAATGTGATATAATATATGTATATAATGATATTCTCTTTCTCTCCATAATAGTAACTTTAACATAAATTAATACAGTAGTATAAAGTAAATTATAATAAAAAGTTTAGATATTAATACTATATGTCATATTATACAGAGTGCTTCAAAAAATATTATCCATATTGTATGGATGGATGTAATGTGGCAGGTTAATCTCTGCATAGTTGTCCACTGTGTGCAAGAACTCACAACTAACTGGGGTGTTCTCTAAGAGGTAGAACCCTATTATCTCTGCTGCTGTAACTGCTGCTTTCTCTGTATAAGTGTTAACGTTTTTTGAAGCACTCTATATAATACTATTTATTATATTAAACATAAAATAAATAAAAGTTAAAACAATAAAGGAATTACAGAGGTTTAATTCAATATTCAGTGCTTTCTAATATATGTGAACAATAAAGATTTATTTTTGAATTTGCTACTTTTTACTATTATTGAGATTTTTATTGCTGCTTTTTCGGTTTTATGCAGTTACAAAAGCCGATTTTCAGTTATTATAATTTAATATTCAACGAATACTTCCAAGCCTTGGTAACGTTATGAAAGTTGTTTTTTTTTAGAAATCGCTCTCGATGCAATTACCAACATCCATTGCCTGTTAATTAGCAGTTTTAACAACACACAAGGTGATTAAGAAAAAACCTGGCCACCTAAATGACTGATGATAAATATGAAAACGAGTTTAAACCGTCCGTGTATTCTGTAAGCCTATTTTTGTATCACATCATTTTCACTTTCATTCTGAATTTGGTAAATTTGATCGAGAATTCTTAGTTTCTCAGTATATAAGAAATAATTCAGCGGAGTTTTGGGTATGTTTAATTTTGACCACAGCACAGAGAACTAATTAATTGAACTGTTTAATAACTAGAACAATTTCTAAACACTTAAGCTCATTTTCTATTCCACAAAACTAAAGTGATGTAATAAAAACATTGCTTTAGTTTTGTAGTAACAATTTGGTTTATTTATGTTTTCTTATACAGTATTTATAGTACTGCATACTCTTCACCAAACGGCCACCCCGTTATGGACCCGACCGAACCCATAATGGACTTGCTAAAAAAAGCCCTCTTAGTGCCCACAGGGCGGAAAAAGTTTAAAATACTGTATAATTTGACGTGCGTAAATGATTTTTTTTTGGTGCAAGGAAGTTTCAGTAAGTTGTAATTATGGTACTCTTATTATTGTTTACAACACCGGCTGCAAGCAGTTTTTATACAAAGTATTGTTAACTTTTCCAGTCCAATAATTTTGTTACATTTGTATCGATTGCATTCCGCTTTTTCTTGGTCTTCCGATCTGATACGACTACACAATATCTAGTGCGCCTAATATCGCCTAGTGGGCGTAAATTGGATGCACTGGTGGGCAGATATAGGCACCACTTTCTTGATACGCTATTTGTCACTGTTTTTTACGTTTTTACCACATTGCGCTCGCCATTACATCTCCCTGCCTACGGTACTTCTTTTTAGATGTTTGCTTTCTTATTGCCCATCGCATAGTCCTCAGTAGTGCACAACAGTTAGAGTAGGCGGAACATGGTACAGTTACCCTAAACTTATTGACAAGAAAATATGTTTCAAACATTCAGGTTTTTTAAAACAAATTTTTGTTTCTTCTCAATTTTCATTAATTCATTAGTTATTAAATTTTTGTGTTTGTAAATTCACTCAAGCAAGTAGTCGTCCAGTTCTTGAGATACAAACTATGTGTTTCTTTTAAATTTGTTACATTTGTATTATCAATGAAGATTGTTTAAAANAAAGCACAAAATAAGGAAAGTCAAAGATGGAAGAAACAAATATTAAATTTTTGGCTTCAGTTATTAAGTCATATTTGATTTTTTTTTTTTTTTTTTTTTGAAATTTGAAATGTTCGTAAATGAAGAGTTAGCAATTTTCTGATCCAAAATACATTGATATTATCATAGTGGCCCAATCAATAATTGCAACTATGAAAAAGCCAGATTTCTTTGTTTAGATATTTTTTTCTTTTTGATCTATATAAACTGTTTTTGACTTTAGAAAATCCTGCCCAGAGAATCAGTTCTATCTGCTATGTAACTTTCACATTGATTAAAACTTGTATTAATCAGTTGAACAAAAATCACATTAAACAAGGGACAAGTTGTATTAATCAGAATTTTGTTCTAATAGAATATTGCAAAGTGAATATGAAAATTGGCCACTCCTTTAATATAACTTTATTAAAGTTTAAATAACAAGTATAATGACATAAATATATTACAGTGGTTATGAATAGAGCTGGACAATATTTCAAATACTCGAGGAATATTTTGTATTTTATTTGAAATACTTTTGCTAGGATATTCAAATCATTTTTATTTTAAAATACTAAAAATTATGTAAAATACTGTACAATATTTGAAGTATTAAATGCTTTAAATATTCCAAAATACTTAAAGCATATCAAAGTATTTTAATGTTGTAATGTTTATGAAATACTGGTATTTATGCTCTTTTAAATATCTGTTTGATTTGTCATCTATTATTGTGTCTACTTATTCAGATATCCCTTATACAACATGGTATTTCTACAACATGATTTTGCTCTAACACAGTTCAAATATTGGAGATATCCCCTGTACAACACCACTTCCAGTTTCACTCTTACAATGTCTAACATTGAAATCCTCTGTACAAAATTTCACAATTTTTAAGTAAAAACTCCATTATTCAATAATCTTTTATTGAAGTAAGCACATGTGTCATCTCAAATTTGCTTACAGATTTTACAATATTGAAAGTTTCAATTTGTTTTGTGCCTTTCATCAGTTTACTTTAATAAAAACTAATAATGCAATTTGTTTCTTTCTTGTCCTAGCTTTCTTATCAATTTGGTGTTGTCGTTGCTTTCAGACTTTAGCCTTTAAGGCTGTCACTGTGTTTGATTTGTTTATATAGATTAATTTTTGTATTTACTAAAATTTATTTAAACATTTTTAGGTAAGTGTTATTAAACTTTTTTAACCATATGTAAGTAATCATTCATAAAAATGACAAACAAAATACTCGTAAGAGCTGTATCTCAGTACTTGAACTTTTCACAACTTGAACAATTTGGTATTCAAACACAAATTCTGAAAAAAAAATTGTTTAGTACTCAACTGAACAAACTTGACTCACTAGAACAAATTTTTGATTAATAACATATTTTTATTTTGCCATCCATAAAAAAAATGATAAAATGAAAGAAATGAAGACATTTCTGATCAAAATCAACAAAAAAAGTGCAGAAGATGACGATACTTTGTAAAAAGAAAACTCACTTGTTTTACTAATATTAAGATTAGCACGTAATACAGTACAGTGGGTGATCGGTTAATGAACATAATCCGTTCCAAGACTTTGTTTGCTATCCAAATTGTTCGTTAATCGATCACCCACTGTACTTTTAATTGTGATTGTTAGTTAATTATTGATTGGAAATAAATTATTGATTGCTTTAATAAACATATTTCACTGACTAATGAAAAAGAATAGCATATTTTTGCTAACTTTTGGAACCTAACTCCGTGTTTTGCATTAGTCCTTTGTTTCATATATCACGGATTCGCATAATAGCACTTTTTTGGAATGTAACTGCCATGTTATACAAGAGATACCTGTATTTAAATTGCATTCTTTCGCGTTGTTTTTATTTTATTCTTAATTTTATAAATGAAAGTAACAAAATTATGATCAATAGTAAAATTCTTTCTCAAAAAATTGTCTTTCAGACGATTCACATTATGTAGTTAATAACTCAAGGCAAAATACACAAATTGGTTAAAACTTAAAGTGTAACAAATTGGTTAAAACTTAAAGTGTAATATAGCCAAATTTATGTGGTCAAGTTTGAAAATTGAAAATTATAAAAATAGTCCTTTTTAAAATATAAATTATCTTAAATAACTCAATGAACTTTATTTGATCACAAAACTTTGTCAATTTGTTCAAAAACTTATCTCAAGAAAACAGTATTACTGTAAAATAAAATTATTGCTGGTAGTATTGTTTTTTTTAGAAAATCTTCAAATTTATTTTTTCTTTCTGCACATATACTACATATGCATATGATTTATATTTCAAAACAGTTCTGATGATGTTAAATTTATGTCATCTTTTCCTAGTTACTAACAAAAAATGAAAGTTAAAAGTATTCTTTTTATACCATTTCAATTTTTTAAAGTAATCACCTAATAAAAATGCATAATTTTCAGAAAAGTTTTTAGAAAATCAAAATGTTTTAATTTTGTAATTATTAAAAAGTAGATCAATTTTAAAATTACTATTGTACTTTTAACATATATCAAATCGATACTTTTAAGAATTTCAAATACATTTAAGTACTTCAAATTTCATCATTACAAATATTTTTATTTATTTTAAATAATTTCAGTGTTTCAAGTACTTATGAAATGTTTTCAAATACACTCTGACTTACGTTTGTATATCTATTTGATTTTGCAATATTGAACTTTAGTATCAAGTGTTTGTACTGTACTTGAAACATTATTTTGTCAAACTCTGATTGTGAGATTATATATAAAATTTCATGAATATAACAGGATTATTCTTGTTTTATATACATGTAAATATTAATAAGTCATTATTAAATTATTAGTTCATTATTCATAATGGCTGGCATTATGAATAATGACCTATTAATCACTTGGCCCATAACATATATATAACATTAGTTACATCTTTGCAATTCTAAAACATCTCTAAGAAAACAATGACTACATTGTTTGAAGCACGTATTCTAATTTCAAATTGGAGTGATAGTGATAATTTTTATTGGCTCTTATAAACATCGTTTTTTTCTGTTCAGAATTTTATCTATATCTTTTTTCTTCTACTTATTATTCATAGATAAAATTTTTTAAATGGTTAAAAACTCTTTTTGAAAATTTTTCCATTAGATGAGAATATCAGATGGCTCTCTCTTAACAATAATTTTATGAATAGGTTCATAATTTGCCAACTTGTTACTTAGGTCAACCTATCTTCAGATAGATTCTATTTTGAACAGGTTATATTTCATCCTTTGCTTATAAATTTTTTATTCTTGCCTTTTCAAAATATTAATCTAAACCATCTTCTTCCATTAATGTATTTCCTCAAATATCATATCATTTTCTTTCCTTTTTCCATAATTATCTTTAATAAATATGCATAACATCACACTTAAAATTAAGAAATATTTACTGATGTTTTCATCTGTTTATAACAGACATCTTCAAGCACATAATGCAGAACAAAATGGCTACATTAAAATCGAATGCGTTTTTATGCACTATTTACAAATTCAAATTCAAATTGTTACTGGAACAATGTATGTTTATAGTTGAAAATTATTTTTCATATACAGTACAAAATGATTTAAAATTATTTTCCAAACAGAATACTATTTAGTTTAAGATAAATTTTGTAATAACTTACAAAAGGAGTTAAATTAATTTTCTGAACAATTATGTAAAATTGTATCTGCATGGTCTAGTGAGATGTATATGAGAAAGCTTTATGACAGTTCAAAGAAAGTGCACCACACTGTAGGTAGTGTGTCCATGTCTGTTATAAACAGATGAAAATGTTAGTAAATATCTCATAATTTCAAGTGTGCTAGTATTAGTTGTTGTGTATGTTTATTCTATTCTGTATTGGAGAATTATTTTTAATATGCTTTGTTATTCTTAATGATTTTTATAGTACAATTTATTTTCTTAAAGAAATTACATTTTTTCTCATATTATAACTTTAAAGACTTACTTTCATTTCATTACTGAAAGAAAACAAATTAATAATTGAATATTTTTATCAGTGCTCACAGAAACTCTATTCATATATCTGCTATTATCACTTTACCAGTAAAAATAAGATTTTTTTCCTATTAAATTTTTATTATTATACTTTAAATCAGTAGCAAACAGATAATGTGTTTATGTTTAAATAAAATTTTTGCTAGAAAAAACAAATGCAATATAACTTCTTTGGATTTAATACAAAGCTATCAATTACTGTTTTGAAAAGTTAATTAATTAATTATTTTTTAAAAACTAGTAAGACTAGGAAAACAACAATGTTTACTTTTGAGAATGACAAATTTTTGCAAATTTTTTTGACCATGGAAACTGTTAGATCACTTCAACCATAATATGCAAAGTCTTGTTCATTATATGTATTGACTGTTCATTAGTTGTAAATTTTTATTTTTTTGTAACCTACTTTCACATTTTAAATATAATGATATTAACTGAAGAACCATTGTCCATAATAAATGGAGCTTTGTCTCCATTGATAGTACTAGTAGTTACAATTGATTTTTATTTGTTTCATTCCAACATATTTCAATTATTATCTTCATCAAAACTTATTTCATATTTGTGTCTTTTATTTGATTCACTAGATTGAAGCAGAGTAGCTTGTGTCTTGCAGTGTTTAGTATAGATTTCTGCAGTTTTGTTTCTGAAACAGATCAATATATAGTATATTAATGAAATGATCTAGCTTTCTGTATTTATTGCTTGCTTTGTCTTTAATTATAATGCAATTTTGCTTTCATACTTTTTCAAGCTACATTTATATAATGTATCAAATCTGGACTGCTGATTTATTTGTTATGCCTGTTTTAAAACTTAGAAAGTACTATTAACTTATTAATTCCATTTTTTTTTTTTTTCTAATAGCTAGTTTGTCTTCATGAATTTCACTTGTTTATTTGTTCATTCTTGATTTCATACCAATGATAAAATATTTTCTAGCTTTAACTTTTGTTTCATTAAAAGTTGTCAACAAAGTTTATTGCTGAAACAATATTTAATGATTTGATTCATAATAGTTTTATCCATTTATTCTTTCCAATTATAAAACAAAGTCTGGTACTGAAGTTGAGTAATAAATTCATCCATACATTTAGTATCCATTTGTGTAATGGACTGAAACATATGACATTCATAAGTGAGGTTATGTTGTTTATATCAAATTGCTTCTTGCAAATTAGGAGATCTTGATAAATAATTGTATTTATATATAATATCTTAAAGTGTTCTTTTCAATTTGTCACCTCACAGTAAAAGTAAAAGATTGTTCCTAATGACATCATCCATAATATCCAAAACTAGAAAAACTTTCTTTCATGCCTTTTATCTATCACTTTTGTTTTCATTAAATCTAGTAAACTTGATTAATGATGATGATGTCTGGATAAACATGACAAACTAAGTTCAAAGTTTGTCAAATTTTTAGAAAAGAAAAAGTTAAAAATTTTCTTTTCTCTAATGTTTCACATGGAGATTGAGGATTTTATTCTCAACATTTGATAAATTATAAATTCATTACCAATTTATAATATTCTTAAATAAAAATCAATAATGTTTCAATCACAACATATGAGTATTGATGTAGCATAATCAATTACTGTTACTGTTATATTATTATTATTATTTATTGTAAGTACTTTAGGGTTTGTCTATATTGATAACTGATTGATAACATTAAGAAAGTAAGTAAGGAGAAAAAAGGCAGAACTACAGAGTTTTAGGAGTCAAGACTTTTTTGGAAAAATATTCTGAGATCACTCCGTATCATCATCAGCCTTAAATATTCCAAAAAAAGAAATTTGAATGATAATATATATTCAAAAACAGAAATTCAAACAAGAACATCTAGCATTTACTATTGAGCATTTTAGAAAGTTTGAATGTATGGACAATTTTTAAATAAATCAGAGCTTTTTGATTTAGACAATTATATGTAAAAATAATGTTTTTAACACATAAGCATCAAGTATGTAAACTAAATAATTAACACAGTGATAAAAGTAACAAACAAAAAATAATAATAACATAACTATAAAATACAGAAAAACAATCTAAATGAGCAATTATTTTATTGTGGCATCATTATAATTTCAGGCTGCAATTTTTAATCATATTTTTTAAATTTATTTAATTTACAATATACAGTATTCTCTCAATTATAGTAGTTTTTCCCCTGTACATCACACTTTTCCTGTTAACAATAGAGTCATGCTGGTCATCTAGTTAATTCTATCCTGGAGAAAATTTTTGAATTGAAATAATGTGATTACCAGTTCAAACTGGGGACATTCATATATAGTTAATCAGAGCTTCTTGGCCCTAAATATTCTATATCTGGTTTATCTGTCTAATTTCATTCTCGAGATTAAGGAAGTTCAGACCAGAACAGGATGCGAATGGGAATTTATAGGTCTGCAATTTGAAAATTGAAGCCCAAAAACAAATAGATTAAACTAAAACATTTCAAAACTGTTGAACAGCATCCTTATCAGTCTTGACTTCTGATTAAAGTATTTAATCAGAATCTGAGGTGAATCTGATTTAATCTAAGGTGATGGTATTTAAGTTATACAAAAAAAAACAAAAAAAGATAGAGTTAATATAAAGCTAAAAGTAACAATATTTGTCAGATATAAATCACTTATTTTGGTAACCTAAAAAGAAATAGATGAATAAACAAATTTGTTATGTTCTTCTAATCTGACATTCACCAGAGGTTGAGAATTCATATATGTACAACAGATAAAAGAAATAAACTAGAAGAGCTAAAAAAGTTGAAAAAGATGTTCTTGCTGAATGGATATCCTAACAGAATAATAGAAAAGTGGATAAGAGAATATACAAAAAACAGATATATGGTAAAATTTAATGAAGAATTAAAATATACAGTATTTCTTTTCTGTATATTAAAAATAACTTTAAGAAATGTAAAAAAATTTTTAGAAAAGTATTTTATAAAATTAGCAGCCAATTTAAAAAATAAATTTAAAGAATTTGTATTTGCTAAACATAATAAAAAGAAACAAAATACACTGAAAAAATTGGGTGTTGTTTACAAGATATTGTGTACATGCAAAGATAAAGTATATTACAGTGGTACCTCAGGTTACGAACGCCCCAGCATACGAAATTTTCAGGATACGACATGAAATTCGAACATATTTTTGCTCCACGATACGAACAAAAACTCACCATACGACGTTACATTAGTTCGCATTTTTCATTTGTTTTTCTTACTACAGTTATATTTTTTAATGTATTACTTGGCTTTAATTTGAGTATGTTTTTCGCGTTGGAACGAATTATTTGGTTTTACGTGTAATCGTATGGGGAAAAATGATTCACCTTACGACATTTTCATGATACGATCTCAGTTTCGGAACGGATTAATTTCGTATCCTGAGGTACCACTGTATATTGAAGAAAGAGAATTAGAGAAAAGGATAAAGGAAGGTATAAAAGGAGGATATGAGGCATCAATTCAGTTAAAAAATACTCAATCACCTTGGTTTATACATTGTAGTAATAATAATTGTACAGTTAATAATGATAATACAGTATTAAGATTGCATTTTTAGAACATGATATATATTTATAGATATTTTAAGAACATGTTGCAATTAAAAATAATGATAATTTAATTAATTTGAATAATGGAATGTTAGTAGATGACATCTGGAATGACGTCATATTATATAGGAATAAAAATACAATATTACATGATGCGGGATGATTGTTACTGTGATTGATGCATAGTATTGAGAGAAAGTAACTCTGTCACAGATTATACTTGTGTAAGTTCTTTGTTTTTTAAATTTTGTATTTTTTAACAAGTATAAATTAGAAAATAGTATTTTATTATCTGTAGACTGTAGAACTCTAACTTGGTGAAAACTCCAATCCAAAATGCATATAAATAAAAGATCTATGAATTAAAATTGTCTTTTGGATGTTTCTTGACCTCTGATGAATGTCATATTAGAAGGACATAACAAATTTGTTTATTTGTCTATAAACCTGTTTTTATTGGCTACCAAAATAAATAATGAGTTAAGTTTGTTACAGAGAAGTAGTTACATCTGAAAGCCCGAGCAAAGTGATAAAAGCATCCATATCTACATGGCCAATTCTTTGCTTTCTCTCCATTTATTTAGCAAAGGGAGATTATACATTACTATAGCTAGTTCTTTGGCTGTTCTCAAAGGAAAAATCTTGCATCTGTTAGAACCTTCCTCTTAACAGGAGATGCTGTTGGTTGGTTAAAATCTCTTTGGATATGATCATTATCATTTGCTCAAATTTTTTGTAGTGTTCTTTCAGTCTAGTTTCTAGGGTACTGCAAGTGCTTCCCATCCTACCATCTTTGACCAGAACCTTGTATATCCTATTTTGATATTCTTTAGAAAAAAAGCTCTTTATCACTCTTAATGATGTCATATAAAGTGGGTAGCCAGATCATTGATATGTTTTTTTTATTTCTGAAGTGTTTAGATAGAATACCAGGTACTTCCAGTTTCACAATGTTGAGATTAGCTGCCCAATTGTCTTTGGCATGTGTGCTCTCTGTAGTATAGAAAAGCTGGCCCTTGATATTACTGGACAGGTTGTGGATGAGCTGATGAGGATAGCCATACATTTCTGCAATTTACACAATTCTTCTGATTGTTGTGGATCAAAATAGAAGAGCTGGATGTAAAAGAGAGCAAAAGGCTGCAACTTTGTACTTAAAACAGTGTGGGAGCTTTAGTAGATGTAATTTGGCATAACTGGAGATTTTTTTCACACACTACTGTCCTGGTTTGTAAAATTATTCTGGCGTATTTTTTAAAAATATCTGTTTTTATCTCTTTTATTTTAGTTTATGCAGTTTTATTTAACATTAAAGAAATGTAAATTTGCACATTTTTCTTAGATGTTTTCATAGTTCATATTAAATGCATTCATTATAGTTAAAGCAATAATCAATCAGGATTTTGAAATCATTTGTGTATAAATCAGGTTTTGGCTGGTATGATCAGCCAATATCTGTAAGTCAGGTTATTTGAAAAGGGAATTGATAGAAGAAAGAGAAGATCCAAAAGATTGATTATGAAACTGAAACTGAGTCAGAAGAATGGGAGATTATAGAAGATAATCATGATGAGATATGATGACTTTTTTATAGAAGATAAGAATAGTGGAACAAAATTGATCTATTAAGAATGTAGTAAAAATATCTTCAAAAAACACAATCATATAATCACTAAATGTGTCATGTGTGAAGGTGAGCAGTAGATGAAGGTGGAGTGACCTATTTTTACTTATTTAGATGCTATATAATGGCATTTGTTCAATAAAAAGTTCTAAGATTAACTCCCTCTTTTGTTTTCTTCATATTGTCAAAAAAATTAAATATTGGAGAATATGAGGTAATATTACATATGAAGTGTAATAGCTGCAATGTGTTCTTCTTATGAAACTCTAAAAGGCTCACTCAGTGAAAGGTTAAGCATACATGCAAGTTACATCTCATTAAATAGGGAAAAGTAGCAGCTATACAAAATAATCCTGAATTATATCTCACTTTTAAATGGTTCTCTGAATTACTCATCTTATTTTCATTTAAATTACATTAAAATAAAAGTAGCAATAAAATATTTTAAATTAATTTAAAAGTGCTAATTAAATAATAGCACTTTTAAATTGATTTAAAAGTTGTTCATTCCATTGCCAACCTGATCAAACTCACAATGGGCCTGAAAAAAGGCTTACTTAGTGCTCAGAATGCAATAAATAAAAAAAGAAGTGGTACTTTCAAAATTTGGAAGTTTTATGGACATTTTAGATATTTACTTATGTAGTACATTTGGACTATCTCCATGAGAAACAGGTCCCTATTTAGGTGTTAGATACAGCTGAATTAATCATGCACCTTTAACAGTGGATGGAGTTTAACCTGAAAAACTCCACATGGCTAGTCTGTTGATTAGGAACAAAGCCATGACAAACTACCAGTGTTCTATCCACTTAACCACCAGTGTGCCTGAGTTACGGGAAAGGATTATTTCTTTGATTCATAAACAATAATGCATTGTACTAAAGAAAGTTCATTTTTGTAACAATCCAATAGCAATTATTTGACTTCCAAAAAGTAAATCATATTTTATTATCAGTTAGATTCTACAGTTAATCAAACATACTATTTTCTGATGCTAGTATCTCAGAAGTGCAGTTTTTATACACATACTGTTTCAAATGTTCAAGCAAGAATTACAGTTCCCACTATGACAAAATTTTAGCCTTACTCACTCTTTTCAACAGATAATTTCAGATTAGCACTAATGTTTGAGAAGTCTTTTTCGGGTCTTTACTGTTGAAAATTCAAATAGTAAGGGAGATTCTAGTTCTGGAATGAATGCTTCTTAAATCTCCCCAGGGCCTAGGCACATATGTTTAATGGTTAAACAACCCAGTTTGGTAGAAATAATACGGTATTAAGTCTATTATTTAAAAGAAATGATAGTGAATAATCTGTTTTCCTTCTGTTATAAATTAGTATAATTTTATTCTAAAAAAATTTCTTAAAAAATTCAGTATTAGTAATTTTCTTCTTTTCTTGTATCTGAAAAACTAAAATCTACATATTCTTTATGAGTTTTTTAAAATCTTCAATTATTTTTATGTCACCATTTAAAAAAAGTTAATATTATTCATTTAACAATTGTATTTTTGTTTAAAAGTGACATAAAATAAATTTTTTCTGATAAACAGCTTCATATAATTAATCATTTGTTGTTAATCTAGAATACTTTCAAAGAAATTTTTTCTTTAAAGTTAATGATATCAAGTTATTTTTATGATAAATGTAAAAATGAGTCTGTATTCAAATTAAAATGTTTATATTTATAATAAATAAAATACAGATCTGAATATATAGACTAATTCTTTTTTAAATATGAAATTACACACACACACACACACACACACATATATATATATAATATATCCATTGTCTAATTAATAATTGTCTAGTATGACAACAACATTCTAACACTACTTATTGCTTTCATTGATTAGTTGTCATGCAGATGTTTTGTTCTCATGAGAATTCCAATTACATTTTTCACTAGCTAGAAAAGTTATGTAGTGTTACTTCATCTTTTGTTCTATCCATGTTCTTAAGATCCAAATTAATTATATATCCTTTCCATTTTTGTGTTTAGGCTGAAATTGTTTAACTGAAACAATTTAACAAATGACTTTCATTTTGACTATATTAGCATTATCACATCTTTGTTGTTTCCTTTGTAACAAATTTTCCCTGTGCTATTCTTTATTTTATTTTCAGAATTTTAATAAATTTATAGTAATAACTGTATATTTTCTTTGATTGTTTCAATTATGACAGAACATATATTTGATGTAGTTTGAATGGGGCATTTTCTTCTTAATGGAATTTGATTTTATAGTAGTATGTACAGATTTATTTATTGTTTATATACATATAATTTTTAACAAATAAAATTTTTATATCATAAAATATTTTTTGATATAAAAATTTTATTTGTTAAAAGTACTTCTCAGTTATGATTTTTTAATAGCTGATGCATTTCATGTTATTTATTCTGTAAAATATAATGTATTAAAATATTTAATTTTTATTATCAAATTCATGACAACTTTTTTTTAAATCTGGTTAAAAATTTGTTTAAAAATCTTGTTAAAAATTTTATAACTTGTTAATTGTTTTTTATTTTGTTTTATTTCTAAAATGACAATATTGAGAAAAATGTAGAAAAATATTCAAGTAAAGATATAAGAGGCAACAATACTGTAATAATGTTAGTCAGTTTATTTTATCTTATAATCAAATATTATTATTTTTTTTATTGAAAATAATTTTAGATTATTGAATCATGTATTGATAATAATAATTATTACTGCTATTATTTAATTTGAATTATTACATTTATGAAAAATAAATTAGAAATAGTTTATGAAATTTTTAAATTCTTTAACTTNATTGATTAGTTGTCATGCAGATGTTTTGTTCTCATGAGAATTCCAATTACATTTTTCACTAGCTAGAAAAGTTATGTAGTGTTACTTCATCTTTTGTTCTATCCATGTTCTTAAGATCCAAATTAATTATATATCCTTTCCATTTTTGTGTTTAGGCTGAAATTGTTTAACTGAAACAATTTAACAAATGACTTTCATTTTGACTATATTAGCATTATCACATCTTTGTTGTTTCCTTTGTAACAAATTTTCCCTGTGCTATTCTTTATTTTATTTTCAGAATTTTAATAAATTTATAGTAATAACTGTATATTTTCTTTGATTGTTTCAATTATGACAGAACATATATTTGATGTAGTTTGAATGGGGCATTTTCTTCTTAATGGAATTTGATTTTATAGTAGTATGTACAGATTTATTTATTGTTTATATACATATAATTTTTAACAAATAAAATTTTTATATCATAAAATATTTTTTGATATAAAAATTTTATTTGTTAAAAGTACTTCTCAGTTATGATTTTTTAATAGCTGATGCATTTCATGTTATTTATTCTGTAAAATATAATGTATTAAAATATTTAATTTTTATTATCAAATTCATGACAACTTTTTTTTAAATCTGGTTAAAAATTTGTTTAAAAATCTTGTTAAAAATTTTATAACTTGTTAATTGTTTTTTATTTTGTTTTATTTCTAAAATGACAATATTGAGAAAAATGTAGAAAAATATTCAAGTAAAGATATAAGAGGCAACAATACTGTAATAATGTTAGTCAGTTTATTTTATCTTATAATCAAATATTATTATTTTTTTTATTGAAAATAATTTTAGATTATTGAATCATGTATTGATAATAATAATTATTACTGCTATTATTTAATTTGAATTATTACATTTATGAAAAATAAATTAGAAATAGTTTATGAAATTTTTAAATTCTTTAACTTTATTTATTAAAAATATGAAAATTAAACTGCTAATTTTTGTAATAAAACTGTCATGTTGAATTATAAGAAAATAGTTTCATAAATTGTACAGTATATCACATATTGTATCTTACACAGTTAAATGACTTAAAATAATCTTTTAAATTTTGCATTGAGTTTGAAAATTCTTTCAAATGAAAATTAAAATAAAGACACTTGAATAATTTTGTTTTCAAAATGTATTCTGATAATATATATTTGTGGTTTATTGCGATGGAGATAGAACTCTAAAAATATTTAAAATAAAAAAATGACTGTAAAATAGTAAGAATGATGATGGTTCTTTGAAATTTGTGGAATTTGTGAGAAATCTTTGTAAAATCCCACAAATCTCAAAGAACCATCTAGTTCATTTTCTTGAGAAAGTTTGTACCATACAGCCTGTATATTCTTAAGTGATAAATCTGATGTTTCTCCTTTTTAGGCAGAGAAACTGTAGCACTGCTCAATAATTTGGTATAACTGTAAAAGTAACTCATTTCCTTCTGTTGATGAGTCGGCCATAATTGATTTAACCACTAACATGATGGCACTAAAGTTGTCAGACTTGAAGATGCAATTTACAGTATTTTATCTGCCATTTAAAATTATCACATTTGAGCTAAAATTCTCATACATGTACCAACATACATATATAAAAATATGAATCTTGGTTCTTTCCCAATTGAAGGAATCTGAGAACATCATTCTAGTTTGCTTCAATCATTTGTAATAAAATGCATACAATGTCTTCAGCATATATATTGATGTTAGACAAGTATTAAATATTTAAATGTTAGTATATTTTGTAATTGCAGACAATTAATTTTTGTGGATTCTTAGTCTAGATTACATTTTTAATTAGGATCTTTTGTTTAGTACATTTAAATTATATTTATTGTTGAGCTGTAATTTTCAAATTGTGGACCTATACATTCCCACTGTACATCTGTCCATCCATCCTTTGTTAATTTAAAGAACAGAGTTAGATGCATGAAAATTGAGACAGATAGAAAAAGCTTATTTTTAAATTAAAATATAATTAAAAATTGCAGCCTGGCATTGTGATGATGTCACAATAAATAATTGCTCATTTAAATATTAAAGCCAAATTACATAGTTATTTAAAAACTAAACTATAATTTTTAAAGTTCTATTATAAGCTTTTTAATTTAAAACAGAAATAAAACATTTTGAAAAATTTGAAAAATTCTGCAAAATAATTCTTCAGTCAAATTACAAGAATTTTATCATAGATTTTAAGATGGATAATTATATTATTCAAATATATTCTGTAGGATAAATATTGATTATAGCATTTACATTATTGAATTATGTAAATGGTTGCTTTCTAAATAAAATATAACAATAATGCCAATTATGAAAATTAATTTTTTTTGTAGAAAAATCATAATTAATCAAAATTTAAATGTCAAAATTATTGTAAGACATAGTAACAATAATAATAATTTCATAATAGCAATTTTATATTTTTATTTTTTTATTGCATTATTTATTTCTGATTTTTGAAAGTGTCTACATCAGGATTCTGAGAAAATTTTTCTGTATTTTTCAATATTAATTAAAATTAAGCATAGCTTTTTAATCAATAAAGTTAATTTTTTCAGCACATTATAAATTATATCTAAAAAAAGGCCTTAGATATATTTTGCATAATTTTTAGTTTAAATATATTAATTTTATCTGTTTTAACATTTCAATATATGTACATATTTCGAATAGTGAAATTCGATTAACATGATTGTATAGATTGGAAGATGATGACAATACAAATTTTTAAAAATTGGAAGGATAAAAAATATAAAAATATTGATTATGCATATGTTTTGTTTATTTATTTTTCTTATCACGTAATATTGTGGTTCTCAATGTTTTTGAAGTCGGGAAACACTAAACTTTGACATTATTTTCCACAGAACACTTACATCAGCTTTATAGCAGGGGTAGCAAATCTTTTTGAAATCAAGAATTCACTCGGTCTAGTATATGACATCTTTGGCATTTGCAGATTACATTCCCATACGAAAATTATTATACATTGTATTGATTTTTCTTTTGCAACAATTCTTAATTGTATATTTGATTTTTTGTGGAACACTTGAAGTGGCTTCACAGACCATGGATTGAGAATTGTGGCGGTAATAGATTCAAGTATTATCAGGGCATGTGATGCGGAAACATCAAAAACTAATTTTATTATACTCTGTCTCAACTAAGTTGATAGTGATGTAGATAACTTTACATCACAAAAATCACCATGACAGATGAACTACTAAAGAATGTCAATACATTTACACACAATATAGTTTTATCAAAAAATTCATTTACAGGAGGTTTTACATTATGAAATTATTCATAATAAGCAAAATAGAAATTATAAATATTCAAAATAATCCATCTTTTACCATACTCTGATGGCTAGGTTTTCTTGTACTTGGTAAACAATACTTTGCATTCAGCAATCTTGAATAGAACTGAAATTCCCATTCCCTAATTATTTGCATTTTTATTATTGTGTACTTGTTTTTAGTTTTCATACATTAATTGCTTTAAAATTAACAAAGCATTGCTATGTTGCTTATTGTGAAAAATTTCATAATTTAGGGACTTTTGTGAATGAATTTTTTATGAATCTATAATGAGTGTAAGTAATTGGGGTTCTTCAGTTTACCTATCATGATCATTTTTTGTGATGTCATGTTGTCTACGTCACTATCAACTTGGTTAAGACAGAGCATAACTTTATTTGTAATTTGAAAATAATTTATTTTCAAATTACAAATAATTACAAAAAAATTACAAAATTAGTTGTATTTTCTGTCACTAATAAAATTTATAAAATTACTATAAATTTCTTTTATACTTTTTATTCAAATTACTAAAAGTTAAGAATGTTGTAAATATTTCAAAATGATTTTAAATGCAAAATCTTTATTTTGACATTCTGTCAAACAGGATAATTCTATCTAATGCTGTATATTTGATCTCTTGATTTTGATATAAAGGATATTTATAAACATAATGTTTTGAATATGTAAAATGATTTTAGATGCAAATTTAAAAGTTAAAGAGAATTCTAAGTGATTATTTTGAAATGTATTTTAATATTAATTTATTGAAGAATGAATATGGATGGTGAAAAAATATTTCTGAAAATTATTCAAAATTATATTATATAACTTTAATTCACTTTTTGTTGAATTTTATGCAAAGGAAAAACTTATTTTAATAGTTTTTACTTGGATTTTTTATCATCTTTTATCTACAAGTAGTTTATTTTGCCACTATCAACTAATATCTTGTCTATTTTTAATTTTTGTCAAGATTTGGAAGATTTAAATATATTTTCAATATAAAATTTTAATATAGCATTTAATGCTTTTAGTTTACTTATTTATTGTTTTCAAGTTTTTAGAACAGATGATAATGGAAAATACAAAAATATCAAAATTTAATTTGTTGTTTCTTGATTATGTTTGCATATCATACTTAGACCAGAATGTAGAAGAGTGATGACCAATGTATACAAAAAGAAAATAAGTGTATTTAGCTATTATACATTAGGATATTAAATAATATGTTTGAAGTAAAAATGGAATGTGATATATTTTTCTTGATAAGATAAATTTCTATTCCTCAAGAAAGGAGTTTTTAGATAAAGAATAGAAATATATAAAATCAATTACAACTTCAAATTATAGCATGAAGCAGTGTTAAAAGGAGTTATAAAGAAAACATAGAAAAACAGAAAAGGAACAAATAAGGACAAATCTTAAAGAGAAATATAGAAATTGACTGCTGCTAATTTGATACATGAGGTTTGGAAGGTAGAAAGTATCTCAAACCATACAGAATCCATGTAAAACACAGCAGGGTTCCTACAACTTTTGATGTAATTAGGAATGACAAGAGAATTAGTGAGAAGCAAGGTTTACTCAAATACAATAGTGGATAAGTTAACAAGAGAAGAAAAGGTGCACATAGGAAGTATAGTAAGAAAATTAGAAATGAAACTGAAAGAATATCAGGAAGAATATCAGAGGAATATTGTTCAGGAAAGTTGTAAACACTCGATCTAGAAGCTTTATAGTAAAGAAATTTAAGTGGAGTGAAATGTAGTTGATTAGGAGAGTGAGAAGTGAGTACCAGTACTAAGTTTTTTGAAAAAGTTGAAATTATTAAGAGTTTAGGGAAACTAACAGATATGAATAAGAAGAAAGAAATATTGCTAGACTTCATATATAAATGATAACTTACAAAAATTGGAAATACAAAGAAACAGTTATTACAGAATGAGAATAGGATACATCTAATAAAAATTAAAAACTTTGATTTTATTTTTTATTTCTATTGTTTTTATTCATTTTAAACCCAGAATTTACCATCTATTTAGTTTAAAATGTTTTAAGCTATTTCAATTTTATTAAGGGCATCTTAATTAATATACAATCAAGATTTTAGGGATATGTTACAGTTTTATTCATTATGTGTTACATCATTAATTAAAGAACAAAACAGNAACAGATATGAATAAGAAGAAAGAAATATTGCTAGACTTCATATATAAATGATAACTTACAAAAATTGGAAATACAAAGAAACAGTTATTACAGAATGAGAATAGGATACATCTAATAAAAATTAAAAACTTTGATTTTATTTTTTATTTCTATTGTTTTATTCATTTTAAACCCAGAATTTACCATCTATTTAGTTTAAAATGTTTTAAGCTATTTCAATTTTATAACATTCTAGATCTTTATTTATTAACTGAATATAATGTATAAGTCATGAAAACATTTTTAATAAGTAATAAACAAATTTAGAAATTAGTAGATGTGAAAATAATGAAACATCAAAATTCCAAAAAAATCTTGTTAAAACTTCTTAATCCTAGAATGCTAATAGGTTACCAGTAACCTCTGTGAAATTTTAATCTCATACCAATTTTTGTTTTCATTGGAGATAATAATACTGAGCTCACATTTGAAGACATCATCTTTCATCAGTTATATGTTAGGAATCTTCTTGTCTGTTTTTCTAGTTTTAGGATGTTGAAATAGTGTATAACCTCATATTAGTTTAATAAGTAAAGCAATTTCTCTTCTTCTCATCAAAATTATGGAAATTGTGGAAAGATCCTCTCAGGCAGAAGTGCAATTCACTAAATGCATTAGGATGATTATAAAATTGAGTGATTCTAAGTATGATGAAGTTTTGTAAGCTTGACTCAACAATAATGATAATTTTTACTCTGATGCAAATGGATCTAAGTTTGTAGATAATGTTTCTGTGAGTCTGGGCATGAATGATATAATATTTTCTGGTGATGAAACAAATTAAAAGAATCTGCATTAGCAAGTGATTATCGATTACTAAGCAAAAATGACACGTTTGGTCAACTGTTGTTCCATCACATTTTCGTACTCCCAAAAGAAACTTTGTGTTGGATATTTCTGGATGCAAAAGATACTTTTAAATATGCATATAAAGTTACTTTTGAATTGAATGTGTAGAGCTTACTGTTTCATGATACAATGGTATGTTCTGTAGTGCAATTTACTAACAAAAAAAAAATACATATAAGGTATACCAAATACAAGGAACTGCAGATATACAAGTGTACAAGTTAGATTTGTTAGATTCATTAGTTTTATGAACTGCAATTAACACAAATTTTGTGTTTACTGCAGTAAATAAAACTGATTTTCATTTACTATTTAATTCAATTGGATCCAAACTTTTTGTCAAACCTTCAATAAAAAGTGATAGAGTTACAGATAACTCTATGTTAATATTAACATATGGCAATTTTATGTTAATATTATAGGGTTAAATATACAAATCATAATTATAAACGGAAAAAAGTATGAAAAACAATTTTAAAAACACTAGAGAATTAATGTGAGGATATTTTATATGATCTTGTTGATTTTGCTTACATTATTTTATATAAAATTTAAAAAAAATATTAAGTATTATACAATCTTAATGATTTAATAATTAATTATTTTAAAGATAATGAATTCTTAAATTATTATTGGCAAATATATATAAGTTTTTACTCTGGTTTTACTTTTTTTCATCTATTTGAATATCTCACAAAACAAACAGCTTATTAAAAATGTACTTGATTAAATTCCAATAATGAGCTTTTGTAGTAATTTAAACAGTAATTATATTCAATTTAATGTTTTGTTGATTTAAACATGTTGAAATACTCAAGAGCATAAAGAAGTATACTTGAAATAATTAAATGTATTATTGAAGAAATATGTTTTTCAAAAAGTATCTGTCTAATTATTGATTTAATTATCATTATGAAAATGTACAGTACAGTGTAATACAATTAAAGATTAATTTTTATGTATTTAAATATATATGACTCTATACTAAATATATTTTTTCAATTAATACTTAAAAATGATTATTTAATACTATTTAAAAATATTTCTAAAATAATCAAGATTAAAGTTGTATAAAGTTATGTTTTTAATGGAGTTTTAATTATCATGATAAAATAATTATTGAAAAATTTATAATTTTTAATTTACATCTAAATTGTATCATAGAATTGAAATCCACAAAATAGCTATAAAAACTGCTTTATTGGAGAACAGTTCAGTTTTTATAGTTATTTTCTGAAGAAAGGCTGTTTTTTTTGTTTACTTGTGAATTCCTCAAAACTTTTCTCTTTAAAACTTTAAAAGTGTTTTGCTTAGATAAATATCTTGCAGCTTTGTGTAAGCTGAACAATTTTTAACTGGAAAATATTTATATAAACATTATAATACTTTTAAATAAATCAATATTTATTTAATTTAAGAATAGGAAATGATTTAAAATATTTGTCATTAAAAAAAAATCTGGTTGTTAAAAGAGAAGTTTTATGTTTTTTATCATAAAATGATAAGTTTGAAAAAATTTATAATTAAATGCTCTATATTTTTGTTGTATAATAGCATTTAAACAGTTTATTGACTAATATTATTTGATGTGTTTTATGAAGCAAATTAATACCAATTTTAAAGTTTAAATGATAATAAAATTATACATTAATAAATAAATGAAACATTAAATTAACTCATATCTACAGATTTCATTCTCATATATAACTGAAGCAATAAATACAAAACAAAATTGATACTTTATAGTGTTTTTTTAAATTTTGAGTATCTTTTTATTGATTTGTATTGATAATTTATGTAATTTATAAGATTAATTTATAACAAAATATTTTTTAGGAATCTAGAATTTATGAAGTTGCAATAAATGGTATAAGTATGTCCTCTGACTCCCTTCAAGGAACACCTTCTAGTAAGTTATAATTGTATAATATAAAAGTTTTTATGTTAATAATTTAAGTAATATTATATTATTCTTTAAAATTAAAGAATGTTTTAAATATTTATATAAAAATAACTAGTGTAAGTTACTTGATTCTTATAAAGATTTTAAAATACAGTATTATATTTCTATAATTTTTGTTTTGCAATTTGCTTTGTATTTTTTTAACATCATTAAATTTTATTTGATTCATTTATTAAAAATTCACTATATATTGTTTATAAGTTAAGAGACATACTTTTTTCTGTAATAATTTAATTAGTCAAACTTTGTTATACAGTGTATGTATTAATGCTGCACTGACTTAATAATATTTATTAATAAATGCATTATTATTAAACAATAATTTGCCTGTTTGTTTTTTAATTTCATTAATTTGCATTATATAATTTTTAGTAAAAAGTGTAATAGAAACTAATGGAGAAATGGATATTCTTCCTTCACAGAGTTTCTATAAAAATAGTCATTTTAATTATATTTTTTGATTCATTTAAATTTATTATATTTATAACTTTTGAATGAATTTTAAAGATAAAAATAAGAAATTACTTTAATTCATAAAAATAATGTAATAGTTTGCAAATGTATTGTTTTCCATAGAATTAATTTTAAATAAGACTATGGTAATTTATTTTTTATTGTTTTATACTTAAATATGCATAATTATTTAATTTTAATGTTTTTATTTGCTTTAGCTTCTCCAAACAATAATTCAAAACCATCAACTGATCCATATATAAATAATATTTTTCCTGATCTTAATATTCCAGTTTATGCAACAGTAAAAGGAGTAAGTATATATTTTAAAATATTTAAAAAGTTTTATTTTTAATTTTAATTTAAAATTATTTTGTTTTTAATATTTATAATTTTTTGCAATGAAATGATTTTTTTTTGAAAGGACAAAAAATAAAAATGACATTTTTCAATTAATCTGTCATTAAAATAAAATGACACCTTTTTCAATATCACTTTAATTAAAAATAATGTACATTTTTAAAAAGAAATTTGGTTTAATGATTATAGAAAATTTGTTTGCTGTGTGTTTTTTTTCTGTACTCAATGATAAAATAACTATATAATTAAAAAGAAAAATTTAAAAAGATGTAACTTTTCATTCATAATGATACATTTCTAGCCTGTCTTCACCACTAATAACTTGAAAGAATTTGTCTTTTTTATTAATGTTGTTTGGAACTAGATTGTTATTACAGTACTTTTTTAATTAATGTCTCATTAATGATAATAACCTATTCAATTTTTTTCTTTTTAACACATTATAACCTTTATTATGCTATTTTTATTGCAAAAAACTTAAGATAATATATTTAAATATACAGAAGAATAATGATATAAGTACACATATTTGAATTATATAAACATTTTTAATCTTTATATAAATGTTCAAGAAGTTTTTAATTCAGTAAATTTAAAAAATAAAAATATAACTTATGTAATATACTGTTAGGTAAGAATTTATTTATGCTGATGTTTCCTTTTTATTATAATTGTATATTTTATTACATATTTGTATTTATACTTGCTAAATTAAAACTATATAATTACATAGACTATCAAAAAATATCAAGGAATCTTTAAGGATAACATGTTTACTACAATAAAAAAAAAAATCAATTTATTTCATCAGAATGTAAGAAACTTTGGATCAAATTTCTATATTCTAGGTTCGATATCTAGTTATTTTTACCTGTTTTTAGGTTATCAATTGAATATGTACTTATCAGTATATCATTTCACTTACAATAAAAGTATCAAATGGAAATCCTAACATGGGGATATACAGTACATTCTATATGTGTCAAATGGGTGCTGGTGACAAGTGGTTCAACTGTCAATTGGACTATTGAAAAAGAATGTTGAAAATATTATTGTGTATTGTCAGTTTATTATATTAAAATTTTTTCTTTCGATCTATACAATATTGTAAACTGGTCAAACCTTGCATATACAGTATGTGTAGGCTGAGTTCTGTGCACAGGCTTTTTAAAAGTGAAGTTTTTAAAAAAGCATATTATTTTTTATAATGTAGTTTATTAATTTTTAGGTGTCTAGAATAACACAGTATAATAGACTAAGCAGGAATTGAATGGGTACAAAATAAATATAAGTTATACAAAATATATTGTTTAATTTTAATTTTATTTAATTTTTTAATTCTTTCCTAATTTGAGGGTTAAAACCTTTTTGTATGTGGCCTTGTATTTCAAATCAGGTTAAAAATTTTACATTCAAAAATATAGACTTTTTCAATAATTAAAAAGAAGGTATAAAAGATGAATAGAAGAAAGATGAATAAAAATGTGAATGGAATTTAAAAAACCTGTTTGAATGTTTTCAAAGCCATTTGATCTTTTTGACCTTTAAAAAGTCATTTGTTTCTTATTTTTGAAAGTTTTAATTTGATAAAATTTTAATTTTTTATATTTTATTTTAATTTATTGATTATTTATTTCTTAATGTTTACTTCACATTTATATAAAATATTTTAGCTCAGTTTTAAAATAGTTTTATTCCTATTTTCTTTATTTATATTTTTGTTTATTTAAGTGTATTAGTTTATTATAAAGTTAAGAGGGAAATTTTCAAATTTTATTGCATTTTTAGAGAGAACTTTTTAGAAGATCTTTAGAATTAATTAACTTGATAATCATTAGTTTATCTTTTATGTGATTTTGCTTTTAACCTACCATTACTCAAGGATTAATGCTGTGCTCATTTTACATTTTAAAATGCTTGTAACTTGGCTTCTTAGAAGTTTTGTGGCCAAGCTCTCATCTACTTTTCTATCCAAGTATCCCCTTCAACAAGAGTGGAATCAGAAATAATAGTCATTGCTAATGCTTTCAGTGCCATCTATGTTTCAGTTGTGTTAGACAAGTTAACATGGCACTCACCTGTGACTAATCCTGTTTCTTTTCTTTCATATTTGAAGTGGTATGATTCTAATTGCAAACATACTATTGTGGTATGTCGTAACGAGTGATTTATAAGTCCGCAAATAAATTTTACAAATAGGAACACAAGAACAAAAATGTGTATGATTGAATATTCCTTTAATGCACTCCAAACATGGTTCTTTTATCTTGTTTTGTTACAAAGATCCCAATTTAACGGATTCCTTTACCCTATTATCCTCACAGGGAAATAAGTCACCTCCTATTCTCGTACAAGTATATAATATATGCGCACGTAACACAAAACCTTGATAACAGACTTAAAAACTAATCTTATGTCTAACTTAAAACTAATATAACAGGGAAATGATTAGACTTAGGAAAGTATAGAAAGCATAGATAGGGAGTACCTGGGTCCACGTTGATTGATTGATATCTTCAGGGAGGTACCCTTTTACAGACGTGATCTTTTATTCTTTTTTACTGATTCAGCAATCCATTCTCAAGGTTCTCCGATTCTTTCAGTTTTCCTTAGTCCCTCGTGCTTCTTCCTCTCTAATCTCGACAGTCCTTTCCTATATCTGCTGTCTTCTTCCCACCTCTCTCTTTTTGAGCTTCACTCACTGCATTGCATGTCCGTTCCTTTCAAGGTCCAGCCAAAAAGTGTTCTCCTCTCTCTTTTCTCCTTCCTCCTTCCTCAGCTACATTTTCTTTTGTTTATTTCCCCAAATTCAGAGAAGCACTAATACCTTACTCCTTTGTTTCACCCCTGGTTCTGAGAAGGGGTAAGCCTCCTCCCTCAAGTAGTAATGGTCGATATGGAAAGTTCTTGAAGACAATAGAAAGAAAGTAGAAGAATAGAAATAAAATAAGGAATTGTGAACTATATACAAACTACAATATCGCTGATGGCCACAGTATCATAAAACATGATGAAATGTTTCTGAAATTGCTTGATGAGGAGTATGAGAAAGAAAATATGGGATCCTTCCTCACAGACAAATGAGAGAGAGAGAGAATTTCCATATGAAAATCCTGAAAGTGTTGAGAAAGAAACCAGATCCTCCACAGGCAACATCAGCATCAAGAGAAAAGTGTGCATAAATTGCCCAAAAAAGAATAGGAAAACAGCATCCAAGAGTGTAACTGCAACAATCTGCAGATACCGCATAATAATAATCTGCAAACAATGCAATTTTAAAATTCCAGACTAAACAGATTCAGAACTTGAATAGAAATTATGATTAAGTTTAACAATAATTTCAGATATCAATTTTCTGTTTATATATTGAAATTACTCTTAATGTATTCTAAATTAAAAAAAGTAAAATAAACATTAAAATATGTATTATTCATAACAAAACTTCCTGATCTTAGTAAAATCTCTCATTAAGAATGTGAAAACATGTAGGGTGAGTGTGGCACTTACCCTCTAGTAACGGCTTCACAAACTTGACCACAAGAACATCAGGTTAAAAATAAATCTTTAAAAATTTTTTTTGCAAAGGCCTTTGCAAAAATGCAGAAACTGGGTCAACACTTGCGTCCTGTGATCAATAAAGGTTAAAAATTTTTGTTTTACATTTAGAATATATCTTTTTTATTTGAAATTTACTTCAGAATATAATATGTTTTTTGTTCTTACTGAATTTCTAAAGTAAAAAGTTGTTTTTCAGTTTAGAAAAGCTTTTTAAAGCTGTGTGTTACTTCTTAGAAACATCCAAAAATCTGCTTAAACTAAAATCCAAATAACCAAGTGTTTTTCTGGACTATTTCTATAATAACTTTATAGAATAATGAGTAAGATAATTTGATGCTAACAGTAGGTAAAGTTTCATTAAATGATAACCTTAGTAATTAGATAATTTTAAACTTTAATAATTTAATTTAATTTAATAATATAATTTAAGTCTGGAAATTTACATTATAAAAATAACTATAAATATAGCAGGTTTTATTTGATGAGGAGCATAAAAAAAATTCAAAAATAGTTGGATACAATAAAATGCTATTGATTTCTAAAAGATGCTGAAAATGTTCTTTGTTTGTATAATGTGGATTTGAATCATTGTTTCTAATTTAGCAGTGTATTTTTTTTTAGATCAATAAGATCCAAGAATAAATTTTGTTTTTATACTATAGTAAATTATCTTTTTATACGAAGTTGTTATCATTAAATAAACTGATATAAAAACTTATATGCTAAAATTTTATGCAAATTTATTTAAACTTAATAACATTAATATTCATCTTTTATCAAATACAGTTAATATTAATATTTTAAATAAATTAAAAAGTTTTAAAACAATGTTAAGATTTGTTGTAAGTAATATTAATTTTACAATTTGCTTATTTGAAATAAAAACTAAAATATATGGTTAATTGCAATAAATTTTATTTATAATTTTACTATATATTTACATGTGTTTTTAATATTTTGTTATAAATTATATAAATTACAAATTTTGTTATAATTTATTTTAAATATTATTTATCTATGTAGAGAGCATCTCAAATAAGATCAATACCTTTTACTGGTGATTCATCAGATTCATCTGATAATGAAGATACAAGAGTCACAGTTACAACTACATCATCACAAACAACAAGTGGAGAAACAGAATCAAGTCTTTCAACAGGTAGTCCTAGTAAAAGTGGAAAAACAACTGGTAGTAGTTTATCACCTTCACCTGCTAAACAAAACTGCATATCACCTACAAAATCTGTAAAACGAGGTTAGTTTAAATTCATCTTTGTTTCAAATTTTTTAGTTCTTTTGAATGCAATGTTATTTAATTTAGGAAATAACAGATAACCAATGCTTTCATAAAATTTTTTGTACACTATTCAAATGCATATTTTATAAAATTGAATGTAATTTTTATAATATAAAAATATATACAATGTGAAAACAAAAGGTTTTATAACATTTGTGATTATATTTGAAAATCTGCAATATATATAAAATTATGATTTTCATTTAATATAAGAAGCATATATGCTTAAAAAATATTTTTATTCTATATAAAAATATAAAAACATTACTGTTAAACTTTTGTCATTTGAATTATTTGAAATAAATATATTAATATTTGATATAATAAATATTTGAAGTTCTTATAAACTTTAAAAACTTTTTTATTTTAATAGCAATTAAAACAATTTTAATAAACAAATTCAATGTATACTATAAATTTTATTATTTTTATACATAATGCAACTTTCTTCTCTAGAATTTAGTTTTTATTATATTCTGTATTTTTCATTCAAACAAGACTCATTGAGTTAAGTTGACAATCACCATTCATTCATTACACAATGCTCATTTACCATTTTCAACCTTAATAAATATACATTGAGAGGGAGCTTTCTCTAATAATCTTGCATTAGTATTGATATATCAACACAACCCAATCATTTCAAAATTTTATGAAATGATAAATTCTGCGTTTCTTACTAGTTTTAATTTAACTATAATTTTTTGAGGCAAAATATTTTGCTTTAAAAACTTATGGTTAAATTAAAAATGAATACAGAAAGTAAATAAATAAATAAATTTATTTATTTATTTACTTTCTGTATTCATTNTACATAAAATTTATTAATTAATATGACTTATAAAATTTCCTGGTATACATTGTTTTGTAAATACCTTTACAGTTAGATATTCATTTCTGCATGAAAATTAAATTGATGACATTTAATTGAACTTAGGTGATTAAAAAAAAAAAAAACTATCTAAAAGAGTTCTTTGCTTAGGTGCCATGCACTTTGAAAGAAATAATGTCAGTTTATCTGACTAAAATTTAATTTACAATAAACTTTCCATTAACAACATAAAATTAAAAAATAATTGGAAATCAATGAAAATTAAAAACTAAATAGAAAAAATCAATGAAAGAGTGTCAAGTGGAGAAGTTATTTTCAGAAGTGTTTTTATACTGGATGGAGGTAAATTCAATAGCCAGAATGGCAAGGAGGAACACCAGTACAGGAAGAGCAAAATTGGGCATATATTTTAAATGAAATTAGCCCCATTGCACCTATTTTACTATTTAATCTACAATAAATAAGCTTGAAAGTGATATATAAAATGTAAATGTAATTTATAACTGAGATGCTTCCCAGTTTTTGTAATTTCAATAAGTATAGGAAATGAAAACTAACATTAATTTTTTATGTTCTGATCAGATATACTTTTTCATTGCTTCAGTTATTTGCAGATGGCATGTGTTATACAATTCAAATGACTGTATAAAAAGTATAAAAAGGACAAACATATTTTATTGTATGTTTTTTTCTGTTTATGACCTCCCATGAACTTTCTAAAATTGTATGTTAAGTGTCAGCATTGATTAATGTTCCATGAACATTCATCAGGAATGTTCATCAGGATCTCAGAATATGATAGCCATCATTTTACTTATAGAGGTTAAATAAATATTCAAACATTTTTTCTCATGTGAATTGCTATGATTTTTGTAAATAATATAATTTTTGTAAATATGAAAAGCCAGAAATGTAGCATATCAGTAAAACAGATATAAATAGAGATTATATGTAAATATATATATATACGGTCGACCCCCCATAACACTATTGATAATTCCGTTTTATATGAATTCCATGTTGTACGAGTCACTTAGATTTTACAATATCTTTTTTANATATATACTATTAACTTGAGATCAAAAGTTTATAAATTAAAAACAAATAATATATTATTTTAAAAAATAAAAAGTTAAATTGATTTAAAAGCAGTTTAAAATTTAATGTAATTATGACTTAAAAATACAATATTTCAAATAGTGTTATTCTATTTATTATTTTTTGATAGAATAAAATTAAAAATATTCAAATTTCAAATCCTTAATAAAACATATCATGCACTTTCAAAAATTGCATATGAAATTACTATAACATATAAAATAATATATCATTATTTACTGTATTCATAAATAAAATTTTTAACTATATAATTTTTAGACAGAAAGAAAATGAATAAAAATATAACACTTCCTTTTCTATTTATAAATAAATTTTTAATCAACAGGTATCAAAATAAATAAATAAATAATTTATTTATTTATTTTGATACCTGTTGATTAAAAATTTATTTATAAATAGAAAAGGAAGTGTTATATTTTTATTCATTTTCTTTCTGTCTAAAAATTATATAGTTAAAAATTTTATTTATGAATACAGTAAATAATGATATATTATTTTATATGTTATAGTAATTTCATATGCAATTTTTGAAAGTGCATGATATGTTTTATTAAGGATTTGAAATTTGAATATTTTTAATTTTATTCTATCAAAAAATAATAAATAGAATAACACTATTTGAAATATTGTATTTTTAAGTCATAATTACATTAAATTTTAAACTGCTTTTAAATCAATTTAACTTTTTATTTTTTAAAATAATATATTATTTGTTTTTAATTTATAAACTTTTGATCTCAAGTTAATAGTATATATGTTGTTTTTTAGATGCATCAATAGAATCCGTTTTGTCTGATGACTATGCAATTCCACCTGATGCTGTTTCTTCTGATACCATTAGTATTGTTTCAGTTGAACCACAAGCTGTCAAAATGTCAATCACTCAAGTCAGTCCCAAAAAAGTAAGAAATTTTATATTTTTTATTAAAATAATATTTATATTTTACTAACTTTTGTTGAAATAAATAAATCATAATTCAATATTAAAGTTGTTTTTAATTTCCAATTAATTAATTTGACAAAAAAAATTTTTAAGTTGGTAAAAATTTTACTTTACTTGATAATTTAAATAAACAAAATTTATAAAGTGAACAATTAAAGTCAATATCATAGTAATTTTATTTGTACTGTAATTTAATTAACAATTTTTTTAATGATGATTGTGAAAAATTATAGGTTTATAAGTAAAGTTATATTGTAACTGATTATATAAACAAATAAGATAGTTTTTTTATTTAGATTCTTATTATTTTTTGAAATATAGTTTCTTATTATAATTAGGCTGCAATTTGAAAAAATTGTAAACCTATTAAATTCTCTGTCATTTGTCTGTCTATCCTTCCTTAATCTCGAGAATGGCATTGCATAGATGAAAGCAAAGACCATATATGGATAGCTTAGGGTCTGGAGGCCTTGATTAACTATAGATGAGCTTTTGTTGTAAACCAGAAGTCATGTTATTTCAATTCAAAAATTTACACCTGAAAAGAGTTAGATAGATGACAGGCATGACTCCATTGCTAACAGAAAAGTATGATGTACAGGAGCAAGACACTATAGTACTAATTTAAAGTGGAGAGTATATTTTAAATGAAATAAATTAATAAAAATATGATTAAAATTTGCAGCCCAGCATTGTGACAATATCACAATAAATATTTGCTTGTTGATATTTTGATATTATTGAGTTAAACATTTTTGAAAAATACAATATCAAAATTTTGTCATTTTAATTTTAAGCTCATCTCAGTCATTGATTCTAGATTGTTTTGCTTGTAGTACAGTGTTTGAATTTATTACTAATACTTTGATTTTTATTTTATTGATTAAAATAACAATCTTAGCTCAAGAAAAATATCTAGGTGAAAATAACAATATTTTTTTTGACTAGGTGACTAGGTTTCACTAGGTGAAAATAAAGATATTTAAAATTACCAGGGTTCCAACATTTTTTAATAAGATGAAAAGGGTTCTATGATAAAAATATGTTGGAAACCACTGTCTTAAATTATTCATTTTTATGGTAAATTAAAATTGGGTATTTTCAAGCAGAATATCCTGTATAATTTAAATAAAATATTAGCAAGCTTTTGCACTTTATTAATTTGAATTTTTTAACTTAATTAGAAGAGAAAAAAGAACAAATTTGTATCCAATAGTTGTAAGAACTCACTTTCATGGTAATTTGCATTTATTCAATGTCCCATTTTTCAAAAAAATTTTCCAGTATATTCTGAAACAATCTAAGAAAAATCACATAAATATTTACTATATTTTCTACTCTGTATACTGTAAGTTGAAATCTTTTAAAACTCTCTTTGAAAAAGACATTTTCCTCTAACAAAATAATAGTATTAGGCGTAGGAGGTTGCTACTGCTGTCATGTGACAAAAACTTAAATGTCTTAGAATTATTTTATCTGACATAGTGATTCTTAGTCAGCCAGAATAAAATGCTTGTTGTAAATTTGTAATATACCACATGACACAAAAAATGCAGGGTTACACAAAATTAGGGTTCTAATCAAGTGTTCTATTTTTCATTGAAACAATAAATTTTGTTTGTGTAGTAAATAATATATTAATTGAATAATTATTTTTAATTCTTAAAAAATAAATCATTAATTATATATGAAATGAATTTTTCATTTAATTTGTATTGAAGAACTATTCAAATATTATGTCAATAGTTTATGGGGAGGGGAATTCATTTGTATCTCATGGTGGGAGGAGGGATGGTCAGTCTTTGATGATATAAGATTGTACTTATTGTTTTTCACCCACCAGTTGTCGCAAAATTTTTGGAGGATGACTGCAATATTATTATAGCATTCTTTTAAAATTGTTTATTATATATCATGCAACTTTCATGTTCTGATATATATTTTGACAAGAATTTATATTTTTCCATTTTATAGGCTGTGTCAGTCTGTAAAATGAGGATTGCAATGATCTGCATTCAGAATTCTGCAGTCAAGGTGCACTGTGAAAGTAGTTCATTACCAACTTGTAGCTGCCACAATAAATAAAAGTAATGTTGTAAACAGATATAATTGTGTGAAAATAATTTCCCTGTATTTGTGAATGGTTTTAACTTTTGGTCTGATGGCATAATTAAGGGGAGAGAATACCTTGATTTCTGATGGCTGATGATGATGTGGTAAGGGAATCAAAGTAGGATACATTTTTGCTGATATAAGATTTGAATGGCTTCTGATTATAAGAAATGATAAAACTATGTTGAAAATAAATCAATGAAAATTCTTAAGCAAACTTCATGGCATTTCATTGTATTATCTTTCATATTTAATTTTCACAACACTTATAAAAATATTTGAAGTTTTTTCTAATGAATGTTCTATATGTCTTTCAGGAATCTTTAGAGAAAAGTGGTTATTTAACTAAATTAGGTGGAAAATTTAAAACATGGAGACGTAGATGGTTTGTTCTGAAAAATGGAACACTAAGTTACTATAAAACTCAAGTATGTATACTTTATAATAATTTATTTATTAATAATAAGTATAAGCTTTAATCTTTAAGCTATTAATGGTAAATAAATATATTTCATATCTTGTTGATTATATTTTACTGAGAAATTAGAATAAAAATATTGAAAAAAATAACAATATTTCAAAAATTCTTTAGGATTGTTTTCCATTTATGTCACATGTATACACATATATATTATATGTCCATAAATGTAATGGAATATTTTAAGTAAGAAAATATACTATATATTGTAATTTCAACTCATTTGTATTATATTTATAATTATCTCAATTACAAATTATTATCTATTTTAAAAGTTGGCATACAAGTTATATTTACATAAATTAAAAGTCAAAAGAATTACCTATTGCATTATTCAATAGTTTTCTACAAGTCAGTTTTACTAATGTGACTCTGGGGACTGAAGGATGAAACTAATGCATCATGTTTAATTTTCAAACTTTTCAATAATTAATTTTCTGTATCTTATGATGATATCATAATAATGTAATTCTTTCTATTTATTTATAAAAATTACTTCTATATTATTTCAGAGTAAAGTAAAAATTAATTACTATAAATTTTTAATGTTTATTTAAGAAATTGTAGTCAATTTTTAATTACTATTTAATGATGGCTCTAAAGGGAATATTGAAATGTTGATTTATCTTTTGTTAATTTTTTTTATCATTCACTATAAAATAAAAGCTTACAATTAAAAACTGAAAATTTAATTTAATAATAGAATTTAAAATCATTAAACTGAAATAATTAGTATACAATAATAATTTTAAGACTTATTAATTTTTGTATTAATTAAATAATAAAATGTAATTCAGAACTGAAAGTTCAGTAATTTAAAATGATTCACAATTAAGTTTTAATTATTTCTTGGATTATTACATATAATTTTCATAAATTATTGATTTATTTATTTCCTTGAAGAACTTAATATGAAAATTTTATTACTTTAGTAAATATATTTTAATGATATTATATTAATAATTCAAAATAATTTATAAACAAGTTAAATTTATCGTATAAAACTTCATTTTGATTCAATAATTATGTTCAGTATTTATGATTATTTATTAAATTGTTTGTTTTTTAAATTAAATTACAGTCATTGTATTATATCATAAATTACAGGCATTTAAATTTACATCAAATTTTGATAAGAACTTTAAAATACTACTCTTTAATTAAAATATAATTTGTTACGGTTTAATAGTTATTAATTGATGCCTCTCAGTAGTTAGAATGAATTATTTTTGAACTAATTTTTTTAATTACTACATTTTTCTATTAATTTTTTAGTGATTAATATTGTAATTTTATCAGTTTGATGTGTAAGTTTATTTTGTAATTTTCATTAATTAATAGTTTTTTTTTAAATTTTATATCAATTTAATGAATTATATTTTATGTCTGTATATAATAGAGAATTATTTCAAATTAGTATTTCCATTGGTCAGACATTGAATTGTATTATTTTGCTCAACTTAGATAACTATTATTGATTTTTAATATTTAAAAGAATTTATTAGATTTTATATAGTTCTTGTTTCTTTCAAAAACTCTTATAAATATTCTGAAATTTAGTTGGTTTAAATGCTTCAGTTAATCTTATGCCATTCTCTACACTAGGGATTGTAAATTTACCGACTTTTTCATTTACCGGTAATTTGGTAAATTAAAATTAAAATACCGGTTTACCGGTAAATTACCAGTAAATTTTTTTTTTGAAAAATAAAATTAAGGTGATAAAAAATATGTCATTATTATTTCGATTTCACATTTTTTATTTCAAAGATATCAAATATAAAAAATATAAAAATTAAAGTGTTATTCTAAACAAACTATAATAATAAATATAGAAATAAACAGAAATAAAATAATACAGAAAAATAAAAATACAACAGAAATAATATATAGTACCTAATACCATTTTATTGATTACCACTTTTAAAATTAACTTTTCAAGAAACTTAAATTATTTATAGTATTATCTCCTAATTTTGATCTAAGTTTTGTACAAAATAATCCAGATCCTGAGAATACCCTTTCTGATTCAACACTTGTTGGACGAATGGTCATTACATTAAAATTAAACAAAAAATACCTCACATAAAATTAATAATGAGGTATATTGTTGCCTACACTTACCTGTTTTTTTTTTTTTTTTTTCAATGTCCCTTTAGCCCTTTTAAATATCTATAAACACAATATTTTCTACATAGAAATTTCTAGTATGGCTTTTTCATTTACCTAATTACCGGTAAATTTCAAAAATTTACTGCTAAGTTTACTGAATTTTGTCAATTTAAATTGGTAAACCGGTATACAATCCCTAATCTACACATTTAAAAAGTAACTAATATATTATAATACAATTTTCAGACTGAAAAAGTAAACTAGTTTGTTCTATGTATTGCTCACTAGGAGCTAAAAAAATTATAATTGAAATTTCTACAAAAATAAATATGGAGTTAGTATTTTTGCTTATGAATAAAAAAAAAAAAAAAACAGTAAATAGAAATCCAATAGTGTAAAATGGTGACAACTAAGAACTTGAATATGTTATTAGTGAGCATCATATAAGTGTTAGTTTTATAATAAGATTTGTGATTTAAAACATTGATCTTCATTTGCAGAATCTAGTAAAAGTTTAATGCAGAAAAGTATTTTAAGAAATAAAACTTTGTTCTGATTTCTAGAAGAAAGGTTTTGTTGTATTCTTATTTTGTATCACTTGTAGTCTGTTTTAACAGATAAAAAAAATAATAAAGCATTTTATTTTATTCTTATCAATAAAAACAAAACATTTTTTATTTTTGATCCTTGCTTAATAGGAACATTCTTTAAAAATATTAAAGAGAACTGAATATATATTTCTCAAAAAATTTTGAATAAAATAAACAAAACAGAATAATTCTAGGTAGTATAAAAATTAAAAAATCAAGTAATTATTAGTTGTTTTTATTTATTTATTAAATACTATACATCAACACCCAAAATCAGCTAATAAATTCCAACACTTTACTCAAACAAATGTTTACTTTCGTTTTCAAATGGACATCTTCAGCTTACAACTGTTGAACATAGAATGGAACTAATAATTTAAAAAACAGAACAACTTAAGTTTAAAAACAAATAACATTCAAATTTTTCCAAGTAGAAACTGGCACATGCACATTACAGTGCTCTCTACAATATGGGAATAAACATAAATAACTGATATGTTCATGCAACTTTTTACACACCCAGAGGAAAGTATTTATTTTAGCAAATATTTTTGTATAAAAGTTCTCTCTATATATTTATTTATTTATATTTTATTTTATTCTAATTTATAATATATTTTATAGAATGATGTCTGTCGCAAACCCCAGGGACAGATAATTTTAGATGAAGTATGCAGGGTTAACAGGGCAGAAGGTGCAGCAACATTTGAGGTATTGTATTACATTTTTGTTTAAATAAATTGACAAAATAAAATAAAATAAAAAATGTTTCCAAATCGATAATAAAAAAAAAATATAAAAACTTTTTATGTTATAGTTGTATAATTTTCTTTTTATTACATACCATATTTACTCGCATATAAGACAAGGTTTTTATACATTTTTCACTGCTTCAAAAACATAGGTCGTCCATAGGTATGTTTGAAGGATTCTTTGCGGTTTTGTGATAATTTTTGTGAACCATGTATTCACATTTTTTAATGGATGCTCATTCTATTGTGTTTAAAAACAAAAGTATTTTATCTGGGTCGTTTGAATCATTCTTGTGTATTTTCAAGACTAAAGCTGAAGATAAATAGCAATAGGAAAAGCAATGCTTTTGAATTGAATTCCAAAATCACACAGGAGCCTGAAATAAGTTTAAATTTATTCCCAGATGAAAATAGATGATTTTTCAGAATTCAGAATTCGGAGAAACCCATAAGTGTAATCGACAGAGTGGATTTGACTGTTAAGAATTGACAAAAAAGGTTCCAGACTGTTCAACTTTACATGAACAAATTATGTTGTCGATTTTACAAGATTTTTCCTTAAAGTTTAAAATCTCAGTAATTTTTACAGAGCAATGTGTGCATTTATGTGTATTTGATATAGAATTGGAATTGTATTAATAAATCTAATTTTCTTTAATTTGATCTTTTAAGTCACCTCGTCCTATATGTGAGATTGTCTTATATGCGAGTAAATACGGTATATTCTTCTAATTAACTTTAAGTTTTGATTTATACAGATATCTAGTTATAAGAAGTTGTTATATTTGATTAGAAATATATATCAGGTATATACAGGTATCCTTCATTTAACACGGTAGTTATGGTTTGGAAAAGTGTCATGTTATGCAAATCTGTGCCATATGAAACAAAGGACTAATGCAAAACATGGGGTTATGTCCCAGAAGTTAGCAAATGTATACTATTCTTTTTCGTTACTAAGAGAAATATGTTTATTAAAGTAATCAATAATTTTTTTTCAATCAATAATTAATTAACAATCACAATTAAAAGTACTGTATTTTGCATTAACATTAATTTTAGTTAAATGAGGGAGTTTTCTTCTTACAAAATATGCACTATTTTGTTGATCTTGATCAGAAGTATCAGCAACATTTTCATATTTTTTACTTTTATCATAAAAATATTTTATTGATGATGAAATAAAATATGTTTTTAATCAGAAATTTTTGAATTTCCGTCGGATGAATAAATTATTTTTTCACAAATTAAAGACAAAGTCGCTCTAAAAATATATTTTAGACGATCACCATTTTTACATAGTGTTCTAGAACAAATTATAGACAGCTGGACCTTCCTTTTTAGGCTACACAACTGCCTACATTTAAAAAAGTTCCTTAAAAAACACAAAAACCAATAAAGATTAAAAAATTCTTCTTTAAAATTGGAATGGTAAATCTTGCGACGTCTTATTAGTTCATCCTTATCCAGTTGGGTTTCTGGCTCCTTTTATCTACCGAGGATTAGTGCTGACAAATGTAGATTACGCCAAGATATCCCTCTGGTGACGAATTTTAACGATATATTTGAATTTCTGACGGATGAATAAATTATTTTTTCACAAATTGCTCTAAAAAGTTGCTCTAAAAATATATTTTAGACAATCACCACTTTTACATAGTGTTCTAGAACAAATTATAGACAGCTGGACCTTCCTTTTTAGGCTACACAACTGCCTACATTTAAAAAAGTTCCTTAAAAAATGGTGATCGTCTAAAATATATTTTTAGAGCGACTTTTTCTTTAATTTGTGAATCAGAAATTTGTTTTAGAGAGTTGAGTTTGTTCAGTCAAGCATAAGCGACTTTTTTCCAGAATTTGTGTTTGAATACTGAATTGATTGATATAGTCTGGGCTTTTATGCATTATACCAAATTTGACTCCATGACATCATCATTATATTGATTGGCATAAGATAGTGATTTACTTTTGTCATTAATGGTACAAAGAATTTTGTATCATTGCTATGTTTTGAACTAATGTTGTTGTAAATACAGAATAAGCTTTAAATCTAACAATATTAGGGTACTGGAAATTTTTGATGATAACATGGAAATTTGCAATAACAAATTGTTATGAACTCTGTAAGACAAAATGAAGATCACCTATCAAAGGATAGAGGATATCTGGGAAAATAAGTTAGTTAAAAGTACCAACAATTTCAACTTAATGAGACTGTATTAAATTGAAAATCCTACTGTGCCAGACCCTGTAGACAGTTTTGAGTTAACTCAATTTGATTTAGCAAGGTTTTACTGTATATGCATTTCTTGATTTTGATAGTTTTTTTTAATTAAAATATATGTAACTATTAAATCACATAACAGAAAGGTGATTTATTACTTTGAGATTTATCAATTCCATAAGGTGTTGAATAGCATGCTATTGATAAATTAATCACAATGTTAAAGCATGTTTCTTGTCTCTCTATAAGTACCGATAAACTTGCAAATCCCAGTAAATTTCTGAATAAATAACGTGGATTAGAAAAAACTTAACATAACGTGAACTGACGACATAAATATTTTCTCTTTTCTATCTGCATAACATAAATAAAGAGTTAATATATATGCCTATCAATAAATTCTAAATAATGCAAGAAAAGGACAGTAATTATGTTTTATTGAAGGTATAATTCATTTTATTTTCTTTGTCATTTTAACAACAGTTGAGTGAGATTTTTGCTCCACCTTTTATTGATTTTTTTCTTTGCAGAATTATTTCATTACTTCCTAGTATTGACTTATTTGAAAAATTTATTAATTTTTTTGCCTTGAGTATTATAAATCCTATTTTTTGCTTTTAAATACAACCTTTTACTATTTTAATAATAAAAACAATAATTTTTATTTATTAATTTGAATTTTAAATACAAGATCATTTTTTGTTATAAAAGAAAAATATATTATATAATTAAAAGTAAAAATACTGATTTGAGGTAAATAATTATCTCAAAATAGCTAATAAAGATTTCTTATAGAAGGATGATTAAAATAACTAATTGGACCGAAATGAATTTTTACTTTTGAAAAAAACTTAAAATTTTCAAAACAAATACTTAAAATGTAAATTACAAATATAAAATATATGTAATAAATATATGATAAAATTTTAATGTATAATATCAAATCTATATTTTTATGTTATACAATATTCTTTAATTTTATTATATTCTTTTCATAACAAGTTTATACATATTTTTAGATATCTACTGGAAAACGCACATATTATTTAACTGCTGATTCAATAAATACAATGGAAGAATGGGTTAAAGGTAGGTTTTAAAGTTTATTTATTTATTTATTTTTTGATAAATGTAAGATGTAAATTATTTGTTGTAGAAATTTGAAGTGTAAGTAAAAATTTAAAATCTACAAAGTGATTATAATTCTTTTTTTAATAGAAGTAAGAGTTTTTATTTTAAAACATTTTCTAAAGTTTTCCTCTTTAGGGTCAGATTCAGGAATTTCATTAGGGGATGTGCTTCATGTGAATATCAATATCCAAAATCAATTATTTTTAGTATCAAGACTGTGATGTATATAAATAGATGGTTTTCATTAATCAGAAAGAAATATTTTTATTTTCAATGGATTTAAAAGTAACATTCATCTTAGATGTTTTCTTGCATATAGATCTGTCATTTCATCTAAGTTTACATCAATGTCTTTATGTGTCATTAACAAAATAAGTATGTTAAATCTCTGTTCACTTGTACAGCTTTGTAAATCATCATGCACAGTACATGTCTCAATAACAAATTTGCTCTTTTAACACCAGATGAAATTACTGGTATTAATAAAAGATTTAAAACTTTAGTAATATTTGGGAACATTTAGAACAACTTCTGCTATTAGATAATGTCAATCTTATACTATCAGACTTATCATCCATCTCACACCAAACTCTTTTCCATAGTTTTAATTCATGTTTAAATTCATGTTTAATTCATGGCAAATCATCTACAAAATAATTTAAAATTTCATTTTCTAGTTTTTCAATTAATTCACAGCTCATATTTAATGGAATCAATAGAATATCGTAATCACATTATTAGCCATTTTCTCAAACCTCAGATTAAATTAGAGAATCTAATTTACTCTGATCTTATATACAGTAGAGTGTCGCTTATCTGAATCAATTGGGAACTGGGATTGTTCGGATAACTTATTTTTCGGATAACCGATTATGTACGAAAAAATATATTAACCTATGCCATGTTGAAATTTTTCTCCGTTGAATTTTCATCGATGTTAAGCCTAACGTAAACTTTTTAAAATAATAATTGTGGCTATTGTATCGTTAAAAATGATTTATTTATTTTTTACAAACAAAATAAATATATTGAAAAATATAAAAACAAAAAAATTATACTTTAGAAGTTAATCTAGTATCAAAAATGTTTGATTCAGCACGACAAACAGTCTTCAGAAAAACACCACACAAAAGTGCCAGTGCTGCCAGCTAAAACACACACACCAACAAGAAAAAATATTGGAGTAGCCCAACATATAGCCAAAGATTGCAGCGCCACAGCACTAGCAAAAATTTAAATTTGCTGACTGGAATGCTGTTTATCCGAAATGTCGGTTAACCAGCTTTCAGATAAATGACGCTCTATTGCACTCTTGCTGTATATAACATCAAATTCTGAATATCTTCTCTAGACTGTTCTAACACTGATTTCACACGAGACACCATTTCAAATGCTTGTACAATATCTAAAGTTGATCCTTGTAGTTTTGTAGAAAAACGTTTAACATAACTGAAAAATTACAGAACTGTTTGGAAACAAATGATCATTGTAAAATCAGTCATTTTTTTTAAACATACTAAATGCTTCTATAATGGTTTTGCTATCACACACCCTTTCTCGTAAGATGAAATTGCATCTGAACACTCAGCTGAAAGTTCATATATTGTATTAAATTTTATAAAACTGTGTTTTTTCTATCCTTCATGTTTCATAAAATAAACCTAGTTTTGACTTAGAATTTTGTGCTGATTCACTATTTTTATTTTTACTATTAATATCACAAATAACTTGTTCTAATCTTTGAATCTTTTTAGAAGAATCAATTTCACTTTGTTGAATAATCATAGTCTTCCACGTTTTCAACTTGCTCCTTTCCAATTGAATTATCACGTGCACATTTGTTGTTTTCTGTCAAGTGAAATAGCTTGGTAAATGCTTTTACAATAGTAATTTTCCTTTTCATGTTTTATCCAAAAATATTTTTAACTTCTAGAACACCCACCTAACCGCTAGCTCTTCTATCTTGACTAAAATTTCTCACTCACCCACAAAAAGCCATTTTTATGGGATGAGTGAGATATGTCAATATTTTTGTCTTTTATGGAATATCATTATCTCCAAATCCTATTATGGTCATTATCTTGAACCTGCCTTAAACCAATTATTGTAAGGTGCACAAACAAAATAATTGTATGTGCATGTGGGAAAAAAGTAACTATGAAACTGTGTTACGAGATAGTTTACAGTGTTGCCAGATTTGGCACCACAGCAGATTATTTTTTTAAACAGTAAATTCCACAAGAAAATTTTTAATGGAATTACATAGATGATTGGCGTGATCAGGAAAAGTATGGTGTATAGGGGCAAAACACTATTAAAATTGAGAGCATATATTTTAAATTAAATAAATTAAAAATATGAATAAAAATTGCAGCTTGGCATTGTGACAATGTCACATTATAATTTTATTGATTTTTTTATTATTATTACTATTATTTTTTTTATTATTATTACTATTATTTTTTTTAATTAAAATACAGTAAAAAGTTTGGGGCTGACTAACAAAGGTGCAGTATAGCTTAAATACACTAAATACTTTCTTAAATATCCTCTGCTGAAATAGAAATACTTATTATGATATAAAATACAGTATGCTTTGGATACATAAGTTATGATAACATTAAAACATATAGTTTCAATGCTATTTAAAATTCAAAATTTATTACAACTCAATCTTTAAATATAATAATAAAAAGTATATTTTTAAATTAATAGATAAAACTTTTAAAAACTTTTAGATTATTATCTTTAAAAAGTCATTATCATAGGCTTGATGTAAAATAACTGCATATCTTGTCATGTCCACGCCATAATGTCATATGTCACTTTTCTTCTAACTGATAAGTGAGTGAAGTTATCGAAACAACAAAGATTTTCAATGAAAACTTCCTATGAAGAGAAGTTACCATTGAAAAATCAGGTCAATATATCATAAATTGAACTTTTTATATGATTTCAAACTCTTTTGATTTTTCTCTAAAATTGTTAAAAATTGGATATATGACCTTCTAGCACATCTGACAATCTCTTCATG
>NW_019384312.1:1407062-1445344 GCF_000671375.1 Centruroides sculpturatus | reverse complement strand
GTCTTCTCCCATTCTTTCCAAATGGCCAAACCACCTCAGAATAAGTAAAAAAAAAATTTTAATTTATGGAGTCTGAGAAGGTTTCGTTAAGAATTGAAAGTTTAGAATGACTCAAATTATTTACTTTTTGAAACTGAAACATTTATTATAGTTATAACAAAGTTGTGTAGAGATAAACTGCATTTCAGATCTGTTTCTTCTAAATCTAAATCATAAGTTTTGTATTAATCAATAATAATCAACATAAGCAAATTTTTTTCTAATGGTAAGTATACATATAAAACGTAATAAAAAAGATTATCTAATCTTGTCATTGTCCATAAGTTTCAAATTTTAAACGATAAATACAATTTTCAGATTTTTTATTTAAGGTTGATTTTCTTATTAATCAAATCATTTCTATTAAAATTTTGTTATAAGTAAAAGGAATGAATAAATAATTTCCTATAGATAAAATATAACACTAAAGGAATATATATTTTTCGTTTGTTATGTAAACAGAAAACATTCATAAATAGTAATGAAATCTATTTTATGTTTGTAATTAATAAATAAACAGCTTTTTATTTTGAGTTTATGCAGTCCTTCAGATTGATGTCATGATTAATGGAAAATAAAAAGTAGGAAAAGAAATTTTCAATCTGTTTAACAGTCCAATTATTAAAAAGTATGTAAGAAAATAATAAAATATGCATGTAAATTTTAAACTGGTTTGAATACAATTGTCCTATTTAATTGGACACAAAAATAATTTTTAGATGTTTATTCAAATAATGTAATTAACATCAAAGTTAATTCTTGATAATTACACATATATCTAAAGAAAGAACTCAAGAAGTAACAAATATGTTCTTGCTCTAACTAGCCCTAAGCCAGATATTATTAATTTATGTTCTTAGATAACATATCTAACTCTCTAAGCTATTGAGATATTATTTTTGTCTTCTAATAGGATTTTATGTAGTTCCATGAATTTTTATATTAATATAAGCAATTTGCATTAAATANTTATGTTATACAATATTCTTTAATTTTATTATATTCTTTTCATAACAAGTTTATACATATTTTTAGATATCTACTGGAAAACGCACATATTATTTAACTGCTGATTCAATAAATACAATGGAAGAATGGGTTAAAGGTAGGTTTTAAAGTTTATTTATTTATTTATTTTTTGATAAATGTAAGATGTAAATTATTTGTTGTAGAAATTTGAAGTGTAAGTAAAAATTTAAAATCTACAAAGTGATTATAATTCTTTTTTTAATAGAAGTAAGAGTTTTTATTTTAAAACATTTTCTAAAGTTTTCCTCTTTAGGGTCAGATTCAGGAATTTCATTAGGGGATGTGCTTCATGTGAATATCAATATCCAAAATCAATTATTTTTAGTATCAAGACTGTGATGTATATAAATAGATGGTTTTCATTAATCAGAAAGAAATATTTTTATTTTCAATGGATTTAAAAGTAACATTCATCTTAGATGTTTTCTTGCATATAGATCTGTCATTTCATCTAAGTTTACATCAATGTCTTTATGTGTCATTAACAAAATAAGTATGTTAAATCTCTGTTCACTTGTACAGCTTTGTAAATCATCATGCACAGTACATGTCTCAATAACAAATTTGCTCTTTTAACACCAGATGAAATTACTGGTATTAATAAAAGATTTAAAACTTTAGTAATATTTGGGAACATTTAGAACAACTTCTGCTATTAGATAATGTCAATCTTATACTATCAGACTTATCATCCATCTCACACCAAACTCTTTTCCATAGTTTTAATTCATGTTTAAATTCATGTTTAATTCATGGCAAATCATCTACAAAATAATTTAAAATTTCATTTTCTAGTTTTTCAATTAATTCACAGCTCATATTTAATGGAATCAATAGAATATCGTAATCACATTATTAGCCATTTTCTCAAACCTCAGATTAAATTAGAGAATCTAATTTACTCTGATCTTATATACAGTAGAGTGTCGCTTATCTGAATCAATTGGGAACTGGGATTGTTCGGATAACTTATTTTTCGGATAACCGATTATGTACGAAAAAATATATTAACCTATGCCATGTTGAAATTTTTCTCCGTTGAATTTTCATCGATGTTAAGCCTAACGTAAACTTTTTAAAATAATAATCGTGGCTATTGTATCGTTAAAAATGATTTATTTATTTTTTACAAACAAAATAAATATATTGAAAAATATAAAAACAAAAAAAAATTATATTTCGGAAGTTAGTTTTAATATAAAATTATAATGACTAGCGCCATCTAGTTTCAAAAATGTTCTGATGATGAAACAAGATATCTTGGGTCAACCAGTCAAGGTCAGCAGGTCATGACCAGAGATATGTCTGGAATAACACGGGACAGATAAATGGGATTGTCAAAATTCGATTTCGCAACATTCGCATTTCCAACTTTCCAATGAGCAACACATGCGTGAAACTTCTACTAGTGCCTGTTTGTAGAAAGACTGTCGCCATTTTGTATTTTATTTTGACTTGGTTCTTGGTTCCCTGAGTACCTACAAGTCTGGGTTTTTTGTGTGTGGGCATGATTTGGGCACCTAATACTCTGTGCCAAATTGCAACTCCTGACATGTACTCCTTCATACCTCTAAAGTGATAAGCTGTTGATGGCACCACGATTTTATAAACAAGACATAGTCTTGTCAACAAACAAACATTTTCAGTCATTTTAAACAGCAATCTTCAGGCTCTATCACAAAAAAGTTTAAACTCAAAAGCTACATTGTAGAACAAACATTTTATTATTAACTTAGAAGTTAGATTAGGACTATTCAATGGGATTGGTATTGATCCCTTAAGGCATAATGAGAGATTTGTAAGGAGTCAATTAGCAAATTAGATACATATTTTACAAGCATATATAATATTTTGATACTGTTTAATTATTTAATAAATACAATCAATTAAAAATTCTTAAATATTTTCGCTGTCATTTTCAAAATTTTCCAATATTAAAAATAATTGTGTGTATGTGTATGTCTGTGTATGTATCATCATCATCATTATCCATTCCTGCTGATACCCAGAGAGGTGTACAGGTCAACATGGTGAAAAAATCAAACTTTTATACTACCATCCACTACTTTTTTTCCAAACTCTCCTATCAACAGACAAGTTTTTAGCTTAGATTAAAGTTATATTCCTTTCATCTAAAGCCTGCTTAACATTATCAATTCACCTTTGTCTAGGTTGTCCCTTTTGTTTTTTCTCTTTGATTTTAGCTTTGAATACCTGTTCGGCCAGTCAGTCTTCTCCCATTCTTTCCAAATGGCCAAACCACCTATATGTATATATATATATTGGAAATGTTTATACACTAAATTTATATGCTAAATCATAAACTTTTTATTTTGTTTTATCTAGTTTACTTGTTTTGCTAGATTAATTCATAAGATTATTTAAATATTTTATTTTTATGTTTATAAATTAAAATAAAAATCTTAGAAATATAAACATATTAATAAANTCGTGGCTATTGTATCGTTAAAAATGATTTATTTATTTTTTACAAACAAAATAAATATATTGAAAAATATAAAAACAAAAAAATTATACTTTAGAAGTTAATCTAGTATCAAAAATGTTTGATTCAGCACGACAAACAGTCTTCAGAAAAACACCACACAAAAGTGCCAGTGCTGCCAGCTAAAACACACACCAACAAGAAAAAATATTGGAGTAGCCCAACATATAGCCAAAGATTGCAGCGCCACAGCACTAGCAAAAATTTAAATTTGCCGACTGGAATGCTGTTTATCCGAAATGTCGGTTAACCAGCTTTCAGATAAATGACGCTCTATTGCACTCTTGCTGTATATAACATCAAATTCTGAATATCTTCTCTAGACTGTTCTAACACTGATTTCACACGAGACACCATTTCAAATGCTTGTACAATATCTAAAGTTGATCCTTGTAGCTTTGTAGAAAAACGTTTAACATAACTGAAAAATTACAGAACTGTTTGGAAACAAATGATCATTGTAAAATCAGTCATTTTTTTTAAACATACTAAATGCTTCTATAATGGTTTTGCTATCACACACCCTTTCTCGTAAGATGAAATTGCATCTGAACACTCAGCTGAAAGTTCATATATTGTATTAAATTTTATAAAACTGTGTTTTTTCTATCCTTCATGTTTCATAAAATAAACCTAGTTTTGACTTAGAATTTTGTGCTGATTCACTATTTTTATTTTTACTATTAATATCACAAATAACTTGTTCTAATCTTTGAATCTTTTTAGAAGAATCAATTTCACTTTGTTGAATAATCATAGTCTTCCACGTTTTCAACTTGCTCCTTTCCAATTGAATTATCACGTGCACATTTGTTGTTTTCTGTCAAGTGAAATAGCTTGGTAAATGCTTTTACAATAGTAATTTTCCTTTTCATGTTTTATCCAAAAATATTTTTAACTTCTAGAACACCCACCTAACCGCTAGCTCTTCTATCTTGACTAAAATTTCTCACTCACCCACAAAAAGCCATTTTTATGGGATGAGTGAGATATGTCAATATTTTTGTCTTTTATGGAATATCATTATCTCCAAATCCTATTATGGTCATTATCTTGAACCTGCCTTAAACCAATTATTGTAAGGTGCACAAACAAAATAATTGTATGTGCATGTGGGAAAAAAGTAACTATGAAACTGTGTTACGAGATAGTTTACAGTGTTGCCAGATTTGGCACCACAGCAGATTATTTTTTTAAACAGTAAATTCCACAAGAAAATTTTTAATGGAATTACATAGATGATTGGCGTGATCAGGAAAAGTATGGTGTATAGGGGCAAAACACTATTAAAATTGAGAGCATATATTTTAAATTAAATAAATTAAAAATATGAATAAAAATTGCAGCTTGGCATTGTGACAATGTCACATTATAATTTTATTGATTTTTTTATTATTATTACTATTATTTTTTTTATTATTATTACTATTATTTTTTTTAATTAAAATACAGTAAAAAGTTTGGGGCTGACTAACAAAGGTGCAGTATAGCTTAAATACACTAAATACTTTCTTAAATATCCTCTGCTGAAATAGAAATACTTATTATGATATAAAATACAGTATGCTTTGGATACATAAGTTATGATAACATTAAAACATATAGTTTCAATGCTATTTAAAATTCAAAATTTATTACAACTCAATCTTTAAATATAATAATAAAAAGTATATTTTTAAATTAATAGATAAAACTTTTAAAAACTTTTAGATTATTATCTTTAAAAAGTCATTATCATAGGCTTGATGAAATATAACTGCATATCTTGTCATGTCCACGCCATAATGTCATATGTCACTTTTCTTCTAACTGATAAGTGAGTGAAGTTATCGAAACAACAAAGATTTTCAATGAAAACTTCCTATGAAGAGAAGTTACCATTGAAAAATCAGGTCAATATATCATAAATTGAACTTTTTATATGATTTCAAACTCTTTTGATTTTTCTCTAAAATTGTTAAAAATTGGATATATGACCTTCTAGCACATCTGACAATCTCTTCATGATAAAAAGTGAATTTAAAAAGAACAAAACTATTTCTTTTATTTACTGATAAATTATAAAAAATAATGAAAATTTTCTGATCAAATTAATTTATAATTAATTATAATGATAAAATTTCTTAATATGAAGCAATGTTAAATCAGAAAAATTCTATTTATTTTCTTTGTTTTATAAAATGAAGATAAATATTACACATAATTTGAACATAAAATTTTTTTCTAGTATTACAAAATGTTCTTAGGAGAAATGCAACACGTCTTCTTCTTAGTAAAGAAGATAATAAGCCAACAATAGAAGGCTGGTTAACAAAGGTAAAATAATTTTTTTAAATGGCTCTTACATTTTTTGTGAAAAAAATGAATATATATATAATAATATAAATAGCTTATTTACATTTAGTTGTATATAATGTTATAAACTAGAAGACTGAAGATATTTATCTTTAGTGAATATAAATTTCTCTTTAAAAAATTATTTTGTTTGCAGTGAAATTCTGGCACTAAAGTACTCTAAAATTATTATATTTTCTTGTTTAACTATTTTGGATTTACTATTCTTGTTAGGAAAAAAACCTAAGTTTAATTTTAACACATTGCATTTAAATCATTTAACAGAACTGGATGTATCAATGTTAAATTGATGCTCATTTTGATTCATTTGTTCAGTATGTCAGAATTTGACTAACTGTCTGAGTGAACAGAAATATTATTTTAGAACATTTGGTGAGCATATTATTAATATAGAAAATCATTTTGGATAACAGGAATCAATACATAATTTCTTTCTATTATAAAATAACTTTTTTTAAACATTTGATAATTAAAAAACTTTTTAACAAAAGAAAAATATAAATTAACAATTTAATTTAATTATCTGCATATAAAACATTACATATATAGAAAAATTTCCTTATAAAAATTATGATAGTGTTAATGACTTAATGTAAGGTAGTTTTTTATTAAAACATAAGCATCTTCATTTCTTTGTATTATACTCAATACATTTTTATATTTTAGTAATTTTATAGTTTATATTTAATGTTTCCCAAAAATTATGCTAAATGCCAATATTCTTTAATAAATTATAATTGAAAAGTAGTTTAAGATAATTGTTTTATTTGTTGATTAAAAGAATTTTGCTTTTAATTGTATTGTAGTTAACTTTCACAACAGCTTTTCCATATATATCATAAATTATTAAATTGAAATTCTTTGAAAATTGTAAAATATCCATTGTAACTATTCACCGTATTATAATGTATTATATTAATCTCCTTAAATGTGCAAAATATTCAGCTAAAATTTTTTTGGGTTAGAATGGAATTAACATAATATAAATATGGATATCTATAATAAGAAAATTTGAAATAATTTTAGGTAAATTTAGATAGATCTGAAAAAATTTCAGGTTGAAATGGGATTTAATTTTCTCCTTTAGACTTTCAAGAATTTAGATATACTTGAATTATTAAATTAACTTAATTAGCCCAATTCCAAAATCCAGAAATTTTCAGCATATTTAGGATTTACAGATAAATTATTATATTGATGTTTTATTTCTTGTAGTTCAAATTCATAAATCTTAATTTAATTAATTGTAAATTATATTGTGAATTTTGATGGGATTTGTTCTGGAAATAAGAGATGCAAAGACACATTTCTGTCTGTCCCTATAGGAGCAAACATTATTCTAATTAGTTAATGGATTAACAAAGAATATACATATTTAACAATAGGATGATCATCTAATTATATGTAGGTATGCTTTTTAAGAAATTCTAAGATATAACACGTTAATACACAACATAAATAAACACATTAAATAACCCTTTTAACACATTAAGGTGATAAGTATGGAATGCATTTATCAACAAATTATAATATTGATAATGTCCATTTTTAAAAATCATCTGTAGATATAAAATTGCACAGGAAAAAAATTTTCGTTGCATGATAATTTAATTTTATATAATTAAAGTATGTATTTACTTTTTAAATATCATCTAAAAAATTTATAAAGAATTTATTTAAAATATTATTATATGCAATATTTCAAATAAAATGGTTAGTTCTTATTGACTAATTATTGATTGTATGAGATTTGATATTTTAATATGAAGTTTAAGAATATCAGTTTGAAAATCAGGTTATACTTATTATCTAAATATTTATTGAAGTAGAAAAATATTTACAAACTATTACTTTGTCTTGGAGAAAGTTGTTTTTTATGCAGTCTAAAAATTTCAAAGAAATATTAAATGATGTATTTGAGTATATATATATTTTTTGCATGTTTTAATTATATTTTTTATTTTTTAATTAATTAAATTAATAATTAAATCATTTTAATTAGTAATGAAAATAATTTTTCTCACTAATAAAAAAATCCCAGATAAACTTATTTTTTAAATATGGAAAACATAAGTAGACAAAATGTTTATATGTGATTAACATAATGTTCTAAACATCCAGGCAAAGTATACTTTAAATGGTCCAAGTTCAAATTCATACAGTCAGTAATAATAAACAGAAACCTGAACAAGTTTGTTTGGAATGTCTTATTTATGACTGTATTTAGCAGATTAATATAAACTTCCTTTAATTATTGTTTATATTTGATAATTAATCAATAAATCAATTATTTTCTGTTGATAGGTTAAGCATGGTCATTCTAGAAGATATTGGTGTGTGTTAATTGGACGTATGTTTTTATACTTCAAAACTCCTAATGAAACAGTATGTGAATCAAAATAATAATTATAATTTTAAATTTATAAACATAAAATAATTGTATTTTAAGGATAAGATATCAAGTAATTACATATTACTTGACATTTTATTAGATTGCTTTATTTAATGAAAACAAAAATAATAAAACAAACCAAAAGGTGGTGGTTATTTTTTGAATAAATCTGAATGAATTCAAAGAATATATTTCTATTCTTAAATCTATAAATAAGAAATAATTCTCAAAACTGTTAAACTGTTTTTGTGAAATATTTTTATAAAGTAAGGAATTTGTTTTATTATTTTGTTTAAATCACATAAAAATTAGAAAATAATTTTTATGGATAAATTTTGGAACAGTATTCCACTATGATCACTAATATATAACTTCCAACTGCCACCTTTTATTCCACTAAAATATTTTACAATTTGCAGCATTCCATATTCTTACAAAATGCATTTTTTCCTTTTGTTAAATATCACTGCAAATTAAAATGAATTAACAAATATAAATAAGATAATTAATACAATTAATAATTAGAATATAAACACAGTTTTGAGGTGAAGCAAGAGCAAAAGAAAAAGTTAAATATTTTAGAATTAAGTAATAGATTTACAATTGAGTAAAATTAATGCATTTTATTCTATTCTAAAAATTTATCTATTTAACCATGAACCAATTTAGAGCTACGTTTTTTTATTTATTCTTTATACTTATAATGTACACATGTAATTGTTGTTTAGTGCAATTATATTTCTCTGAGATAAACACTTTATACATGTTAAATATGTCTGCAAAAAGAAAATATCCAATAAGAATGAATGAAAATTGAAAAATCACTTATTTTAAAAAATCATAAGAAGTTTTTTAAAATAATTTTTAGATGTTTATTCAAATAATGTAATTAACATCAAAGTTAATTCTTGATAATTACACATATATCTAAAGAAAGAACTCAAGAAGTAACAAATATGTTCTTGCTCTAACTAGCCCTAAGCCAGATATTATTAATTTATGTTCTTAGATAACATATCTAACTCTCTAAGCTATTGAGATATTATTTTTGTCTTCTAATAGGATTTTATGTAGTTCCATGAATTTTTATATTAATATAAGCAATTTGCAGTAAATAATGATAGCAAAATCAATCTAATCCAAACTATCCAATCATTCTAATCAAAACCAGAAACGATATATGTAAGAAAATAAAAACAATTGTTAGAATATGATTTGAATTACAACATTAAAGTAAATAAGAACGAAACTAAATTTTTATAAAATAATAAGCTTGCTTATTTTATTCTATAAAAATTTGAATNAGTGTTAAGTTGTTGGAAGTCGTTTTGTGTTTTTGTATTGTTTCATTTAATTTATTTTTAAATATTTTATTTTGGTTTTAGTAATGCACTATATACAGTTAATTTATTTACACTTACCTGTACACCTAGTCTCTGATAACAATGTCTAGAAGTTTGTTTAATTAATTGACAGAAAAATTCATTCTGGAGCTCTGGAAATGTGAGGCACTGCTGCAAGGCATTTTGAGCCAGAGCCACATGATAATCTATTCCCGAAGTATCCAATGGCACTGATATAAACAACTGGATGGACTAAAAGTAAAATTAAGAATCAATTTAGATTACATACTGTTTATAAACTATACATTTTTAAGTATTTTTAGCAATTAATATAAATACATTAAATATGTATACTAACCTTAAAAAGTTTTACTGCCTCTGTTTGTAGTTGTTCGGACGGTAAAGTGGTCAGAGGTTGCGATATACTGTCTTTGGAATACAATAATAATGGATGTCTCCATATTACACTATCTAAAACATAAAAGTTGATATTATTTATAATTTCAAAGCCAAATGATATTATATATATATTATTACTTAAATTCTAAATTCAATTAATTATAAAATTTATAATATCATTAATATTAACTTATATCTTATTGTAAATAATTAAAATTAAATAATGAATATTAAATATTACATTAATAATTTTTAAAGTTTCATATGTACATACTTTCATCTCCATCAGCTTCCATTAGACGAGCAATCAATTGTTCATATTGTGTACCCGCTAAGTTTTCACCAGATGAGACTACAGTCAAATGATATAACCAGACATCCTAGAAAATATTAAAATATAAAAAAAATCTATTATAATTATTGAAAAGAAAGATCAATAAAACTGTTAATTTATCAAATAACATTTAGGAATAAATGACTTAATGATTTTTAAATTTGACATTAGATAATGATTTAAATATTGATTAACCAATCAATATTTAAATCATTATTGCACATCAAATTATTTTTTAAAATATGTTATAAACAATTTTTTATACTAATGGAAAAATATTGATAAAGTAAACACATCAACATAATCTTTTTTACTTTAGATGACATTGTAAAATGATTAATAATATGAAGAAAATAATTTATGAATTATAAGATCAATACGATCATGGTAATTTAATGACTTATTTCAGACACTATCTGATTTTAAAATTTTGGATTATAAAATGAAATACATCATTTTTAAATTACAACTATGATACATCAAATTGATATTAAAACTTTTATAATAGTTTTAATATCAATTTGATGTATCATAGTTGTAATTTAAAAATGATGTATTTCATTTTATAATCCAAAATTTTAAAATCAGATAGTGTCTGAAATAAGTCATTAAATTACCATGATCGTATTGATCTTATAATTCATAAATTATTTTCTTCATATTATTAATCATTTTACAATGTCATCTAAAGTAAAAAAGATTATGTTGATGTGTTTACTTTATCAATATTTTTCCATTAGTATAAAAAATTGTTTATAACATATTTTAAAAAATAATTTGATGTGCAATAATGATTTAAATATTGATTGGTTAATCAATATTTAAATCATTATCTAATGTCAAATTTAAAAATCATTAAGTCATTTATTCCTAAATGTTATTTGATAAATTAACAGTTTTATTGATCTTTCTTTTCAATAATTATAATAGATTTTTTTTATATTTTAATATTTTCTAGGATGTCTGGTTATATCATTTGACTGTAGTCTCATCTGGTGAAAACTTAGCAGGTACACAATATGAACAATTGATTGCTCGTCTAATGGAAGCTGATGGAGATGAAAGTATGTACATATGAAACTTTAAAAATTATTAATGTAATATTTAATATTCATTATTTAATTTTAATTATTTACAATAAGATATAAGTTAATATTAATGATATTATAAATTTTATAATTAATTGAATTTAGAATTTAAGTAATAATATATATATAATATCATTTGGCTTTGAAATTATAAATAATATCAACTTTTATGTTTTAGATAGTGTAATATGGAGACATCCATTATTATTGTATTCCAAAGACAGTATATCGCAACCTCTGACCACTTTACCGTCCGAACAACTACAAACAGAGGCAGTAAAACTTTTTAAGGTTAGTATACATATTTAATGTATTTATATTAATTGCTAAAAATACTTAAAAATGTATAGTTTATAAACAGTATGTAATCTAAATTGATTCTTAATTTTACTTTTAGTCCATCCAGTTGTTTATATCAGTGCCATTGGATACTTCGGGAATAGATTATCATGTGGCTCTGGCTCAAAATGCCTTGCAGCAGTGCCTCACATTTCCAGAGCTCCAGAATGAATTTTTCTGTCAATTAATTAAACAAACTTCTAGACATTGTTATCAGAGACTAGGTGTACAGGTAAGTGTAAATAAATTAACTGTATATAGTGCATTACTAAAACCAAAATAAAATATTTAAAAATAAATTAAATGAAACAATACAAAAACACAAAACGACTTCCAACAACTTAACACTTCGTTGAGTATTAATAATCCATGAAAATCTTTCTGTACAAGTGTTATGTTCTTAACTACTCCACAAACGCTTTTGACCTCCACCGAGGTCGAAAGCATTTGTGGAGTAGTTAAGAACATAACACTTGTACAGAAAGATTTTCATGGATTATTAATACTCAACGAAGTGTTAAGTTGTTGGAAGTCGTTTTGTGTTTTTGTATTGTTTCATTTAATTTATTTTTAAATATTTTATTTTGGTTTTAGTAATGCACTATATACAGTTAATTTATTTACACTTACCTGTACACCTAGTCTCTGATAACAATGTCTAGAAGTTTGTTTAATTAATTGACAGAAAAATTCATTCTGGAGCTCTGGAAATGTGAGGCACTGCTGCAAGGCATTTTGAGCCAGAGCCACATGATAATCTATTCCCGAAGTATCCAATGGCACTGATATAAACAACTGGATGGACTAAAAGTAAAATTAAGAATCAATTTAGATTACATACTGTTTATAAACTATACATTTTTAAGTATTTTTAGCAATTAATATAAATACATTAAATATGTATACTAACCTTAAAAAGTTTTACTGCCTCTGTTTGTAGTTGTTCGGACGGTAAAGTGGTCAGAGGTTGCGATATACTGTCTTTGGAATACAATAATAATGGATGTCTCCATATTACACTATCTAAAACATAAAAGTTGATATTATTTATAATTTCAAAGCCAAATGATATTATATATATATTATTACTTAAATTCTAAATTCAATTAATTATAAAATTTATAATATCATTAATATTAACTTATATCTTATTGTAAATAATTAAAATTAAATAATGAATATTAAATATTACATTAATAATTTTTAAAGTTTCATATGTACATACTTTCATCTCCATCAGCTTCCATTAGACGAGCAATCAATTGTTCATATTGTGTACCCGCTAAGTTTTCACCAGATGAGACTACAGTCAAATGATATAACCAGACATCCTAGAAAATATTAAAATATAAAAAAAATCTATTATAATTATTGAAAAGAAAGATCAATAAAACTGTTAATTTATCAAATAACATTTAGGAATAAATGACTTAATGATTTTTAAATTTGACATTAGATAATGATTTAAATATTGATTAACCAATCAATATTTAAATCATTATTGCACATCAAATTATTTTTTAAAATATGTTATAAACAATTTTTTATACTAATGGAAAAATATTGATAAAGTAAACACATCAACATAATCTTTTTTACTTTAGATGACATTGTAAAATGATTAATAATATGAAGAAAATAATTTATGAATTATAAGATCAATACGATCATGGTAATTTAATGACTTATTTCAGACACTATCTGATTTTAAAATTTTGGATTATAAAATGAAATACATCATTTTTAAATTACAACTATGATACATCAAATTGATATTAAAACTTTTATAATAGTTTTAATATCAATTTGATGTATCATAGTTGTAATTTAAAAATGATGTATTTCATTTTATAATCCAAAATTTTAAAATCAGATAGTGTCTGAAATAAGTCATTAAATTACCATGATCGTATTGATCTTATAATTCATAAATTATTTTCTTCATATTATTAATCATTTTACAATGTCATCTAAAGTAAAAAAGATTATGTTGATGTGTTTACTTTATCAATATTTTTCCATTAGTATAAAAAATTGTTTATAACATATTTTAAAAAATAATTTGATGTGCAATAATGATTTAAATATTGATTGGTTAATCAATATTTAAATCATTATCTAATGTCAAATTTAAAAATCATTAAGTCATTTATTCCTAAATGTTATTTGATAAATTAACAGTTTTATTGATCTTTCTTTTCAATAATTATAATAGATTTTTTTTATATTTTAATATTTTCTAGGATGTCTGGTTATATCATTTGACTGTAGTCTCATCTGGTGAAAACTTAGCAGGTACACAATATGAACAATTGATTGCTCGTCTAATGGAAGCTGATGGAGATGAAAGTATGTACATATGAAACTTTAAAAATTATTAATGTAATATTTAATATTCATTATTTAATTTTAATTATTTACAATAAGATATAAGTTAATATTAATGATATTATAAATTTTATAATTAATTGAATTTAGAATTTAAGTAATAATATATATATAATATCATTTGGCTTTGAAATTATAAATAATATCAACTTTTATGTTTTAGATAGTGTAATATGGAGACATCCATTATTATTGTATTCCAAAGACAGTATATCGCAACCTCTGACCACTTTACCGTCCGAACAACTACAAACAGAGGCAGTAAAACTTTTTAAGGTTAGTATACATATTTAATGTATTTATATTAATTGCTAAAAATACTTAAAAATGTATAGTTTATAAACAGTATGTAATCTAAATTGATTCTTAATTTTACTTTTAGTCCATCCAGTTGTTTATATCAGTGCCATTGGATACTTCGGGAATAGATTATCATGTGGCTCTGGCTCAAAATGCCTTGCAGCAGTGCCTCACATTTCCAGAGCTCCAGAATGAATTTTTCTGTCAATTAATTAAACAAACTTCTAGACATTGTTATCAGAGACTAGGTGTACAGGTAAGTGTAAATAAATTAACTGTATATAGTGCATTACTAAAACCAAAATAAAATATTTAAAAATAAATTAAATGAAACAATACAAAAACACAAAACGACTTCCAACAACTTAACACTTCGTTGAGTATTAATAATCCATGAAAATCTTTCTGTACAAGTGTTATGTTCTTAACTACTCCACAAATGCTTTCGACCTCGGTGGAGGTCAAAAGCGTTTGTGGAGTAGTTAAGAACATAACACTTGTACAGAAAGGTTTTCGTGGATTATTAATACAAAAACTCTTAACATTTAATATGTCTTTATTAATCCATACATATAATTACTTTAAATAATGATGTTATAATTTAAAATTATTGTGCTTTTGTATTTACACTCTCATTGTTTATGTAAATAAAGACATTGATTTAATGTATTTGCTGAATCATATTGGTTGATCACCTAATACATTTAAATGTAAGTGTGTTATAATCATTCACTAGACATAAACATCAATGTAGAGACAAACAAGATTATATTATTTAAATTTATTGTGGACACACACCAACATGTAATAATAACATAACATCTCAGTTTAACTTTCATTTTATAAAATTATATTTTTAAACTTTAATATTAATTTTTATAAGAAAATGAGTAAGAAGGTAAATTAATTCCATGAAATTAATTTTGGAACATTTTGCTTCTATGCAAAATATAGTTTGGTCTATGAAATTAATTTTTATTATCTGATTTTATAGGTTTAAATTATTTCTCATTTAATTACAAAAACAATAAAATACAGTAAACTGTTTTGCATTGTGTGTATGATACATACCATCACATACACTAAATTTTCTTATCTATTTGTTATTTATTAACACTTTTAATCTTCAAATCTTTTTATATATAAGCTGATTATCCTTTAATTGAGAAACTTTATTTTTTCCATCCTTAGAAAGTAGATAGTAGTATAAGATAAGCCAAAACTTGTTATTTGTTCATATAATTGGACTTGCTAACTGATTGACTCAAATACATGATTAGTAACATTTTTTAAAAACTAAACCAAAAGCAGAACGCTTTCTTGTTGATGAAAAATTTTAAAAACTTTTCATATAATCCATGGGCAGACAGCTAGAACAATTACACTTGCATATTAGTGAAAATGTTGCTTTTATTACATGAAATGTTTGAGTAAAAACAGATTTCTTACAGAAAAATGAATTAATGTATTTGAAAGTGAATGTCAAATATATTACCAGAAAAAATCTGAAATCTCAAGAATGTCAAATATTTTAGTTTATATGAAATATCAAAGTTTGATTCTTGATATCTCATACACTCCAAGACATCTGTTGGATGATTAACTTAAGCACCACCTGTCTATATTTTAATTTTTTTTATATTTTTGCCACATTATTTTAAATATAGCAGAATTTTGTTAATCCAGAATATCTACCTCATAGTAATCACCCTCTGAAAAGTAACCAATAATTTGAAATTGTCCTATAATTCATGTTTTAATAAATATTATTTAAATGATTTTCCATTTACAATCATTAAGAAATATACGAAATTATATTAAAATCAGTAATTAACATTTAAATAATTATTTTTAATATATATAATCATATACTGTAAATAATGTAGTATGTAGTATAGTAAATAATGTAGTATGTAGTATATAATATGGATGTTTATTGTTATTGTTAGGGTAGAGCATACTGTAAGGTCTAGACTGAAGGAAGGAAAAAAGAAGGGATGAGAAAGATGAGAAAAGATCTCAGTAGGGTACTGGACAGATAGGGTGAATCATAAAAATTAATTGTTTACAAGGGATGATAATATCTTGCATTTACAATGAAATAAGCCTATTTCCTTCATATTTGTGGAAACAGTAACAAATAAATACAGAACTTACAATAATTTAAGTTTAAATCGAAATATAATAAAATAGAAGACAAAACTGTCCAAAAAGGATCACCATTTATTATTTTTTGTGTTCCAAGACTAACGCATTTTCAGCGACTGACCTTTCTTTTTAGGCTGCTTGTCGCAGTTGTCTTGCTTACTTCCATCTATATCATTTTATTAGAAATAATTCTCCATCAGACAAACTTTTACAGATGAAATACAATAATTGAATAAAAATTAACTAAGAAACTTGTTGAAAATATAAGAAGAAACATGAAATGTGATACAATTCTTTGATAGTATTTACAGACATATGGAGGATAGAAAACAAAGCCATTTGTTTTCTGTAACAAAATAAAAACTTATACACAAGGGATGGTAACATCCACCATTTTGCAAAGAAAACTGAAACAGTATCAAAATATAAAATAAAATACAATATTTGAATTAAAAAAATAAGCTGTTAACTCAAAAACTGAGTAAGGTAACAATACTTCAACCATGATAGTATTGTGATTTTAGGACTTTGTTGGTGTTAATAAATGTTTTTAAAGCATTAAATGTGTTCTTTGTTGAAATTAGATCTTTAGTAACAACGAGAAGCTAATTAAAACCTTTTGTGGTGTTATTTATGAGAGTATTCCTTTGGTTATTGAATAAAGTACATTCAAAAATAAAGTGGTCAGTAGACTGATGTCTACATTATTACAGTAGTAGATGTTATTGTCTGTCAGTCTGAATCTATGTAGATATTCCTTAAAATTACTGTTGCTGATGAGAATTTTGCTAATGAAAAAGTTTAAAATAAAATACTTTATTTTAGGTCATTGTAAGACATTAGGTGTTGATTTATATGTAAGGTGCCCAATATTTTTCTGTTTCCAATAAACAACATATATTATAATACTTTAATATACTTATTTCTGTACATTTTTTAGATTAATGTGTCAACTTTTAATACATATGTTGTTGATAAATAAAAGTTAATATTGATTTATATTATTATGATTATTCTATTAGAAATCAAGAATACAGAAAGAGATTGCCATTACTTTCTATTAGAATTATCATATTAATAAAAATCACTGTAAATCCTTACAGCTCTGTATTGGTACAGTACATATTAAGGTGATGAAAGAGTATGAAATAAAATTACTGTAATTTCAATTTTTAATCATAGTGACAGTGCATTTGAAGGAAGTTTCAATTTTCTATATGCAGTTTATGAAAGTTTACTTAAATTTAAATTAATAATGATGATAAAATTTATTTGACCAACCTATTAGAAAAAAATTTATTGAATATAAATTTTTATATTGCTTTTTATTGGATCCATATAAAATTTTATTTTATAAAAAAAATTCAGAGAGATTAAACTTGAGATCAGTATCTTATCTACAGAAATGTTTTTGTATTGTAAATATTGTCCATTTGTCAGCTATAGACAGTTATACAAATTTAATTTTAAAATGTTTTTAGTGGCAAAAATTTATGAACATTAATTTCTAAATTTTATTCTATTATGAAATGTCTTAGGCTTAATATGCTCTTGTTTACAATCTCTTTAATGACTTTTAGATTCTTTAAGTTATTTTTAACCTATAATATAATCTGATAAATAGTATTTTACATCTTGTATTTTTAAAATTTTAATATTTTAGAAATTAGAATTAATTCAATTAATCTAGAATAAAAGATTAATTTAGAATGAGATTGAACCTATAACTTCTGACTAGTTGAAGGAATCATACTACATTTACAATATTAATTATGGCAAAATGTATTTGACTTTTAAGTCAGTCTGGCAGAATTCGATTCATATTCTTTGAAATTATAACCAAATTAATTTGATTTTTTGCCTATATGATATATGAAAATAAAAATTTATTTATATTCATGTGCTGAAAATAAGTCTTTGTCATCAAATATGACTTTCATACTCTAAACATTTTTTGATTCAAAGAAGTTAATTTTTTTCAATTAGGAAATGTCTTTCTTTATTATGGAAACTCTCCAATTGTAAAAGTTACCTTCTTTAGATCAAAAAATGCTTTGGGGTTTGGAAGATTTTCTGCTGATACTTTGGAATTTATTTTTCAAACTCCAAACCATCAGCAGAAAAAGCATCAGAAAATTTAAAAAGATATTCAAATAATTTTTTTTTTGCAAATTTTTCAATTCTTAAATAGTAAACATTATATAAATTTTAATTATTATTATTTATTTTGTCATTTTAGCAATTACTACTTTGTGCAACACAATCACTCTTTCTCTGTGACACATCAGCTGCAGAGAAAACTTCTCCTACCTCTACTGTTCCATCTGATAGGCCGTCCTTGACAGAAAATAAGTTAAATCCTCCAACTTTTATGTTTGTACAGGCATGGCAATTACTAGCCTTAGCAATTTCACTTTTTATTCCAAAAAATCGTACTTTATGGTATCTGCGCACACATCTGCAAAGGAATGTTGATTCCAAGTAAGAAATTATATTTTTAAACATGATTTTATAAATAAATACATATTGCTTTTTAATGTAGTTTTTATATTTTATTATTAAGCTAATACATTGTTATAAAGTTTAATTATCACATTTAAATCTCATTAAAAATTTTATATTGATAATTACTATTAAATTGTTTTCTTAAGATGAATTAATTAAATGTATGTAATATATTTAAATCTGAAAAATGTTGATAAACAGATTCTTTTGTTTATAAGAAAAAATTTTTCTTTGAATTATAAAATATTTTATCATAGTGCACATATGTATTTTTAAAATGAATAGTTTTTAATTCATGTTGATTTAATTTAATTATGTATTTTAAATTTTGATTATATAATTAAATTTTATTTTAATGATATAATTTCATTATTTTATTAAAAATAATACAAACATATTTAAAATTTATCAGAACAGAACCTGGAAAATATGCAATATTTTGTCAGAGAGCTCTTGAAAGGGCACTTACAAATAGTAGCAGGGAATGTAAGCCATCAAGAATGGAAGTCCTTAGTATACTGCTCAAAAATCCTTATCATCATTCACTTCCTCATAGTATACCAGTTCATTTTTTAAATGGAACATATCAGGTAAGTATTTTATATTAAAATCAATATATTTTTAGCAATATTTTTATTTATAATAGAATTTTTATCAGAATATTCTATATAAAAAATATACAATATTATTTACAATAAATTAATTTTTGATAAAATTAAAAAATAATATAATTTTTAATTTAAATTACATGACTGAGTAAAAAGTGCTAGGCACATGAAAAATATTTTTAAAAAATACTAAATGCATACCAATGAACTATGCATTATATTAAACAACACTATGAAAAAATTTAAAGTTGCAATCTAAGGCATGGAAAATGTGATATTTATTTTGTATTAATTTTATTTTATTTACATTGTACTATGCATGAACACAGAAACTATTATGTAATTTTTATCATTTTAAAAATGTTAGAATGAATTTAAATGGCTAACCAAATAAAACATTCCAAACTTTTGAATTGAATATAATTTTTTATTCTATTCATTAAAATGTCAACAATGCTGTTTAGCCTGATGGTGACCTGAAAACATTAACAGACTAAAATTGGTTTGCTGGAATACAAGTTATTTGTGCAAATGTTTCAGAAATTAATAATTTTAACTGCTGGATTCTTGGACTATAATTATTACGTAATTTGTCCTAAAGGGAGACAGGTTGCAATCTTATGCTATTATTAATAATTAGAAATTAAGATTATTTAATTTAATGAATTCAGAATGTTCTGGATGAAAAGATCAACCCAGAATAGGATTCAAGCTCACAACTTCTTCTTATAATGCTGATGTGTGATGTGTTGCCAATTAAACTAGCTAGACTTCTGTCTAATCTTTGCTTCTAGATTGACATCAGAGTTAAGATTTGGGTATAAATCAGACTCAGTGTTCATTTATAATTATTTCATCTGTTAAACAGCATAAATATCAATCTTCAAGATATTAATGTTACTTATGATGGATGACTTTATGAATAGCTTTTATTTATTTATTTATTTTTTTATCATGGTATATTTTCACAAATAGTTTATATTTTATAAACCAAATGATTTCTGTATTAAATAAGGCTATTTTACCATTACTATTAATAATTAGATTCTAAGTAATTTGGTAGTGGAGATAGGCATTAGACACTATCTTATATTAAATTTAATAATTAAAATATGAGATGGTGCCTAACATCTTCCTCTAGTACCAAATTACTTAGAATTTGATTATTAATAGTAGTGGCAAAATAGCCTGATTTAATATGGCAATTGTTTGGTTTATGTTTAAACATCAGGCTTCGAGATGTTTATATAAGATTAGAAAAATATTTGTTTCTGTTTAAATATATGTTTGATTTAATTACTAGGCAAGCAAACAAAAGGTTCACTCGTGTGAAATGATAAGTTTGGTAATGCCACAAGTCAGACTTGACAACATCTTGAGCCAGTTTTGTTCAACTAACTCATTATCCATGACCTATACCCAAATGTAGTATTAACTTAGATAATCAATATTATTATTAAAATTATTTGTAGTTATTAAAACACATCTTCCAATACAGAACAGAGAATTTTCAAAGAGAAAAGCTACATAAAAATAAAAGTTATCAAACATTATTAATAGTTTATGTGAAATTATTAAGTTTTAAATAGATCAGTTACTTTTTATTTTTCTTTTATAAGGTTGTAGGATTTGATGGTTCTACCACTGTTGAAGAATTTATTCAAAGTTTGAATGCAGAAGCAGGGATTAGAGATACTAGCCATTCTGGATTCTTTCTTTACAGTGATGATCCCATCGAAAAAGGCATGGAACATTGCCTTCAAAGTTCTTCCAAGGTAATGAATTAATTTGGTTAAAATTAATGTAATTTCCTGCCTATAATTTGCAGAATGTCTTTAAAACAATCTTCTGACTGATAGTCAGATTATAAGATTGCATATAATCTAAGAAAATTTTTCTGCATTGTCAAATGTTTAAAATCATTTTACTATTTTATTATGTTATGAAGTCTTATTGATATGATAAAACGTGTCAGGATGTCTTTTTTACTTGCCAAGCAGATGCAAAAAACAAAGATGCTGATGGACCCATTCATTTCCACTTGTGAATGGAATGTAGAATTATTTACCAGTCTGTCAACCATCTAATAAATATCTCCAAGTCAACCTCTGTTTAAAATAATTTTAATCTTAGCTAAAAATATTTTAGCTTAGTTAATCAATGATGATTAATAACATCTGACCTGACACAGTGCCGGCCTGAGGAAAGTTTTAGGATGGAGCGAGATCCTATTATGGCGCCCCCTTGGTTGCCCTTAATTTATACCCTTTAATTTTCTTTACCACTGAGGCGCCCCCTAGGACTTAGCGCCTGGAGCAGCTGCTCCGTTCGCCCTATAGTAAGGCCAGCTCTGACCTGACACCTCAACCAAGAAGACTTGTCTCCTGTATTGGTGTAGAGGGAGTTTGTTCCAATGAACATATCCAGAAAGTTTTTATACACATATGATTTAATTATATTTTATTAATATAAAGATTCACAAAAGTATAAAAAAAATTAGGAAGAAAATTCAAAGAAATCAACAGTCATATTGAAGTATTATAATCTGTATATGGAATAAATTTAATTTTTATTGTTAACTTTTTTTAATTTAATATATGGACCATTTAGTTTCAAAGAGGTGTAAGACCATTTTTTTTTCTTTGAAGATATTTAAAGGTTTGCATTTTAGTCAATTCAAAAATATAAGTGTATTAACTTTGGCAATGTTTCTATGAATTTAGAAATATGTAAGTTGAGTACCCAAATAACTTCTATTGGAATTTAACTAAACCAATATATTCTTTCTGGGTTGTAAATGAACTTAGACCACTTTCATAATTATTGAACTGTAGAAGTCATTAAATTTCAATTATCTAAAATTTAATTTCACTTGAAGTGCATTGTGTTTTATTCTGATTTTGTTTATAAGTAATAACAAGAAATAAAAGAATGTCGTTTATTCTCAACATTAAAAATATTTACTTATTGTTAAACTATTTTACAAGTTTATCATTATTATGAGCTTATCATTAGACACTGCCTTTTATTTAGGCTCATTATGTGGATTTTTTTCATTTTATCAAATCTTTTGTTGATAAAATTCATAGTTTTACTCTCTTATAAAAGTCTGTTCATAAATGATGTCCACACTGGATGGGAGAGAGAGAGTTACAAGTTGAACAAGGGTGAGGGGAGTTGAGCATCAGTGAACATTCAATTATTTCATTATACAGTTTATGCATTTTATTATATTTATTTCAAAATTTCTTGTATATTTTGTTTCTACTTCTATCATGGTATCTGTCATTTATAAAGTGATAAACATTTTAATGGTGGTCGAGTTTTGTTGGGCATCCAAAGAGGGGAGGGGGTTATGGAAACTTGGGAAAACTGGGACAAAAGGGGGAGGGGGAGTAAAAATTTCAAGATAACTGCAAATATAATTTATGGACAGCCCTTAAGTGCTTAATTATACTGCAGAAAATGGACTTACACTACTTTCATAATCAATGGTTATGCAATGTTATTTATTGATGAATTTTAAATTGATCAAAGTGTATGGTTATTTTAAAATGCTAAGTGTGAATGGTTTATAAATAAAAAGGTCACACTAAATTATATGTAAATTATGTGACTTCTCAATTTTTTCCCAAAAATACACTTACAGCACTTTCAAAATAATCAGTCCATGTTATTAATTCGCTTTAATCTTATAAAATTGGAGGTAGAATGATAGTCCTGTAATGAGTAGCTCTGCAGAAAATTAGTTTCATTTTTGATTTTTAAGTACTAATGATGCAAATCCAAGTTATAGTTATACACAAATAAACTTACAAGTTGTTATTATATAGTGTCTACTTATAAACACTATATAGCAATAATAGTGTATAATTCAATATCAAAGGTAATATTACAATATTACATTTGATATATTTATTAATGGCATAGTAAAACAATTTAATAACAGATTATTTGGGCTCAAAAATATTTTTAATATAACAATTTTCACTGTCATAAGTTGGTTGGTCATAAATCCATAACTGACCATTTTATAATTTTTACTTTTAAACTTTTAATTAAACAATCTATTTTGAAGACATTACACAATAAATTATTTAATTTTTTTTCTAAATTTCAAAATACTTATTTCTACTTATTAAATGTTTTTACAAATTGTATAATTTCTTTGCTGTTATGCAAAGAAAGCAAATAAATGAGGATGTCAACTTATCCAAATAATATGACACTTTCTTTTTGTCAATGAAATTATACTTGATTATAGACTTGAAATTATAGTATTTTTTAAATTATGAATACAGTAATCTCAAATTTATAATGTTCTAGAGCATTGGCTTAATAGTTATCTGTATATTAGGCAACTCTGCTTTTTATAATCTTATATAAAGTACAGATATCCTTGTGTAAAACAATAGTCAGATTTTGAAAAAGTGCCATGTTATGTGAATTCTTGTTATATGAAACAAAGGAGTAGTACAAAACATAGGGTTTGGTTCCAAAAGTTAGAAAAAATATACTATTCTTTTCCATAACTAAGAGAAATATTTATTAAAGTAATCAATAATTAATTAACAATTACAAAAAAAATATTGCATGTTAATATTAAGCTTTCCTTCACTGCTAAACACCATTAAATGAGATTTTTCTTTTTGGCAAAATATTGTTATATTCTGAGCTTTTCTATTGACCTTAATCTGGATTATCAGCAAAATCTTCATTTTTCTCTAATTTTTTTTTTTATAAAGTATATTTTATATTTTCACTTGTTTGCATTTTCCCAAGAGATCTTTAAAAATGTAATCTTTTTATATAGTAACTTAATCTATAAAAACAAAACAGTGACAGTCTTTTGAGTTCATTTAGAGTACTACCATCAACAACAGGAAGCTAGGATAAGGAAGAAAAAAAATTGTACAATCAATTTTCATGAAAGAAAACGGCAAAAGACACAAAACATCGAACATTTCAATATTTTAAAATCAATGGGAAAATATGAGACAACATACATGATTGCTTGAATAAAAAAAATATCAAATGACAGTGTTATAATTAAAAATTTGTGAAATTTTGTATGGGAATTTCTCCATTTATCAAACTGTGTTACAGCAAAACTTATATGGGAGGATTTCCCCAATTCTTAAACTATGTTAGAGCAAAATCATGTTGTAGGAATACTGTGGTGTACAATAGATACATGTATATTATTTGTAGTTAATGTACTGTACATAATGAATAAACTTGGATTTTTATAATGAAATCCAAATTCTGCTAATTTTCTTCAATAAAGAATTCAGNGCATTATTTTTTTTTTATATAAACACCAAATTGTATGACATTAGTCTTATCAAAAGTGGAAATTTTTTTTAAAAATTTGATATAACAATCAATCAATATAACATATTTTTTGACAGGTTTCCTAGATGTACTAGTTTAAAAGCAAGTCTACTGTATAACAATTCTCTTGAAGAGGAATTTATACATAACTTTCACTTTATGAAAAAAATAAAAACAAAATTTCTTCTTTGTCATTAGTCTATTACTTTGCTAAATTTATAATTTTTGTAATGTTTTAAATAACTCTGATTAGCTTATTGTTTACTAATTACAATTTAAAAGAAAATTAATTATGGTATTTTTTAATATTATGTTATCATTATAAATATATAATAATGTATTATATTTTCTAATAATCAATGATAGAGATGATTTAACTATCAGGCTTGAACTTGATTAATTAAATTATTTGATTACTAGTATAATTTGGACTTAGTGTTTGGTGTTCTATTTATTCACATATTATTAAAATTATAATTATATCATTTTTTAAATTCTAGTTATAAATTTTATAATTAAAATACAAATTTTTCATAAAATCATTTCTATTTAAGATAATTTGTTAAATTATTAATATTTTTTAATCTAGATTGTGTTTCCGTCAGTTATTGAAAGCTGAAACTGATAAAGAAAGATTATTAACAGCATATCAAATTAATGATGAAGTGATGCAAGGAAAATTTCCACTTACTAGGGAATTAGCACTTGAATTAGCTGCACTGATGGCACAAGTAATTATTTTGAATTAGAAATATTTAAATTTAGTGTAAATATTTATTAAATATATACATATTTATTAAATATTTGAGAAATATATGATATATGTATAATATAAATATAATAACATGACAATTTATGTCTTTAATCTAAAATACGTTTTATTCCCATATTCATGTGCATAATCTGCAGGTTATGAGGGTTGAAAAGAATTTGAAGTGGGTGTGTATTATATGCAAATATTAAATTGCATTTAAACATGTGTCAAATAGCTTCTTTCTTTCTTGGCTAAAGTCACTAAGAGAATCTTTAGAAACCATGAAGAATCCTTTATTTCTACAGAGATATTCATCTGCCATTATGATTTTTCTGGAAATCATTGAACATACATACATTCATATGTATATCTTGCCTGTGATTCTCTTCTGTTCATTTTCTATATGGTCAATCCATACTTTAGCACAGGGATGTGCAACCTTTTTCTATATAAAGGCCACATTTCAAGACTTTTGAACTGATGGAGGCCACATACAAGAGAAAAGAGAAAAAATGTTGGTAAATCACAATTATTTATTCATATATAATTATAAATTAGCATGGGTGTACTTAATTTAGCTTCTGGAACTGATGTAAATGTAATATATTGGAAATATTTGGTTAAATATTAGTCACTGCTAGTTTTAAATTAGTTTCAATGTGTCTGTTAGCTGGTTTCTTGTTTTAATTTTCACTAAATTCATTGTGGAAAAACTATTCACATACATAAGTTGTAGAAAATTATGTTTGACATTTTGCTGCATACTTCCTTAAGCTGGGAAATATATTTATTCACATTTTATGCGATGCGGGCCTCAAAATATATTAATGCAGGCCGCAGGTTGCCCATCCCTGCTTTAGCATATAGAAAATAAATAGATGTTATTAGACACTCCTATTTGAATTTGTATCTTGAAAGCTGATGACTTTTTGGTAATTATCTCTTTCTATATGTAATGGTGTTATTTTAGAGAAATTTGATGGTTATGACTTGCTTAATAATGTTAGGCAAAGAAAAAGCTATTTGTTAAGTTTGTAATTACAGTTTAAAATTGGCATATAACTTGTCCCATCAAATAATGTGCATAATGTGTACCATCTTTCAAATTTCCTTTTAAACACATATAAGTTATCCATACGAAATTACATTAATATATTTATTTCAAAATATGAAAACTAAATTTTCTATTAGAATCTGTTCCAAAAGAAATACTGTACATTAGTTTTAGCATTGAATGTTTACACTTAATATTAAAACTAACCATAGATAGATTAAAATTTTTTTATTATTGTTTGATTTCTACATTGCTTAACCANGAAATCAATGAAATTTGCTACCACAATTAAATAAAAAGAAAACTTAAAGTGCTTGTTAAAGAACCAAAAATATATATAATTATTTTAATCATCAAAATTCACTAAGTACAATTAACTAAACCTTTAACCTCCAGTAATAAAAATGTTAATGTCAAATTGGTGAACATTTTCAATCTTAACCAAGATCTTCATCAGGTCACCAACAATATTCCTAATTAGAATGTGCAGAATACAACTTTTCAAAAATATTTTTTAAATAATTAGAACAAAACACAACAATGTAAAACAACGACAAGAAAAAAAATTATAAATATAACTAATCTGTTGTAATTTTAAGAAGTATAAAATTGTAACAAATAAAAATAACACACAAAATATTACAAAACAAGTAAAACAGCAAAGCCATTTTTTTGGGACGAGACTATGTCTCAGAGAGTGCAAGCAATGCATGTGCAAATCTTGCACTCGTGCCTGTTTGTAGAAATAGTCTCAGCATTTTGTATTTTCTTTTGATCCGGTTCTCAGTCCTCTGACTATTCTACAAGTCTGGTTTATTTTATGTATGCATGATTTGGGCATCAAATACTCTGTGCCAAATTGCAACTCCTGACAGGTACTCCTTCATACCTCTAAGGTATGAAGGAGTACCTGTCAGGAGTTGCAATTTGGCACAGAGTATTTGTGCAGCTGTTGACAGCAGTGTGATTTTTAGAGACGATACGTAGTCTCATCAATAATAGTAATTAATTTATGTCTGTAATTCCCTGTTTTTCATAAAAAAGAAGAATCTCATATGCATGGCAATGCTTTTATCTTTAAAATTAATACAATTGCCAGTCAGGTCGGCCCTGTATATTTCCAAGGCTTCTTGAGCCCTGATGTGGTTGGTTTAAAATGATTGTTTAATTAACATGGCATTCTGGAAATCAGCTTGCACATCTGTCTCAGTGGCAAAAATGGACAGAGCAGTGGTATGTATACCTTTTATTCAAAATATCATAATTTTGAATAAAAGTGTGGTATTTTTGTGTATGGTGTGCTTAGTAGACCCAATGTATACCATATCTCTTTGGAATCTGTTGTCCCTCACAGGAACACTATACACCCTTGGGACCATATGTTTATCGGCCTTGTCCTTTCCATTGCCTAGTAATTTGTACACCACCAGAACTTGCTTGTATGCCAACCTAGTACCTGTATTGTCAGCAATTTCTTTGTATAAGGTATGTAAATACTGGTCATATTCTATCACTGTGTGCCTGGGGATAGGGTTACAGATTTGACTGCTGTTGGAATCTCCTTGGTATTTAGAGTTTTGTGTAAGGCATGTCAGTTGGAGTAGGTGCAAGCTAAAATACATATCTGGTTCCTTCTATATCCATGCCTTATAGCTATGTCCTCCAGATGTTTTAGCTCTTTTAAAGTGTCTACCCAATTTGTACGATGTGTAAAGACCTGTCTTGTAAGTGCAAGGAAGTTATCAACTTTATATGAAAAAAGGGTTGGCAGAGTTTGCCAGAATACAGTTGACCCCCCCCTATAATACTGTTGATAATTCCATTTTATATGAATTCCATGTTGTATGAGTCACTTAGATTTAACAAATACGTGAGCCGTTCACAGCCTGGCACACATATTTGTAAAATCTAAGTGACTCGTACAACATGGAATTCATATAAAACGGAATTATCAACAGTATTATAGGGGGGGTCAACTGTAAATAATGGAAATAGCTGGGTTTAGAGTAGACACAAGTTTCTATGCAGTCCTTGCTGAAGTGAATGTTAATATCTAAGAAGTATGTGCTGGTATTACTTATCTGATCTAATTTAAGGGTTAGTCCAAATCAGTTATCATTCAGCAGCTACATCTGATTCAGTTTTTCCAAAGAACAAACAGGTTGTCAACATATCTCTTGTATACAACAATGTTTTGTATGAATTCAGGTATGACTTTTTTCCAACAGATATGCAACTAACTCACATAGGTCTCCTGAAAGGGGACTACAAATGAGCACCCCCCATTTTTATGCACTGTTATTAAATTAGAATACAGAAGTATAACACACCAGGTGTGCAGGTTCTAAGACCTGTTTTTGGTGAACAGATACATCAACTTTCCATAGTAATAGATCCCTAAGAGTGCAGAAGCATGGTTGCAGCTTTACCAAAGGGTATAAGGTAACAAAATCAAACATCGTAATATGTGCTCTATCTGTTAATTCTACTTGCTCTTAGATATCTGTCAGATTGGTGGAATTTTTGATAGTTAATGTATAATCTTTCAGATGCTCCAATGCCAGGTTGTGAACCACATTTTCTAATAGTTGTGTAGGTGATATTGACAATGGGCCTAACGGAAGGTGTTGGTTTATGCATTTTAGTGAACAAACAACTTAGGGGTGTCTGGTGAGGCAACAACTGCCCTATTCAATTTCAATTTCTTGGCTAGGGATTGTGTATGTAAAATGTGTTACCCAAGCTTGTAACTTGTCTAAATAATCATCATTAACAGGTTCACAGTCTGTATTCCTGAAGTGTTGATGCATGAGAGATCTGTATCTTTTTTTAATAGAACAAGAGCTCTGCTTTTATCTGCTTTCAATATGATGATGAGTCATTTTTGTCATCAAAACATACTATCTTGGGTCTTGTTATTCATGAAACAAATTTTGAAAGTGGCTTTCCATCTATAGAATTCTGTATGAGAATCTTTCATACCAACAAAATTTTCATTAAGTCTGACCTTACTCCATACATGATATATGATCCCTTCTATCTCCCCACAGCTTTGACCTTCAATTACCAAAATTTAATACCAGTAGCATCAATACTCCATATATAGAAATAACCTAGTGGGCTGTGGAGTTGGAGTTGGAGTTGGGAGGAATTCTGGCCAGAGGAGTCAGCAAAAATGTGTCGACTTCGGCTCTGGCATTTTAAATTTACTTTAGTTTTTTTTATTTAAATGAAAGAAAATTTATTTTATATTTAATAACTTTTTAAAATGTTTTTGTATTTTGTTATAATTCATTTATTTTAAATACAAAATGCAACAATTTAATTTATTAAATATGCAGTTTTCTTTTTAATATTTGTGTTTAGTAGTTAAATTATTTTGACCCAATTGAATTTGAATATTTTTGATTCATTCCTTTATTATCCCCACTCTAAGTAAGTACTCTATTTTTTGAATGAGCCAGACTAATTGATCAAAGTATATATTTTTCTTTTCTGAACAAGGGGCTAAAGTATCTAGATTACACATTTTTTTAGTTGGACTAACTTGAAAGTGAAAAAGTGAAAGTGGAGTGCTAAAGCTGTAGAATAAAGATATGTAGATATAGAATTTTATTGCTCCCCTTTTTCCTCTTATTAAATATTTGTTAAAAATTAATTTTTGTATACAAATAAATATTAATGTAAGTTAGATATTAAAAATACTAACTATTAAAGTATTTGGTTAAATGCCCAGGCCTCCTTTCAGAGTTCAGAGTATGGTAACCCCCTATGAGTGCCTCTGCCCCCCATAAAGTGGGTATTTAATTTTGCTGGAGTCAGAGTCGAGTGCTTTTTTACCAACTCTGCAGCCCTGTTGAAAGTTTTAAAATTTTTGCTTCATCCAGTCCTGATATATAATGTAAAATAGACACCTACACACCATGCACATATAGAATTTTGTAGAGATGTTTTTATGTTTTTGTGCTCTTGGTGTATCAAAACATCAAGAAATGCAAAAAAGAGAAAAAATTTGACCAAAAATCATACAAATCATACATGTTATATTCCTTAATGGCTGGGAAAGTAAAAACAATAAGTTAACATATAATAAATTTAACTCATAGTTCTTTGAAATAATGAAATTATACACGTATACAGAGGGGAATTAACCAGAAATATATCTGCTTTCAAATAGGAGTGTTTAATAATAATAATAATAATTAAAATGTGGATGGATGTTCAAAAAATTAACAGGAAGTGTCTACAAGTGAGGAATCTGGAAACTCAGGCAGAAAAATCATGATTGCAGATGAATATATCTACTGTACACAAAGGCAAAGGATTTTCATATTTTCTAAAGATGCTCTTAATAATGTTAGGCAAAGAAAAAGCTATTTGTTAAGTTTGTAATTACAGTTTAAAATTGGCATATAACTTGTCCCATCAAATAATGTGCATAATGTGTACCATCTTTCAAATTTCCTTTTAAACACATATAAGTTATCCATACGAAATTACATTAATATATTTATTTCAAAATATGAAAACTAAATTTTCTATTAGAATCTGTTCCAAAAGAAATACTGTACATTAGTTTTAGCATTGAATGTTTACACTTAATATTAAAACTAACCATAGATAGATTAAAATTTTTTTATTATTGTTTGATTTCTACATTGCTTAACCATTATATATTATATTTACTTATAATATACAATATAATGTACGTATATATCAGACGAACCTGTATACATAAAGTTTTTTCTGATATTTATCCAAATTTTTTCTTTTGCCAATCACTTTTATAAAATTAATTGAAATGCATTGTATTATATATCAGTTAGATTCTGTATTTAGTTACCATGTAGTATAATTTACAGTTTTATATTTATAAATTTAAAATAATTAAGAAAACAGATAAACTTTCTGTAATTATTAAAATAACATAAAAATTACCTTATTACAGTAAAATTTTGAATAAAAAGTTTTATTATTCATTTGTGTAAAATAGAATTGAAGGAAAATAATTTCAAATAAGTTTAAACTATTTTCATTCAATTATATTTTACATTATATGATTTTAAATTAATTGAATAAAATATTACTTTTTACATTACAATTAGTTCTTAAATATTTATGGTATTTAATTAACATTTCTTTATAGCTCTGTGATGTTATATCAAAATGGGAACAAGCATTAAGAGAAAAGCACTTAGGAAAATTTGAAAACACAAGAATTATTAAACTTATGTATAAAAACAGGTAAATCAATTTAAAGTTTTACTGAATTATTATATATTTCATATTTATTGTAAATTGTACTATAAACTTATTATTTAGTGTTGATATTCTTTTTCATCTCATATTTATTGTATTTAGAATATTCATCATAATTAATTTTAATGTTCATGTATGCTTTAATATTAAATATAAATTCAAAAACAGTAAAAATGTCCTATTTATGATTTGTATTCAATGATAGGCTTTTAGATTGATTCTATAACATATGATATATAAACAGAGCAGTTCATTCAATTTCAAATATTCAGTGTCAACAAATGTAAACATTATGATTGTGTTTACATTTTATTTCAAATAAGTTTTCAAGTAGAGTAAATACATCAGTGAAAACAGTTCTCAATATTAACATTTTGATTGAACAACAGGTAAAATCATGTATATAGTCATATTTTCCTTTAGTTCTTTAACTACTTTTTTAAATGATTTAAAAAACTATCATTTAAAATTTCAGCATATTTTTTTTTTATATAAACACCAAATTGTATGACATTAGTCTTATCAAAAGTGGAAATTTTTTTTAAAAATTTGATATAACAATCAATCAATATAACATATTTTTTGACAGGTTTCCTAGATGTACTAGTTTAAAAGCAAGTCTACTGTATAACAATTCTCTTGAAGAGGAATTTATACATAACTTTCACTTTATGAAAAAAATAAAAACAAAATTTCTTCTTTGTCATTAGTCTATTACTTTGCTAAATTTATAATTTTTGTAATGTTTTAAATAACTCTGATTAGCTTATTGTTTACTAATTACAATTTAAAAGAAAATTAATTATGGTATTTTTTAATATTATGTTATCATTATAAATATATAATAATGTATTATATTTTCTAATAATCAATGATAGAGATGATTTAACTATCAGGCTTGAACTTGATTAATTAAATTATTTGATTACTAGTATAATTTGGACTTAGTGTTTGGTGTTCTATTTATTCACATATTATTAAAATTATAATTATATCATTTTTTAAATTCTAGTTATAAATTTTATAATTAAAATACAAATTTTTCATAAAATCATTTCTATTTAAGATAATTTGTTAAATTATTAATATTTTTTAATCTAGATTGTGTTTCCGTCAGTTATTGAAAGCTGAAACTGATAAAGAAAGATTATTAACAGCATATCAAATTAATGATGAAGTGATGCAAGGAAAATTTCCACTTACTAGGGAATTAGCACTTGAATTAGCTGCACTGATGGCACAAGTAATTATTTTGAATTAGAAATATTTAAATTTAGTGTAAATATTTATTAAATATATACATATTTATTAAATATTTGAGAAATATATGATATATGTATAATATAAATATAATAACATGACAATTTATGTCTTTAATCTAAAATACGTTTTATTCCCATATTCATGTGCATAATCTGCAGGTTATGAGGGTTGAAAAGAATTTGAAGTGGGTGTGTATTATATGCAAATATTAAATTGCATTTAAACATGTGTCAAATAGCTTCTTTCTTTCTTGGCTAAAGTCACTAAGAGAATCTTTAGAAACCATGAAGAATCCTTTATTTCTACAGAGATATTCATCTGCCATTATGATTTTTCTGGAAATCATTGAACATACATACATTCATATGTATATCTTGCCTGTGATTCTCTTCTGTTCATTTTCTATATGGTCAATCCATACTTTAGCACAGGGATGTGCAACCTTTTTCTATATAAAGGCCACATTTCAAGACTTTTGAACTGATGGAGGCCACATACAAGAGAAAAGAGAAAAAATGTTGGTAAATCACAATTATTTATTCATATATAATTATAAATTAGCATGGGTGTACTTAATTTAGCTTCTGGAACTGATGTAAATGTAATATATTGGAAATATTTGGTTAAATATTAGTCACTGCTAGTTTTAAATTAGTTTCAATGTGTCTGTTAGCTGGTTTCTTGTTTTAATTTTCACTAAATTCATTGTGGAAAAACTATTCACATACATAAGTTGTAGAAAATTATGTTTGACATTTTGCTGCATACTTCCTTAAGCTGGGAAATATATTTATTCACATTTTATGCGATGCGGGCCTCAAAATATATTAATGCAGGCCGCAGGTTGCCCATCCCTGCTTTAGCATATAGAAAATAAATAGATGTTATTAGACACTCCTATTTGAATTTGTATCTTGAAAGCTGATGACTTTTTGGTAATTATCTCTTTCTATATGTAATGGTGTTATTTTAGAGAAATTTGATGGTTATGACTTGATAATTGTCATCATAATAAATTATAAACACATGACATTTTTCATTGCTATAAAAATAATTATATATACATTTAAATTATAAGCCTGGCTTGACTGCAATGTTTTTTGTTTTGTTTTGTTTACATACAACAGCATTACTTTCAACAATTTTTCTAATAGAATCAAAACTAAGAAAATGTCAAATAAAATCAAAACTACAAATGTATAAATATATGTGTATATGCATTCAGAATGAATAAGAGAAAACAAGACATATACAGTGGAACCCCGGCTAACGAACGTCCTGGTTAATGACCAAATCGGTTAACGAACTTTTATTTTGCAAAAATTTTGTCTTGGATAACGAACGTAATGGTATTTTGTGTCAAATTTTAGTTGGTGTTCGGCATGCGCGAGTTAAGCATTGCTTTTCCGAGTGTTTGTGCTATACTTCTTTATTTCAGTTTTGTGATTTATATATTTAATCAATATGGCATCAAAGAAAGAAAAAAGTCATAGTGGCATTAGAAAACGACAACGCAATATAAACGACAATGCGCTATCGCATTTGAGAAAAATTTTGATTAAAAGAGTAAGACAATCAACTTTAGATCAATTTCTTGTTCCTTACACAAAGAGTTCGTTTCTTTGTTAAATTATGACAACGCAACACTTGGGCGATCTGACTAGGGGGAATGCCTTCTGGGAGGTGTTTTTAAGGGAAACTGGCCCCTATTTAGAAGTTACAGACGTGGAGAAATCCCGGAAAACTTCACGTGGCCAGCCCGTCTGAGCAACGTGCGAGCTCACGAACAAACTCCCCGTGTTCAAGGTACGAAGACCACTTAGCCACTGGTGGGGTTTTTACCGAAAGAGACTTCAACTCGAAGAATCTTCCGATGAAGTGCTACCCATTATTTTTTTTTTTTTTTTGGAGGGATTCCCTTTGTAAACATTAAGGTTTGTATATCTCGACTTTTCTGCCAGCAACTACAACAAACGGAGGTATGTACAGTGCTATTTTATTAAACAAAGTTTACATGTTTGTTGCTGTAATGATAGATACTACATTTTCCTACATTTTCATCAAAGAAAATTATTGTATATTACAAATAAAATGATAAAAATTTCGGAGACTAGAACGGATTAATTGCATTTGCATTAATTTCTATGGAAAAGATTGCTTCGGTTAACGAACAATTCAGTTAACGAATGGAGTCGCGGAACGGATTAAGTTCGTTAACCGGGGTTCCACTGTATATTACCAGTATAAATGTTGCCATGAAAGCCTTTATTTCATACAACATAATGTACAACAATTAGCACCTGTAGATGTTTTATACAAAGATAATGAACTACTCTTAAGCTGTTTTTTGAAAGTAATTAAGGATATTTGTTTGTTTCCTGTTGAGAACTTGGTATGTTTTCATCTTTATTTGAACACAGAATCTATGGCAAACTTTGAAAATGGCAGTGATATCATGTTACTCTGCTTGCTATACCAATTTATGAGTCTAGCAAGTTTCCAATGCTAAAAAACTATAAAATATGGTGTCCTTTCACTATCACAAGATGATAAATGATCTTGATAATTTATTGAATATTTGTAATTCTACCATCCTAAGTGAATAATAAATTTAATATTCCCTTTTTATAAAGCCACACCAACTTCTGTATAGTACATTATCAGGTTACATTACATATCACAAACCAAAGCAAGGAGAACAAACCATACAATTCCATAAAGTACAACCAACATCTCAAATGAATTTACATGGAAATAGCAAGGGCCAATAACATATTTTGTGGCTTTTAAATGCAGCCTCACAATGTACTCATTATTGAGGAACTCCAAGGACTGGTACAAATACATCATCCCAGTCACAGATAACACATCTAACTGACAATTGGAATACATTTGCACCACTACTAGCCCTGTAGGCCAACAATTGAAAGAACACCTCACGTCTATAAATAAAGGCATAATACTACCACCTTAGTCCTCCTAGCTATGGAACACCAGATTCAAATGCACTTACACATGGTCCAGCCAGAGGGCTTTCATTCATTAAACACTTCAAAGTATTAAAAATATATAAAGCTTATAAGAAAAATGTTGCAATTAATTTTAAAGATGTCCTACATCAGACCTGGAGATCTTTATTTGAGGTCTTGTTTTAATTTTCTACATCATTACAACAACAACCAATCAGATGGCACTTCACCATCACTTAAAGATTGATGTTTGATGTTCTATTTTTAACATTGATACTTAACATGATGAGATAGCTGAAAGCTGTTGAGAATTTTTATTAATGAATCTTACATGTTTCTTACTGGAATTTGGTTTATGTCTTTGTTATAATTATTCAGATTTTTTGTTGTGGTTGTGTTGTATTAAGATTGTGATTTATGAAAATTTGAACAGCCCAATGAAAAAATATGTTAAATTGAGTTTCTACTGTATATATATTAACCCAATAATTTCAATATTATCATATTTGAATTTTACATTAAATTTTTTTCAAAATTATCAACTAAAATAGTATATTTATTTTATTTTAAAGTTATTATAAAATATACATATATATTCAAAATAAATTATCATCTTTGGTTATATTTAATTAAAAGATTTAAAAATTAATTTTGATAATAAAATTTTTTAATATTTAATTTATAAAATAATATCATATGTTGCAATTTTATGATTATTATTATTATTATTTAGATTGAATTTGGAGACTATAATGGTGATAAAATCAGAGGAAGTGGTGGTCCTCCAACTAATCCTCAACATCAGTTACAGCAAGTGATTGAGAAATTTTATCCTCAGAGGTATCGAGAAATCCAAGGGGAAAAGTGAGTAAATTAGATAATATTTTAATTTTTATATTAGTACTTATAAAAATCATAAAATTCAGAAATTTTGCTTTTTGTTCAAAATTTTCCTTTGTGTTCACCTATATTGAACATAAAGAAAGAATAATGCAAAATTTCTGAATTTTACAAAAAGGAATACAGTAATTTTACATAAATGTCTAATTTATGTAAAATTTTGAAATATACAATAAAGCAAAATGCTAAAATAGAAAAGGTTTACTTCTTTTATCAGCACATATGACAAAAGTATCTATAATTCTATTTTAACAAAAGAATTCAATATTCCAATAGAATACACTATTAATTTTTGTTGTTCAATTTTGTTAGTCTTCAAGATGAAATTTAAAATCTATACGTAAATTTTATCTTTAAACAAATTTTCCTCTTCTTTAGAAGTATAAAAAAAATGTCCTTTACTGAAGGAAAATAGCCAACAGTCATGGAAATAAGAGTCGGCAATGTAGTATGTATATTCAGAGAAGATATCTTGAATTATTTTAACTTATACTTGTGTATCTTGTGTTAACTGGGAAACCAATACATAAAAATAGATGGAATAAGAGAATTATAGCCTATATATATATATAAACAAGTTGGTGACATGGAGCTGGTAATGCTGATCCCAATACTGTCTATTGTTCACTTTTTTAACTAATTTTAAAGATTAACTTCACCGCAGGTTGCCCATCCCTGCTTTAGCATATAGAAAATAAATAGATGTTATTAGACACTCCTATTTGAATTTGTATCTTGAAAGCTGATGACTTTTTGGTAATTATCTCTTTCTATATGTAATGGTGTTATTTTAGAGAAATTTGATGGTTATGACTTGATAATTGTCATCATAATAAATTATAAACACATGACATTTTTCATTGCTATAAAAATAATTATATATACATTTAAATTATAAGCCTGGCTTGACTGCAATGTTTTTTGTTTTGTTTTGTTTACATACAACAGCATTACTTTCAACAATTTTTCTAATAGA
>NW_019384312.1:1385701-1402229 GCF_000671375.1 Centruroides sculpturatus | reverse complement strand
CTTGGACATGTTTTTCAAGAAGCCAGCTGCCAAAAAACAAAGGATGGAACAAGAGGAGATGACCCTGCAAGCTCTGGTAGCCTCTCCTGAATCTGACTCCAATTAAAAACAATAAAAAGAGACCTTCTGCAATGTGTAAAAAGTCTGTATCTGTATGAATGTGTAAAGAAAGTGTTCCTCCACCTCCTCCTCATGACATCTGACTACCCGGCATAATTGGTGACTGCTCCATTTTCATTTTTTTTATAGTACAGTATGGTTATTTTATGCCGCGGAATGAATTATATGTTTTAACATGTATTTCTATGGGAAAATGCGTTTCGTATAACGGACTTTTCACTTAACGGACGTGCACCTGGAACGGATTAAGTACGTTATACGAGGCACCACTATATTTATTCTTTTGCTTTTTGATAGTTATTCCATTTTATATTAAAACGACTTATAGCAATTATAGAATATTTTATACTAGAGTTGAATTGATAGATAAGATCTCTTTTCATAAAATTAGTTTAGGAGGGATAAGAATAATAATCTCAATTTCAAAAATAGTAAAATTCATTTAATTATATATACATTTTTTAACATTATCATTATTTAGTGATACATTTTTCAAAATAATCAATTCATTTTTGCATTCGATGCATAAAAAACTTTCTGGGTTTTTCTTGATCCATTCCCAAACAGTATTTGGGAATGGATCAAGTATTTTAAGCATATGATAAAAAAAATATTGACCTACTAATACTATCTTTAATTTTGGAAGCAACCAAAAGTAAGAGGTGCACAACCTTCCTAAGCTGAAAATTCAATTATTGATTACTATATGGAATTAGGAAAACATGTCCATGTTTAAAGTTGACTGTAACACAGAAGAGCAACATAACAAACTGATGCTTTGCACATATAGATTAGACCATTTTGGCTACTGTTTCTACTTCCATACTTTATAGAAGAACCCTGTGGTAGAAGACTTTATTTATCATTTAACCTATATAGTATATCATACTACCACATTTTTAACATGCTATTAAAATTATTTATAAAAATAAACCAAATAATATTTTAAAATTATTTTATTATAATTTATAATACATAATTCTTATTTAATAATAATTGTTTATTGATAAACATTTTATTTGTTAATTTTAATTAATACAATTAATTATTAATTAATAATTTATTATTAATGAATTAATAAACTTCTTAAACTGGAGTAATGTGTAAATTTAAAGAGTTCTATCCTGTTCCAGCAACAATTTTTTATTTATCAAATATTTTTAGCTATTATCATAGATGATATATAGCCATAATATATGATTGAACATACATGTATAGAATTATTTTTCTTTTTTATAGTGAATTAATTACCAGTAGAAATTTTTAATTATATTGAATAATAAAAAAATATGTTTATCTAATTTGTATGATTTCTAATCTTTAAAAATTAAAAACAAAATGTGATCTTTTTCTGTAAGTCTTAAATTTAGTTTATTTATGCTTTCAAACAACAGTGGCTTTAGACATAATTTGGTCCAGGATGGTTTTTAAAACAAGTCTCTCTGATGTTAATTTGGACTGTTTCCCTAATAAAGTTCTATGTATATAAAATGTTAGATGTTTTATTTTCTAATCCTATGTACAGTGACTTATTTTCAATGATTATCTAAATTATATAATTTAACTTTTCTGGCTGAGTTTTGCTAGTTTTATTTAAATCAATTTTTTTTGCAGTGCTACTTTATATAGAAAAAATTGACATATTTATCAAGTTCTCTTCTGTCATGTTTGTTTACAGACAATTATTTGAGCTTCAGGCAAGAAAGCTCCATTTGTTGATGCAATGAATACAGTGTTTGCAAAATTCATAAGGCTATTAGTAAGTTGGGAAAACATCTGTATAGTTGTTTTGGATAATAAAAGAAGCAATAGTGATAGATTTGGCAGTACATAAAGCATATTTGCTGTTACCTTGATCTCATTTTGTAATTCATAAAATTTCATATCTTGATCAGTGTAGATTCCATAAGTCAAAGCACTTTTCAAATTGGAGCATTTCTGGACCAATTCCTAGGTTTTATTGTTATTAAAATAATAAGAGATTCTATATAAAAATCCAAACGTGTAATAATGAGGTTGAAAATCTCAAAACAACTCTTAAGTGGCGAAAGTAATTGGTTCACAATAACATTAAAGAACTTGATGCAAAATATCTGTTCTTGATTCTCAATTGGTTCATTAGGGTTTCATATGAAAAATGTCTTTCTCCTCACATCAATAGTTTTTTCATATTCAAATTTCTAATCTAAGTTTATTTCCTGTGTCACCTCTTTTGCATACAGAACTTAGTCCATCAAATTATATCTTCATATTCCTCAATTTTTTTGATTAATTTTTTTGAAGTCATTGATTACTTTCCCAAATCAGCATTCTCATATAGATCTTTACTGACTGCCTTCATACAGAACAGAATATTATACCAAATAACTACTTGACACAAAGAAAGTAAAGCTCATCATTTGCTTTCCAAGATTATCTATCTCATAGCAGGAATTGTATTAAAAGTCATGTTAGTAATTTTAACAAATGCATTGAAAATATTAACAAATTTATATTTAAGCATTTGATGCAGTATTCCTAGTGCATTTTAGACAATGGAATGAGTATGAGATTTTCCAAATGCTTTGAAAAGATATGCTATTTTCTTCTGAATGCAGCAAAGCTGTAAATGCACTGAACTGATTCAAAGATCTTAGTGTTATGTGTACATAAAATCCTAAAGGACTGTTATGTATAAAATTTAGGAAGATAAGAATTATTGAATCTTAATATTGACTTTTAAAGCAATTTTAGGTCCTTATTGATGGGACTAACTTTTTTTTTAATTTATTATCATCTCATCTCCATAAAACTTTAGAGCCACATCAGTTGTCCTTTCTGTCTAAATAAAAATGAATGTTTTTGGTCATTTTAAAATAATCATCTTCAGGTTTTACGAAAATCAGAACGCAACATGTGCAATCAAATACCAAGTTTAAATTCTTTAAAACGCCATCTGATTGGATGGGCATTGTATAGTTGACATATACAATGGAATCAGCATAGTACAGTTGCCAGGGTGTTTAAGCCTGTAGATGGAGGTATCTGCCCCTGGTTTGACAGTTGAGGAAGAAATCCAATTTTTTGGAAGTGCGGCATATTCAAATTTTTGTGAAAACCTGAAGATGGTTGTTTTAAAATCATCAAAAACATTCATTTTTATTTAGACAGTAAAGGTTAGTGCTGGATTTTTGGGTTTTTTTGTATGTATTTAAGAAGACATCTAGTTAAAGGAGTGAGAAGACATCTAGTTAAAGGAATTGAAGGCTAATATAATAAAATTATTAGATAATAATGTCAATAAAATATTTTTGATTATTTAAAAAAATATTTATCAAAGCCAAACAACCACCACATTACATCAGGCTACTTTTTTGTGATTATATTTAATTAATTACTAAATAATTTGTCACTAGAGGGAGGCATTAGGCACCATCTCTTATTAAATTTAATAATTATAATTTAATGTAATGTAATTCAGTGGTTGTTTGACTTTACAAATTTATCGGGGTTTCGTGCAGTCCATTTATGTATATATTTATCAAATATTGGCATTTATTAACTATAATTTCAAACTATTTTTTGTTATTAAAAATTTGAGAGATGCTTTTGATTTGTATCAACCTTTTATAATAATAATATAACATGTTTATTATAATAGTAAATAAACAATCAGCTTTAAATAGTTGTAAATTTTACAATGTAATTTAAAGTAATTTAAATTATTTTTAATTTATTGTGTTTGAAATTTCATTTAAAAATATGTATGAATCATCTCTACAGTACAACAATTGATTTCATATTACATAACCACTCTGAACAAATAAGCATATAGAAGCCAAAAGTTCTCTGAAATCTTTTTGATATATATAACATTCATTTGAATAGATGATTTATGAAGAATAGTTTTAAATTTAAAATTATTATATACATCCTAAAGGACATTTAAGAATGATAATTTATATTACATGCCTATATTTACTAGATCGAAAAATACGAATAAATATATTCTGATTCTTTAATTTTTTCTCCTTTCTACTTTTTAGCTTATTAGTTAGCATACAAGTATTTATAACTTAACAATAAAATTTATANTGCTCCCCTTTTTCCTCTTATTAAATATTTGTTAAAAATTAATTTTTGTATACAAATAAATATTAATGTAAGTTAGATATTAAAAATACTAACTATTAAAGTATTTGGTTAAATGCCCAGGCCTCCTTTCAGAGTTCAGAGTATGGTAACCCCCTATGAGTGCCTCTGCCCCCCATAAAGTGGGTATTTAATTTTGCTGGAGTCAGAGTCGAGTGCTTTTTTACCAACTCTGCAGCCCTGTTGAAAGTTTTAAAATTTTTGCTTCATCCAGTCCTGATATATAATGTAAAATAGACACCTACACACCATGCACATATAGAATTTTGTAGAGATGTTTTTATGTTTTTGTGCTCTTGGTGTATCAAAACATCAAGAAATGCAAAAAAGAGAAAAAATTTGACCAAAAATCATACAAATCATACATGTTATATTCCTTAATGGCTGGGAAAGTAAAAACAATAAGTTAACATATAATAAATTTAACTCATAGTTCTTTGAAATAATGAAATTATACACGTATACAGAGGGGAATTAACCAGAAATATATCTGCTTTCAAATAGGAGTGTTTAATAATAATAATAATAATTAAAATGTGGATGGATGTTCAAAAAATTAACAGGAAGTGTCTACAAGTGAGGAATCTGGAAACTCAGGCAGAAAAATCATGATTGCAGATGAATATATCTACTGTACACAAAGGCAAAGGATTTTCATATTTTCTAAAGATGCTCTTAATAATGTTAGGCAAAGAAAAAGCTATTTGTTAAGTTTGTAATTACAGTTTAAAATTGGCATATAACTTGTCCCATCAAATAATGTGCATAATGTGTACCATCTTTCAAATTTCCTTTTAAACACATATAACTTATAAGTTATCCATACGAAATTACATTAATATATTTATTTCAAAATATGAAAACTAAATTTTCTATTAGAATCTGTTCCAAAAGAAATACTGTACATTAGTTTTAGCATTGAATGTTTACACTTAATATTAAAACTAACCATAGATAGATTAAAATTTTTTTATTATTGTTTGATTTCTACATTGCTTAACCATTATATATTATATTTACTTATAATATACAATATAATGTACGTATATATCAGACGAACCTGTATACATAAAGTTTTTTCTGATATTTATCCAAATTTTTTCTTTTGCCAATCACTTTTATAAAATTAATTGAAATGCATTGTATTATATATCAGTTAGATTCTGTATTTAGTTACCATGTAGTATAATTTACAGTTTTATATTTATAAATTTAAAATAATTAAGAAAACAGATAAACTTTCTGTAATTATTAAAATAACATAAAAATTACCTTATTACAGTAAAATTTTGAATAAAAAGTTTTATTATTCATTTGTGTAAAATAGAATTGAAGGAAAATAATTTCAAATAAGTTTAAACTATTTTCATTCAATTATATTTTACATTATATGATTTTAAATTAATTGAATAAAATATTACTTTTTACATTACAATTAGTTCTTAAATATTTATGGTATTTAATTAACATTTCTTTATAGCTCTGTGATGTTATATCAAAATGGGAACAAGCATTAAGAGAAAAGCACTTAGGAAAATTTGAAAACACAAGAATTATTAAACTTATGTATAAAAACAGGTAAATCAATTTAAAGTTTTACTGAATTATTATATATTTCATATTTATTGTAAATTGTACTATAAACTTATTATTTAGTGTTGATATTCTTTTTCATCTCATATTTATTGTATTTAGAATATTCATCATAATTAATTTTAATGTTCATGTATGCTTTAATATTAAATATAAATTCAAAAACAGTAAAAATGTCCTATTTATGATTTGTATTCAATGATAGGCTTTTAGATTGATTCTATAACATATGATATATAAACAGAGCAGTTCATTCAATTTCAAATATTCAGTGTCAACAAATGTAAACATTATGATTGTGTTTACATTTTATTTCAAATAAGTTTTCAAGTAGAGTAAATACATCAGTGAAAACAGTTCTCAATATTAACATTTTGATTGAACAACAGGTAAAATCATGTATATAGTCATATTTTCCTTTAGTTCTTTAACTACTTTTTTAAATGATTTAAAAAACTATCATTTAAAATTTCAGCATATTTTTTTTTTATATAAACACCAAATTGTATGACATTAGTCTTATCAAAAGTGGAAATTTTTTTTAAAAATTTGATATAACAATCAATCAATATAACATATTTTTTGACAGGTTTCCTAGATGTACTAGTTTAAAAGCAAGTCTACTGTATAACAATTCTCTTGAAGAGGAATTTATACATAACTTTCACTTTATGAAAAAAATAAAAACAAAATTTCTTCTTTGTCATTAGTCTATTACTTTGCTAAATTTATAATTTTTGTAATGTTTTAAATAACTCTGATTAGCTTATTGTTTACTAATTACAATTTAAAAGAAAATTAATTATGGTATTTTTTAATATTATGTTATCATTATAAATATATAATAATGTATTATATTTTCTAATAATCAATGATAGAGATGATTTAACTATCAGGCTTGAACTTGATTAATTAAATTATTTGATTACTAGTATAATTTGGACTTAGTGTTTGGTGTTCTATTTATTCACATATTATTAAAATTATAATTATATCATTTTTTAAATTCTAGTTATAAATTTTATAATTAAAATACAAATTTTTCATAAAATCATTTCTATTTAAGATAATTTGTTAAATTATTAATATTTTTTAATCTAGATTGTGTTTCCGTCAGTTATTGAAAGCTGAAACTGATAAAGAAAGATTATTAACAGCATATCAAATTAATGATGAAGTGATGCAAGGAAAATTTCCACTTACTAGGGAATTAGCACTTGAATTAGCTGCACTGATGGCACAAGTAATTATTTTGAATTAGAAATATTTAAATTTAGTGTAAATATTTATTAAATATATACATATTTATTAAATATTTGAGAAATATATGATATATGTATAATATAAATATAATAACATGACAATTTATGTCTTTAATCTAAAATACGTTTTATTCCCATATTCATGTGCATAATCTGCAGGTTATGAGGGTTGAAAAGAATTTGAAGTGGGTGTGTATTATATGCAAATATTAAATTGCATTTAAACATGTGTCAAATAGCTTCTTTCTTTCTTGGCTAAAGTCACTAAGAGAATCTTTAGAAACCATGAAGAATCCTTTATTTCTACAGAGATATTCATCTGCCATTATGATTTTTCTGGAAATCATTGAACATACATACATTCATATGTATATCTTGCCTGTGATTCTCTTCTGTTCATTTTCTATATGGTCAATCCATACTTTAGCACAGGGATGTGCAACCTTTTTCTATATAAAGGCCACATTTCAAGACTTTTGAACTGATGGAGGCCACATACAAGAGAAAAGAGAAAAAATGTTGGTAAATCACAATTATTTATTCATATATAATTATAAATTAGCATGGGTGTACTTAATTTAGCTTCTGGAACTGATGTAAATGTAATATATTGGAAATATTTGGTTAAATATTAGTCACTGCTAGTTTTAAATTAGTTTCAATGTGTCTGTTAGCTGGTTTCTTGTTTTAATTTTCACTAAATTCATTGTGGAAAAACTATTCACATACATAAGTTGTAGAAAATTATGTTTGACATTTTGCTGCATACTTCCTTAAGCTGGGAAATATATTTATTCACATTTTATGCGATGCGGGCCTCAAAATATATTAATGCAGGCCGCAGGTTGCCCATCCCTGCTTTAGCATATAGAAAATAAATAGATGTTATTAGACACTCCTATTTGAATTTGTATCTTGAAAGCTGATGACTTTTTGGTAATTATCTCTTTCTATATGTAATGGTGTTATTTTAGAGAAATTTGATGGTTATGACTTGATAATTGTCATCATAATAAATTATAAACACATGACATTTTTCATTGCTATAAAAATAATTATATATACATTTAAATTATAAGCCTGGCTTGACTGCAATGTTTTTTGTTTTGTTTTGTTTACATACAACAGCATTACTTTCAACAATTTTTCTAATAGAATCAAAACTAAGAAAATGTCAAATAAAACCAAAACTACAAATGTATAAATATATGTGTATATGCATTCAGAATGAATAAGAGAAAACAAGACATATACAGTGGAACCCCGGCTAACGAACGTCCTGGTTAATGACCAAATCGGTTAACGAACTTTTATTTTGCAAAAATTTTGTCTTGGATAACGAACGTAATGGTATTTTGTGTCAAATTTTAGTTGGTGTTCGGCATGCGCGAGTTAAGCATTGCTTTTCCGAGTGTTTGTGCTATACTTCTTTATTTCAGTTTTGTGATTTATATATTTAATCAATATGGCATCAAAGAAAGAAAAAAGTCATAGTGGCATTAGAAAACGACAACGCAATATAAACGACAATGCGCTATCGCATTTGAGAAAAATTTTGATTAAAAGAGTAAGACAATCAACTTTAGATCAATTTCTTGTTCCTTACGGAAAGAGTTTGTTTGTTTGTTAAGTTATGGCAACGCAACACTTAGGCGATCTGCCTAGGGGAATGCCTTCTGGGAGGTGTTTTTAAGGGAAACTGGCCCCTATTTAGGCGTTACAGACGTGGAGAAAACCCGGAAAACTCCACGTGGCCAGCCCGTCTGAGCGAGGTGCGAACCCACGAACGAACTCCCCGTGTTCAAGGTACGAAGACCACTTAGCCACTGGTGGGTTTTTTTTCCGAAAGAGACTTCGACTCGAAGAATCTTCCAATGAAGTGCTACCCGTTATTTTTTGGAGGGGATTCCCCTTCTAAGCATTAAGGTTCGTATATCTCCACTTTTCTGCCACCAACTACAACAAACGAAGGTATGTACAGTGCTATTTTATTAAACAAAGTTTACATGTTTGTTGCTGTAATGATAGATACTACGTTTTCCTACATTTTCATCAAAGAAAATTACTGTATATTACAAATAAAATCACAAAAATTTCGGAGACTAGAACGGATTAATTGCATTTGCATTAATTTCTATGGGAAAAATTGCTTCGGTTAACGAACAATTCAGTTAACGAACGGAGTCGCGGAACGGATTAAGTTCGTTAACCGGGGTTCCACTGTATATTACCAGTATAAATGTTGCCATGAAAGCCTTTATTTCATACAACATAATGTACAACAATTAGCACCTGTAGATGTTTTATACAAAGATAATGAACTACTCTTAAGCTGTTTTTTGAAAGTAATTAAGGATATTTGTTTGTTTCCTGTTGAGAACTTGGTATGTTTTCATCTTTATTTGAACACAGAATCTATGGCAAACTTTGAAAATGGCAGTGATATCATGTTACTCTGCTTGCTATACCAATTTATGAGTCTAGCAAGTTTCCAATGCTAAAAAACTATAAAATATGGTGTCCTTTCACTATCACAAGATGATAAATGATCTTGATAATTTATTGAATATTTGTAATTCTACCATCCTAAGTGAATAATAAATTTAATATTCCCTTTTTATAAAGCCACACCAACTTCTGTATAGTACATTATCAGGTTACATTACATATCACAAACCAAAGCAAGGAGAACAAACCATACAATTCCATAAAGTACAACCAACATCTCAAATGAATTTACATGGAAATAGCAAGGGCCAATAACATATTTTGTGGCTTTTAAATGCAGCCTCACAATGTACTCATTATTGAGGAACTCCAAGGACTGGTACAAATACATCATCCCAGTCACAGATAACACATCTAACTGACAATTGGAATACATTTGCACCACTACTAGCCCTGTAGGCCAACAATTGAAAGAACACCTCACGTCTATAAATAAAGGCATAATACTACCACCTTAGTCCTCCTAGCTATGGAACACCAGATTCAAATGCACTTACACATGGTCCAGCCAGAGGGCTTTCATTCATTAAACACTTCAAAGTATTAAAAATATATAAAGCTTATAAGAAAAATGTTGCAATTAATTTTAAAGATGTCCTACATCAGACCTGGAGATCTTTATTTGAGGTCTTGTTTTAATTTTCTACATCATTACAACAACAACCAATCAGATGGCACTTCACCATCACTTAAAGATTGATGTTTGATGTTCTATTTTTAACATTGATACTTAACATGATGAGATAGCTGAAAGCTGTTGAGAATTTTTATTAATGAATCTTACATGTTTCTTACTGGAATTTGGTTTATGTCTTTGTTATAATTATTCAGATTTTTTGTTGTGGTTGTGTTGTATTAAGATTGTGATTTATGAAAATTTGAACAGCCCAATGAAAAAATATGTTAAATTGAGTTTCTACTGTATATATATTAACCCAATAATTTCAATATTATCATATTTGAATTTTACATTAAAATTTTTTTCAAAATTATCAACTAAAATAGTATATTTATTTTATTTTAAAGTTATTATAAAATATACATATATATTCAAAATAAATTATCATCTTTGGTTATATTTAATTAAAAGATTTAAAAATTAATTTTGATAATAAAATTTTTTAATATTTAATTTATAAAATAATATCATATGTTGCAATTTTATGATTATTATTATTATTATTTAGATTGAATTTGGAGACTATAATGGTGATAAAATCAGAGGAAGTGGTGGTCCTCCAACTAATCCTCAACATCAGTTACAGCAAGTGATTGAGAAATTTTATCCTCAGAGGTATCGAGAAATCCAAGGGGAAAAGTGAGTAAATTAGATAATATTTTAATTTTTATATTAGTACTTATAAAAATCATAAAATTCAGAAATTTTGCTTTTTGTTCAAAATTTTCCTTTGTGTTCACCTATATTGAACATAAAGAAAGAATAATGCAAAATTTCTGAATTTTACAAAAAGGAATACAGTAATTTTACATAAATGTCTAATTTATGTAAAATTTTGAAATATACAATAAAGCAAAATGCTAAAATAGAAAAGGTTTACTTCTTTTATCAGCACATATGACAAAAGTATCTATAATTCTATTTTAACAAAAGAATTCAATATTCCAATAGAATACACTATTAATTTTTGTTGTTCAATTTTGTTAGTCTTCAAGATGAAATTTAAAATCTATACGTAAATTTTATCTTTAAACAAATTTTCCTCTTCTTTAGAAGTATAAAAAAAATGTCCTTTACTGAAGGAAAATAGCCAACAGTCATGGAAATAAGAGTCGGCAATGTAGTATGTATATTCAGAGAAGATATCTTGAATTATTTTAACTTATACTTGTGTATCTTGTGTTAACTGGGAAACCAATACATAAAAATAGATGGAATAAGAGAATTATAGCCTATATATATATAAACAAGTTGGTGACATGGAGCTGGTAATGCTGATCCCAATACTGTCTATTGTTCACTTTTTTAACTAATTTTAAAGATTAACTTCATATTTAAAAAGACATTATTATTTTGCTCACACTTATAAGTCAAAAAATTATTTTTATAGTATTAAAATGATTTCTATTTATAGTCGAATTTGTTATCCTACATATTTCTTCTGCAAAGTCTAATTTATTTCCCATATAGCCATTCTATCATTTAAAATTATTTCTTTTGAAATGTGAATCAAATAATTACACTTAACTAATAAAAATCAACTTTCATATCATCCAACACTGGAAGTAATGTTTTAAACTCATCAAAACATTCATTTGCACTCCTGATATTTTTCTAATTATAATTGTTTTCAAATTTTACAACTGAGTTTTTTACACTTACAAATGAAATATATAAAATTATATTAAAATAGTAAATGAAGACAGATTAAATAATAGCCTCATTATATAGAATGTTATAGACAGAGGCATCTCATTTTGTCACACAGGAAATGGCAGACAACCTAATAAGAGAACATTTAAATAACATATAATTTTATCTTTAAATTTCAATGGGACAGTATATGTTGCAGTTTTGTTTCATTTTTGGTGTTATTCTAAACTTTATTTTTTGATAATTGATAATTCAATAATTGAAATTATAACAATAACAATACAAAACAAATACTTTCACATGTATAGGTATGAAAATAGAATGTTTGAGAAACTTTTTATTAAAAAGCAGTCTGTGAAAATTCAACGTGCACATATATTAGTAATATGAGATGTGTTCAAAAAATAACTGAACTTTATTTTTTTAATTTTTATTCTTCAAGTTATGGAATATTGGTTCTTGTCCCCTTCAAGTATGCTCCTCCCCTATTCACATACTTATCTCAGTGGTATTTTTAGTTTGCAAAGCAATCTTGATAAACTTGTTTTGGACTGTCCTTCAATGCTTATGACAAATTTGTTTTAATGTCATCAATTGTGTCAAAACAACAGCCTTTCAGCACTGATTTTAATTTTGGAAACAATAAAAAATCACAAGGAGCCAGGTCTGGTGAGTAGAGAGGACAGTTATTTGATTTTTGGCACAAAACTGGCAAATTGACAGGGCTGAGTGAGCAGGTATATTGTCATGGTGAAGAAACCATGAGTTGTCTCACCACAACTTTGGTCTCTTTTTGCAAATTTTTTCATGCAATTGTTTCAAAACATCTGCATATTACTGATGGTTGAATGTTTGACCTTGAGGCAAAAATTCAAACTCTGATTTTCTGAATATGGTGTCATCAGCTGAGGTTGAATGCTTTCCTGGTTGAGGGTCATCTTCAACTATTTGATGACCACCTTTGAATCAGGTAAACAATTCATAACACTGCATATGACTTAGAGTATTGCATCTATAAGCTTGATCCAAAAGTTGAAATGTTTCCATAAAAGTTTTTTCCAGTTTCACGCAAAACTTTACATTGCATCGTTGCTCCCATAAATTGCACATTGCAAAAATCGCCATGAACACTGAAACACCTTCCACTCAAAAAACAATAATGCTGGAACAAAACGAGATATCAACAATCCAAAAAAAGCAGCTTACTTGGTAAGTTATCGCGAATATAGTGTTGTCAACTTCATGACCTAGGACATTTTGTTTTTGCTATATTCAAAAAGTCTGGTTATTTTTTGAACAGACTTCATACATAATATACATACGAATACATGAAATTATAAGAATAAATTCATAAAAATAAATTTTATATATTTGTTACAATTGTGTAAGTAAATATGTTTATATGTATTTTGATAATTCAGTTTAAATAAACATTTATCACAAATTCTATTTACGTTTAAAAATACAGTAGAGCGTCGTTTATGCGAAGGTCGGTTATCTGAAGGAATTCCAGTCGACAAATTTAAATTTTGCCAGTGCTGTGGCACTGTAATCTTTGTCTATGTCTTCGACTACTCAAATATTTTACGTTTTTGATACNAATGGGAACAAGCATTAAGAGAAAAGCACTTAGGAAAATTTGAAAACACAAGAATTATTAAACTTATGTATAAAAACAGGTAAATCAATTTAAAGTTTTACTGAATTATTATATATTTCATATTTATTGTAAATTGTACTATAAACTTATTATTTAGTGTTGATATTCTTTTTCATCTCATATTTATTGTATTTAGAATATTCATCATAATTAATTTTAATGTTCATGTATGCTTTAATATTAAATATAAATTCAAAAACAGTAAAAATGTCCTATTTATGATTTGTATTCAATGATAGGCTTTTAGATTGATTCTATAACATATGATATATAAACAGAGCAGTTCATTCAATTTCAAATATTCAGTGTCAACAAATGTAAACATTATGATTGTGTTTACATTTTTATTTCAAATAAGTTTTCAAGTAGAGTAAATACATCAGTGAAAACAGTTCTCAATATTAACATTTTGATTGAACAACAGGTAAAATCATGTATATAGTCATATTTTCCTTTAGTTCTTTAACTACTTTTTTAAATGATTTAAAAAACTATCATTTAAAATTTCAGCATATTTTTTTTTTTATATAAACACCAAATTGTATGACATTAGTCTTATCAAAAGTGGAAATTTTTTTTAAAAATTTGATATAACAATCAATCAATATAACATATTTTTTGACAGGTTTCCTAGATGTACTAGTTTAAAAGCAAGTCTACTGTATAACAATTCTCTTGAAGAGGAATTTATACATAACTTTCACTTTATGAAAAAAATAAAAACAAAATTTCTTCTTTGTCATTAGTCTATTACTTTGCTAAATTTATAATTTTTGTAATGTTTTAAATAACTCTGATTAGCTTATTGTTTACTAATTACAATTTAAAAGAAAATTAATTATGGTATTTTTTAATATTATGTTATCATTATAAATATATAATAATGTATTATATTTTCTAATAATCAATGATAGAGATGATTTAACTATCAGGCTTGAACTTGATTAATTAAATTATTTGATTACTAGTATAATTTGGACTTAGTGTTTGGTGTTCTATTTATTCACATATTATTAAAATTATAATTATATCATTTTTTAAATTCTAGTTATAAATTTTATAATTAAAATACAAATTTTTCATAAAATCATTTCTATTTAAGATAATTTGTTAAATTATTAATATTTTTTAATCTAGATTGTGTTTCCGTCAGTTATTGAAAGCTGAAACTGATAAAGAAAGATTATTAACAGCATATCAAATTAATGATGAAGTGATGCAAGGAAAATTTCCACTTACTAGGGAATTAGCACTTGAATTAGCTGCACTGATGGCACAAGTAATTATTTTGAATTAGAAATATTTAAATTTAGTGTAAATATTTATTAAATATATACATATTTATTAAATATTTGAGAAATATATGATATATGTATAATATAAATATAATAACATGACAATTTATGTCTTTAATCTAAAATACGTTTTATTCCCATATTCATGTGCATAATCTGCAGGTTATGAGGGTTGAAAAGAATTTGAAGTGGGTGTGTATTATATGCAAATATTAAATTGCATTTAAACATGTGTCAAATAGCTTCTTTCTTTCTTGGCTAAAGTCACTAAGAGAATCTTTAGAAACCATGAAGAATCCTTTATTTCTACAGAGATATTCATCTGCCATTATGATTTTTCTGGAAATCATTGAACATACATACATTCATATGTATATCTTGCCTGTGATTCTCTTCTGTTCATTTTCTATATGGTCAATCCATACTTTAGCACAGGGATGTGCAACCTTTTTCTATATAAAGGCCACATTTCAAGACTTTTGAACTGATGGAGGCCACATACAAGAGAAAAGAGAAAAAATGTTGGTAAATCACAATTATTTATTCATATATAATTATAAATTAGCATGGGTGTACTTAATTTAGCTTCTGGAACTGATGTAAATGTAATATATTGGAAATATTTGGTTAAATATTAGTCACTGCTAGTTTTAAATTAGTTTCAATGTGTCTGTTAGCTGGTTTCTTGTTTTAATTTTCACTAAATTCATTGTGGAAAAACTATTCACATACATAAGTTGTAGAAAATTATGTTTGACATTTTGCTGCATACTTCCTTAAGCTGGGAAATATATTTATTCACATTTTATGCGATGCGGGCCTCAAAATATATTAATGCAGGCCGCAGGTTGCCCATCCCTGCTTTAGCATATAGAAAATAAATAGATGTTATTAGACACTCCTATTTGAATTTGTATCTTGAAAGCTGATGACTTTTTGGTAATTATCTCTTTCTATATGTAATGGTGTTATTTTAGAGAAATTTGATGGTTATGACTTGATAATTGTCATCATAATAAATTATAAACACATGACATTTTTCATTGCTATAAAAATAATTATATATACATTTAAATTATAAGCCTGGCTTGACTGCAATGTTTTTTGTTTTGTTTTGTTTACATACAACAGCATTACTTTCAACAATTTTTCTAATAGAATCAAAACTAAGAAAATGTCAAATAAAACCAAAACTACAAATGTATAAATATATGTGTATATGCATTCAGAATGAATAAGAGAAAACAAGACATATACAGTGGAACCCCGGCTAACGAACGTCCTGGTTAATGACCAAATCGGTTAACGAACTTTTATTTTGCAAAAATTTTGTCTTGGATAACGAACGTAACGGTATTTTGTGTCAAATTTTAGTTGGTGTTCGGCATGCGCGAGTTAAGCATTGCTTTTCCGAGTGTTTGTGCTATACTTCTTTATTTCAGTTTTGTGATTTATATATTTAATCAATATGGCATCAAAGAAAGAAAAAAGTCATAGTGGCATTAGAAAACGACAACGCAATATAAACGACAATGCGCTATCGCATTTGAGAAAAATTTTGATTAAAAGAGTAAGACAATCAACTTTAGATCAATTTCTTGTTCCTTACGGAAAGAGTTTGTTTCTT
>NW_019384312.1:1353148-1377217 GCF_000671375.1 Centruroides sculpturatus | reverse complement strand
CATACCAGTAAATTCTTATCGGTTGGGTTAAGTTATAAATCTACTCGTTATTCACGTAATCGAAATATCTAGTGGGCAGGCGGCTAACAGCCCAGAACCGGTCCTTGATAGAATTGGAATCGTTATATGTGTGCAGCTTCCACCCAAGGTCGTAGGCTTCCACCGGTTAAACCAAGTGAGGTTGGTGCTCTGTAAAGCGCGTGCGCAAATCTGTCTTTTCGTAATCTGAAAATACAGGAGATTCCACTCGGCCACTAATATTCGAATATACAAAAGCAATTTTTTTCCACGTGTAGTATAGAAATTTGTAATAAGATACATAATGCGGTTATAATAAAATATTGTGCGATTATTTTCATATAATTAAAATTGATATTTATTTATTTTTTAGAAAATACGAAAGAAGCAACGCTTCCACCGCTTCTAGTGACGGCACGCTACTGCTCACTAACTAAACTAAACTAACCTACCATAACTTAGAACGGACCTAACCAGACGATTAAAGCTAACAAACCCTAATTTAATTTAACCTAACCTGTCATAACCTAACCAGAAATCAAGCTGAGTCCCTAATCTAACTTACAACTAAGACTAACTGAATTTAGACTGAAAAAGATAGAAAATAAGAATTAAAATACAAAGTTGAAAGGCAGATATATACTGACAGTTGAAACAAAACAAGACAAAGCTAATTGTTATCCGTGCCCCCAGAATGAGTGCTCTAAAGAGTCCCACTAAGAAATATGAATGCGAGTTGATGATGGAACACTGTACGTTTGCAAATGAGTTTGTGCGGGTTGCAAGGCCAGTTTACCTTTCAAGAACAGCAGCTCTCATTAAGCTATCCCTATTGTGAGTGTACCTATTTCAGCGAGAAACTAAGTGAAATGATGTTTGGTTCTGTTGAATACCACAACCACATTGTGGTATTCAACAGGACCAAAGTTATATCTATGCAAGTACAGTAGAGCGTCGATAATCGGAAAGTCAATCATCCGAAAGAATTCCAGTCGGCAAATTTTAATTTTTGCCAGTGCTGTGGCGCTGCAATCTTTGTATGTTTTCGGCTACTCAAATATTTTACGTTTTTGATACTAAATTAACTTCTGAAGTACAATTTTTTATTGTTTTTATATTTTTCAATATATTTATTTTGTTTGTACAAAATAAAAAAATAATTTTTAACGATACAATAGTCTTCGTTAGGCTTAACATCGATGAAAATTCAACGCAAAGCGACACGCAACGGAGAAAAATTTCAACACGGGATAAATTAATATATTTTTTTGTACATAATTGGTTATCTGAAAAATAAGTTATCCGAACAACCCCAGTCCCCAATTGATTCGGATAAACGACGCTCTACTGTAAAATCACAATCTGTCAATCTGTTACTTAATTCAAGTTCTTAGCAACTAAACATTGGTTGCTAAGAACCTATGTAGAAAATTTGATATTGTTGATGTAACTGGAAAAACTTCTGATTCTGTATATGTTTTTGATTTTTCAATATTATGTCTTAGCTAAGTGTGCATATGCAGTAATACAGTATGTGTCATTTTAATTCATTAAAATGATCTAAGAAAATACTGACATCTGTTGTCAATATAATTCAAATACAGTGGTGCCTCATATAACGTACGCCTCGAATAACGGACGCTGCGAACAACAGACTTTCTGAGTTACGTGACTTGAGCAATGGACTGGCTTCGAACAATGGACTTTCCATTCGGCAGTTACATGAGGCGAACAATAAATTTTCTGCGAACAAGTGCGAATGATGTTTCCACTTTTTTGCCGTTGCCAACGACAATCTGCTATTTTTATAATATATTAGTATTATTAAAATATATTTAGTATATCTGAAGTACAGAGCTCCCGTTGAGATTCGGCTTGCTCCCTTGTTTATTACGTACAGTACATCACCTCAGTGCAAGGTATTTACATTTATTCAAGTGTTGTACAAATCATGGCTTCTAAAAAAACAGAAAGGTAATTTCAATTGAAACAATGCAAGACATCATCAGAAGGAGTGAAAGTTGACAAAAACTTCCTTGTCAAATGGGGAGAGGTTCAGGAGTTTACCAACACTCATTATCCAAACAGAGCTGAGGCCAACAGGATCAATGATCTCTACAATGACACCCTTGCCCTTCATTTCTGACAGGTGTTGAAGAAGAGAGAGAAACAGACCATCTTGGACATGTTTTTCAAGAAGCCAGCTGCCAAAAAACAAAGGATGGAACAAGAGGAGATGACCCTGCAAGCTCTGGTAGCCTCTCCTGAATCTGACTCCAATTAAAAACAATAAAAAGAGACCTTCTGCAATGTGTAAAAAGTCTGTATCTGTATGAATGTGTAAAGAAAGTGTTCCTCCACCTCCTCCTCATGACATCTGACTACCCGGCATAATTGGTTACTGCTCCATTTTCATTTTTTTTATAGTACAGTATGGTTATTTTATGCTGTGGAATGAATTATATGTTTTAACATGTATTTCTATGGGAAAATGCGTTTCGTATAACGGACTTTTCACTTAACGGACGTGCACCTGGAACGGATTAAGTACGTTATACGAGGCACCACTATATTTATTCTTTTGCTTTTTGATAGTTATTCCATTTTATATTAAAACGACTTATAGCAATTATAGAATATTTTATACTAGAGTTGAATTGATAGATAAGATCTCTTTTCATAAAATTAGTTTAGGAGGGATAAGAATAATAATCTCAATTTCAAAAATAGTAAAATTCATTTAATTATATATACATTTTTTAACATTATCATTATTTAGTGATACATTTTTCAAAATAATCAATTCATTTTTGCATTCGATGCATAAAAAACTTTCTGGGTTTTTCTTGATCCATTCCCAAACAGTATTTGGGAATGGATCAAGTATTTTAAGCATATGATAAAAAAAATATTGACCTACTAATACTATCTTTAATTTTGGAAGCAACCAAAAGTAAGAGGTGCACAACCTTCCTAAGCTGAAAATTCAATTATTGATTACTATATGGAATTAGGAAAACATGTCCATGTTTAAAGTTGACTGTAACACAGAAGAGCAACATAACAAACTGATGCTTTGCACATATAGATTAGACCATTTTGGCTACTGTTTCTACTTCCATACTTTATAGAAGAACCCTGTGGTAGAAGACTTTATTTATCATTTAACCTATATAGTATATCATACTACCACATTTTTAACATGCTATTAAAATTATTTATAAAAATAAACCAAATAATATTTTAAAATTATTTTATTATAATTTATAATACATAATTCTTATTTAATAATAATTGTTTATTGATAAACATTTTATTTGTTAATTTTAATTAATACAATTAATTATTAATTAATAATTTATTATTAATGAATTAATAAACTTCTTAAACTGGAGTAATGTGTAAATTTAAAGAGTTCTATCCTGTTCCAGCAACAATTTTTTATTTATCAAATATTTTTAGCTATTATCATAGATGATATATAGCCATAATATATGATTGAACATACATGTATAGAATTATTTTTCTTTTTTATAGTGAATTAATTACCAGTAGAAATTTTTAATTATATTGAATAATAAAAAAATATGTTTATCTAATTTGTATGATTTCTAATCTTTAAAAATTAAAAACAAAATGTGATCTTTTTCTGTAAGTCTTAAATTTAGTTTATTTATGCTTTCAAACAACAGTGGCTTTAGACATAATTTGGTCCAGGATGGTTTTTAAAACAAGTCTCTCTGATGTTAATTTGGACTGTTTCCCTAATAAAGTTCTATGTATATAAAATGTTAGATGTTTTATTTTCTAATCCTATGTACAGTGACTTATTTTCAATTATTATCTAAATTATATAATTTAACTTTTCTGGCTGAGTTTTGCTAGTTTTATTTAAATCAATTTTTTTTGCAGTGCTACTTTATATAGAAAAAATTGACATATTTATCAAGTTCTCTTCTGTCATGTTTGTTTACAGACAATTATTTGAGCTTCAGGCAAGAAAGCTCCATTTGTTGATGCAATGAATACAGTGTTTGCAAAATTCATAAGGCTATTAGTAAGTTGGGAAAACATCTGTATAGTTGTTTTGGATAATAAAAGAAGCAATAGTGATAGATTTGGCAGTACATAAAGCATATTTGCTGTTACCTTGATCTCATTTTGTAATTCATAAAATTTCATATCTTGATCAGTGTAGATTCCATAAGTCAAAGCACTTTTCAAATTGGAGCATTTCTGGACCAATTCCTAGGTTTTATTGTTATTAAAATAATAAGAGATTCTATATAAAAATCCAAACGTGTAATAATGAGGTTGAAAATCTCAAAACAACTCTTAAGTGGCGAAAGTAATTGGTTCACAATAACATTAAAGAACTTGATGCAAAATATCTGTTCTTGATTCTCAATTGGTTCATTAGGGTTTCATATGAAAAATGTCTTTCTCCTCACATCAATAGTTTTTTCATATTCAAATTTCTAATCTAAGTTTATTTCCTGTGTCACCTCTTTTGCATACAGAACTTAGTCCATCAAATTATATCTTCATATTCCTCAATTTTTTTGATTAATTTTTTTGAAGTCATTGATTACTTTCCCAAATCAGCATTCTCATATAGATCTTTACTGACTGCCTTCATACAGAACAGAATATTATACCAAATAACTACTTGACACAAAGAAAGTAAAGCTCATCATTTGCTTTCCAAGATTATCTATCTCATAGCAGGAATTGTATTAAAAGTCATGTTAGTAATTTTAACAAATGCATTGAAAATATTAACAAATTTATATTTAAGCATTTGATGCAGTATTCCTAGTGCATTTTAGACAATGGAATGAGTATGAGATTTTCCAAATGCTTTGAAAAGATATGCTATTTTCTTCTGAATGCAGCAAAGCTGTAAATGCACTGAACTGATTCAAAGATCTTAGTGTTATGTGTACATAAAATCCTAAAGGACTGTTATGTATAAAATTTAGGAAGATAAGAATTATTGAATCTTAATATTGACTTTTAAAGCAATTTTAGGTCCTTATTGATGGGACTAACTTTTTTTTTAATTTATTATCATCTCATCTCCATAAAACTTTAGAGCCACATCAGTTGTCCTTTCTGTCTAAATAAAAATGAATGTTTTTGGTCATTTTAAAATAATCATCTTCAGGTTTTACGAAAATCAGAACGCAACATGTGCAATCAAATACCAAGTTTAAATTCTTTAAAACGCCATCTGATTGGATGGGCATTGTATAGTTGACATATACAATGGAATCAGCATAGTACAGTTGCCAGGGTGTTTAAGCCTGTAGATGGAGGTATCTGCCCCTGGTTTGACAGTTGAGGAAGAAATCCAATTTTTTGGAAGTGCGGCATATTCAAATTTTTGTGAAAACCTGAAGATGGTTGTTTTAAAATCATCAAAAACATTCATTTTTATTTAGACAGTAAAGGTTAGTGCTGGATTTTTGGGTTTTTTTGTATGTATTTAAGAAGACATCTAGTTAAAGGAGTGAGAAGACATCTAGTTAAAGGAATTGAAGGCTAATATAATAAAATTATTAGATAATAATGTCAATAAAATATTTTTGATTATTTAAAAAAATATTTATCAAAGCCAAACAACCACCACATTACATCAGGCTACTTTTTTGTGATTATATTTAATTAATTACTAAATAATTTGTCACTAGAGGGAGGCATTAGGCACCATCTCTTATTAAATTTAATAATTATAATTTAATGTAATGTAATTCAGTGGTTGTTTGACTTTACAAATTTATCGGGGTTTCGTGCAGTCCATTTATGTATATATTTATCAAATATTGGCATTTATTAACTATAATTTCAAACTATTTTTTGTTATTAAAAATTTGAGAGATGCTTTTGATTTGTATCAACCTTTTATAATAATAATATAACATGTTTATTATAATAGTAAATAAACAATCAGCTTTAAATAGTTGTAAATTTTACAATGTAATTTAAAGTAATTTAAATTATTTTTAATTTATTGTGTTTGAAATTTCATTTAAAAATATGTATGAATCATCTCTACAGTACAACAATTGATTTCATATTACATAACCACTCTGAACAAATAAGCATATAGAAGCCAAAAGTTCTCTGAAATCTTTTTGATATATATAACATTCATTTGAATAGATGATTTATGAAGAATAGTTTTAAATTTAAAATTATTATATAAAAGATAAAATATTTGAATGATCTGAATATAGATTATGGAAAATGTTTTACAATATAAATTTTTTTGTTTTTTATTCCTATAAATTTGTTTTTTCAATAATGTAAATAAATATAATATTTTGGAATTGAAAATTATTATAATTTCAGAAATATTAAAGATTAAATTAATCAATAAATTTAAAAAATTTCAGAATATTGTGTCTATAAAGTAATATAAGCACAAGTAATGAAATCTTAAAATTAATGTTGTTACATTATAATTAAAATGTTAAAAATTTATTAGCATGTATATCTTTTATTCATTTTTATTTGATTTCCTACTGAATTACTATAGTTTTTGTGTAAATAAATATCTAAATCGTATAAGGATAAAAAAAATTATCAAGATTAATGAGGTCAAAATCCAACAGGAAATAAATAATGCATATACAGTGTTAGATGTATCATACTGGAATTATATTTAGCAGAAGTTAAAATATAAATGAAATAAAATAGATGGAGATTAAAACTTTAGTTCTGAAAAGTTCTTGTTACTCTTAGAAATATAATATTCTTATATTACATGCATAATTTTTTAATATTATAATGAAAAGGTTAAAATTAATTTTTTTAAATAAATAAATAAATCTTTGTTAATTTCTGGAAGCTAACTTTCAATTTCTTCAAATAAGCAAAGATTTATTTATTTTATTTACAAAGGTGATGCCAAGTTTCATAACCTTTTAAACTAATTTTTTTTATCATTTTGTCATTACTGAACAAACTAAATTTTATTTAATTGATATTAATTAAAAGAAATTTTTATTCATAAATTTAATTTTAATTTAAAAAGTCATTATTTTAATTTTTAAAAATTTTTTGGAAATTCCAGATTAACAAAATGTACTAAAATTATAAAAATTTTGTAATTATTAATCCTTTAATTATTAATCCTTCATAATAAAAGTTATTTTGAAGGTAAATATACTATGATTAATTTAAATTAAATTACTTCTACATTAAAAATATATTGTTTTACTTATTAGTTTTTAAAAAATTTGTCTTTTGAAAAGGGCAATATTTAATTACTCCATGTTGTAATTTCAACTTTTATTTTATTATACAATAATGATGATAAAATTTTATATGTAACTACTATACGTATATATTATAAAAAGCTTTTATTTTTGTGAAAGTTTTGTTAGCATAAATTATTTTAAAACAGAATAATAATAATAATCCATAAGAAAAAAATATCTTAATTTACCAGTTTCCACCATTAAGTATTGAGCATATTTCAATCACTAATATTTAGCTATAATTGCTTTTGTCAGTTTGTTAATGTTAAAAAGTTAATTATTTTTCAAATATATAAACTGAAAACAAAACATAAAATTTTAGTATGCTTTTTAAGATGAGCTATAATTTTTATTTTTAGCGTTTCAATAAAGATTTAGTAGAATCAAAAATGCTTAGGTTAGCAAATTATGTTAAAACTTTGAAATTTCAATTTATTTTTATAAGTTTCTATCAAAAAATTATTCATATAATCGATATTTTACCATTGAATCAGTTACTATTACAGTATTATTGATTTTGGATTGTTTATAATAACAGTTTTAATGAAATTAATATATTTGTTGACACACATGTTTTTTTATGAAATGAAAAAAATCATATTTTATGAATAATTTAATAAATATAAAATATGTGAATAATAAAATCTATAAATTAATTATTAACATTCTAATTTTAGTAAAAATACTGTATAGATAATTCATAATATACATAGTTCATAATTAATAGATAATGTTAATTTCTTCTCTATTCATACATCTTTTATGTAAATTCTTTTTCACCACTTGTTCTTTGAAAGAACCTTGGGCTCTTAGGATCTCTAGCAAAGTTCCTCTCTTTTTTCTGGTTTTTGCATCTTCAAGCCAGTGAAACTGATGTTATAGACTAAAGGACCATATAAGTTACAATTTATTTGGATCTTTCCTGACATTTTTGCCTGATACAGGGACATATGCAGGGGTTTATGGGCTTGAACTAGACCAAAAATGTTTGTTTCTAATAAATATTGCTGAAAGACATACAGAAGGTATAATATTGATGAATATTACAATAAATTCCAGCTTTGAATGACACATTCACAATTGTATAAAATAATGGAATTATCAAACAATCTGCAAGACATAGTCATGTTTAAAAATTTTGTTGTCAGTACATAGATATTTGAATCTTCGAAGTGTAAATGTTGCTTTTGCAATTCTTGCTCTGATATTGAATTAAGATTTACCATTATTCTCTGGAGTAAGTTTCCTAGATAACAAAATTTATCAACCTCTTGTATATAAATGTAATTAATCTTGAAGATATGTTTATTGCTGTATGAACTTCTGTTTGTAATCATAGTTTTTGATTTCTAGATATTAATGGAGGGAGATAATCCAAAAGATCTGAAAATTTTGCTCTGTCAGTTTATTAAGTCTTGAAGTAATGATCATTTTCCAATGATACACCAATATTGTCCAGAAACCAAAGATTATATTTCTTCCTACAGTCACTACAATATTTCATTGATCAAGTGTCTGATATAAAATATTATAAACCTGTTAGTGGACATTCTCAGGGCTAGAGACTTTACTTAGGTTGGTTGTTCATTAAAGATATATACAGTATTTGTTTAAAAAATTGATGAACACTTTACAAAACCCCATTAGTTTTTTAAATAATCAATATTTTTTTACAGAAATAATGTGTATGATAAGGGCAGAATTTAGAACAATCTAAAGAAGTTCTGAAATTTATACATGATTATGGTATTAATTACAGTCCCTGGCTATATTATTATTATGACCAAATAAAGAATTCAAATAAAAATTACAGTAATAAAATTTGAATTCAAAATAACTTTAAAGTGTAAGACAGTATAAATATATACTTTTATTTACTATAATTTTGTGCAGATAACAATGGGTTATCTGTGTTTAAAAGACAATTTTTGAAAACAAATACAGATGATATGCCAGTTTTAAATTGTAAACTCATTAAATAATCTTCCTTTATATAAAAGTCATTAAAAGTGTCATTAGAAAATGTGAAAAATCTGTGTGTACCACAGACATAGTCATTGTTATCACAGTTTTTCTCAAAACTACTAAAGACACATATATGCATACTTCTTTAGTCCTACCCCATTTATTTACTATACTGTACTGTACATTCACTTCATGTTTTAATTATTATCAGACGTGACTATTTGAGTTTTTATCTTAAAAGCTGATAAATTTCTGATAATTATTCTTTGTCTATATATATATATAATGATATCAGTTAAGAGAACTTTGTGTGTTGGCATATGACACAATAATTGACGAGACTATGTCTCATCTCTAAAATCATGCTGCTGTCAACAGCTCAAACTTGCTACAGTTTGGAAAATGTGTATTCAATATCTTTGGCATTATCGTGAAGAAGAGAATATCATTCAAGACAAGAGCTCATCATAATCTTAATAATGCACATTTGGCAATCAGAAGATGTCACAAAGTTTTCAAATCTGCTAAAATTATTTGGAAATATTCAAAGAAATTGAACACAAAATTGGAGAATTGATTGCCAGATGAGTATTTGAGACTTGTAGAAAATAATTGAATTAGAAAGCATTTTACCAGATACTGAAAATTGTAATTTTGAAAATAACAGAATAAGAAGAATTAGTAAGGAAAACATGGAAATAACCTACAATGACACCAAAACCAGCAAATAAACCTCAATACTTTACTCAAATGAACATCTTCCTTCATTTCTAAACTGTTGAATACAGATTGGAACCAACATTTAAAAAATAGAACAACGTAAGTTTAAAAACAAATGACATTGGTGTCATTTTATATTTGACAGTTGTAACCTGATGATATCTGTTTGAGTAAAGTGTTGGAGTTTATTTGCTGGTTTTGGGTGCCAATATATATTATTTGTTGTTAATACTAGTTTTGGGTGCTATTTGTGGAAAACATAGATTTATTGAAAATAATTCCTGATGCTAAAGCATCTTCCAAAGATAATATCAAAAGTGCTAGCAAAAGTGGTGCCATGATTTACCATCTGTTAAAGAAACAATCAACATCAAGTAAAAACTAAGTAGAATTGAAAGCAGTTTAAGTTTAGAATTTCAAATCAGTATATCTTATTCCAGTGTATCAAATGCTGTTAAAGATAAACAGAATCAAGTATGTGAAAGTTCATTAAATGAAGAGTCTTTCTTTGATCTATTAAGTCAATTTCAGAGTAAAAGAATGGATGATCAGTGTTATTCTCTAGCAATTCTAGAAAACAGAGAAAATAATCAATTGTTAGAAATTGTCAGGCATCTAATACAATGCCAAGAATGATTTGTGGCCATCAGCCATGTTTGTTGTATATTTTTGTATATTTTAATTTGAATTAGTTTTAAGTTCCTTCCTATTTCTTTGTTCAAAAATTGTTTCTAGAACATTCTCTCTTAACCCTTCTCTATTGGGGGTAAGACTACCAACTCCTGGAACATATGAAAACAAAAGAGGGTGTGAAGCCTGGAGGCAAAACAACCGGGGAGAAGTCAGTCAGAGGATGGATCTCAAGGAGAAAGGCACAGAGAAGGCAGTGCTCCCAAAGGCAAAAATAGAGTAAAGAAAATTCAAAAAAAGAATAGAACGAGGAGGGACTGCAAGGTGCTGAGGGATCAGAGAAAGAAGTCACAGAACAGCGAACGTTCAATAGAATATCAAGACTAGTAAGAGACAAGGAGGTCTACGGCCAAAAGATTAAAAGAATTTAAGAAAAGGAGAAGAGACTTGAACATGGTGTCTTACCCTAGGATACATCAACACAAAAACCCCGAGTACTTCCTGACTTTTGTTTTATCACTTGGTCCTTCATTCTTAATTCCCATCTTTTCTACTTCCTTTAATTATAAATGGTTTGTAAGCTAGTTGTAAGTTAGTCGTAAGTTAGAGTTAGCTAGGTTGTCCCACGTTTATGTGTCGTGCATTAAGAGAATTTTGATGATTGGATAAAAATGTTCAATGCCTGTGTACCTGAAATAATTTAAGGTCGAAAAAAAGTTGGGATCTAAATAAAGAAAAGAACTGGTTTGTTGAGAAATATAAAGTACATTGTGTTAAAAATTTGTATCAAAGTTTATTTTATTGTACTATTCTGCTCGAGGGATCAAGTACATCTCATTTATGACCATCACAGATTCGCAGTATTTAAGATGAGGATAAATTTAGAGATGATCAATCTGATTTAATTGCTGGTACTCAGAGTAGATGATTGGATGAATAAAGAGATAGTCTACATCATGACTGTTTAAGTACTGGTTTAAATACTGAAACCTGATAATACACTGTTACCTCTGTTTTTGTCGATAATCCATCCGATAACAATCGGCAAAATCCAAAACCAACGAAAACTAAGGCAATTATTTCCATAAGAATCAATGTAAATCTAATTAATTCATTCTAGACACTCCAAAATACATACCATAAACACATTTTATAGAGAACAAGTATAGTGTTTAATACTAAATACAAAATGAAATGAATATAAAAGGCTAATATGATGTTCTCTGAAACAGAATCGCCATCTAACTGTTTTTTATTTATCCAAATTAATAATGACTGTTTGACATCTTCAATTGTTTAGATCTGTTTTGTTGGCACATTCACGCTTTCGCTACATTAACCTCCTTTATTGCATTTTTTTTTTTTTTTCCACAATGGAACTTATTGTGTATGGCAACTTCCCATACATGTGGCCGATTTCAACAATCTTAATGCTGCTCTAATATTTTTCAATGATTTCCTTCAAGTTGATTGTGTTCCTGGCCTTCTTCTTCGAAGGGCTGCTGGCTATGGAAACTTTCTTTGGTCCCATGATGGAGCTGAAAGGAAAGGAAAGCAGTGGAATTGTTTAGCTAGACATGCAGAGTAATGCTCATACAACGAGAAACAATGCCACACTGAGCAGAAGAATGCATGGGTCTCCCTTTGTTTTTGCAAAATTAGCAGTGAGTTCACGTGGGCAAGCTGACAAAATCCAAGGCAACTGACAAAAACCAAGACAAATTTGTGAGGTTTGCCGATTGGGGAGAAAGTGTCATGACAATTGAGCAGTCAGCACTGTTGTGTGGGAGTGAAAAAACTTACTGAGACAGGTTCTCCATCATAAACCATTTAATAAATATAAAAATTTCTCTTACAACAAATCCTTAGTGTAACACCTATCCAAAGTCTAGAAACAAGTCTGTAACAAAAAGTTCAACTGTTCTGACGGTAGTTTTTCTTCTGGTGATGGTGGTGTGAAGACGTCAGCTCCGGGGTGCACAGCACTACTTGGACCGTGGACTTTAGCAATCTTGACGGCATGGGACAGCAAAGACAACTCCTGTAATGTCTAACAAGCTCTCGTAGAGAACATCCAGATGACAAGAATCTTGGAGAGGACCACTGCGAACCAAAGGTCAAGAACATCACATCCTTTTTTTGTTTGATTTTTATAAGTTTTCTTTGGGTCCCAGACCAAACATCACGATAGGTTGATGCCAATCTGCCCCACTCTCCAATTGGTCCCCCTCCTCGTTACGAATTGTAACGCGATCGGATCCCAGATGGTGGGGTGAGTCAACACCAACTGACAATTCGATTCCTATCGAAGATGTTTGATCTAAGCACTCAAATTCATCTATTGTTTCATTCTGAAAAGTTCGATTTTTCTTAGAAATTTCTACAGACATGGCCTTATATGGACATAAAATATTCATTTTTCGTTTGATGGTTTCTTTTTACAACATAAAATAATAATTATTATTATTAATTTTTTTATACGAAATTAAAAACGTTTTTTTCTGTACATGAATTTCGACCTACTTCCAGAGCATGAATTTCGACCCACTTTCAGTTTTCGTGGAAAAAATCGATGAAAACCAAGGTATTAGATATTACTGTATTTCCTGCATTGCTACTGCTGCTACTTGAAACAATGAGCAATGTTCCTTAACTTAACTAAAACTCAACAAGGGGCTGTAAATAGGAACATTTATATTTGAGTTATTTGTATCTTGTAGATAATGAAATTTCAAGCTTTCTTATCTAATGTATTCTGCTGAAGCACCTATTCCTTAGGATTTTATTTGTCTGACTATACTTCTTTATGTTATTCGTAATATTGTGTACAGTGACAAAAGATGAATGATGTTAATTTACAGTCTTCAAGAGCAATTGATCTGTATGCATTAATTGTATAGAATATTGTATGGGAAAGACATGTACTGTACAGTAGAGTCCTGTACAACGTGCAAATAAAGCAAGCATCACCCTTGAAACATATACCTCGTTGAAAAATGTATACGTTTTTTTTTCAACTTATAGGCCAAGGTTTAAACTTTCATAAATTGTGTGATAATGCAGGTTTTGATAACGTGATTTCCTATAATGAATAATGAATCTCCCACATTGTATGGGACTCTATTGTATGTTTATCTTGTATTGCAGGGGTCAGCAACATTATGACTGTTGCACGTTTCAGATGTACCCCTTGGAACATAGTCACGCGAGTGCAAATACATATACTTGTAATTTTATTTAATTTGATTTTGTGTTATTTTATGTATGTACTTTTAATTTTCATTTTTTAGTTATTACATACGTAATCTTTATTTTGTATAAATATTCATATTTCAAAACATCATTAGTTTGTTTATTTATTACAACATTGTGATTTTTTTTTCAAAAATTAAACTATGTGCCTGTGATGGTTTTTAAATTTTTATTGTGCCCTTAGTAATAAAAAGGATGCTGACCCCTGTTGCATTGTATTTGTCTGTATACAGTATAGTTATGAAGATTTTCAATAAAACTTTTTAATAAAAACAATGGTGTAGAGTTTTAAGTGATGAATTTATGAAATAATGATAATATCATGGCTCATTTTTCAATTAAAAGTTAGTAGAATATATTTTCATGAATGTAGAATTTAGAACCTTTATTCTAATTAAATTAAGCTATAAACAGAAATATTTGAATCATTCATATTTAATTCTTTGTTTAATGTTTTATGTAAACAAAAAAAACTGGCCNAAATATTTTTAGCTATTATCATAGATGATATATAGCCATAATATATGATTGAACATACATGTATAGAATTATTTTTCTTTTTTATAGTGAATTAATTACCAGTAGAAATTTTTAATTATATTGAATAATAAAAAAATATGTTTATCTAATTTGTATGATTTCTAATCTTTAAAAATTAAAAACAAAATGTGATCTTTTTCTGTAAGTCTTAAATTTAGTTTATTTATGCTTTCAAACAACAGTGGCTTTAGACATAATTTGGTCCAGGATGGTTTTTAAAACAAGTCTCTCTGATGTTAATTTGGACTGTTTCCCTAATAAAGTTCTATGTATATAAAATGTTAGATGTTTTATTTTCTAATCCTATGTACAGTGACTTATTTTCAATGATTATCTAAATTATATAATTTAACTTTTCTGGCTGAGTTTTGCTAGTTTTATTTAAATCAATTTTTTTTGCAGTGCTACTTTATATAGAAAAAATTGACATATTTATCAAGTTCTCTTCTGTCATGTTTGTTTACAGACAATTATTTGAGCTTCAGGCAAGAAAGCTCCATTTGTTGATGCAATGAATACAGTGTTTGCAAAATTCATAAGGCTATTAGTAAGTTGGGAAAACATCTGTATAGTTGTTTTGGATAATAAAAGAAGCAATAGTGATAGATTTGGCAGTACATAAAGCATATTTGCTGTTACCTTGATCTCATTTTGTAATTCATAAAATTTCATATCTTGATCAGTGTAGATTCCATAAGTCAAAGCACTTTTCAAATTGGAGCATTTCTGGACCAATTCCTAGGTTTTATTGTTATTAAAATAATAAGAGATTCTATATAAAAATCCAAACGTGTAATAATGAGGTTGAAAATCTCAAAACAACTCTTAAGTGGCGAAAGTAATTGGTTCACAATAACATTAAAGAACTTGATGCAAAATATCTGTTCTTGATTCTCAATTGGTTCATTAGGGTTTCATATGAAAAATGTCTTTCTCCTCACATCAATAGTTTTTTCATATTCAAATTTCTAATCTAAGTTTATTTCCTGTGTCACCTCTTTTGCATACAGAACTTAGTCCATCAAATTATATCTTCATATTCCTCAATTTTTTTGATTAATTTTTTTGAAGTCATTGATTACTTTCCCAAATCAGCATTCTCATATAGATCTTTACTGACTGCCTTCATACAGAACAGAATATTATACCAAATAACTACTTGACACAAAGAAAGTAAAGCTCATCATTTGCTTTCCAAGATTATCTATCTCATAGCAGGAATTGTATTAAAAGTCATGTTAGTAATTTTAACAAATGCATTGAAAATATTAACAAATTTATATTTAAGCATTTGATGCAGTATTCCTAGTGCATTTTAGACAATGGAATGAGTATGAGATTTTCCAAATGCTTTGAAAAGATATGCTATTTTCTTCTGAATGCAGCAAAGCTGTAAATGCACTGAACTGATTCAAAGATCTTAGTGTTATGTGTACATAAAATCCTAAAGGACTGTTATGTATAAAATTTAGGAAGATAAGAATTATTGAATCTTAATATTGACTTTTAAAGCAATTTTAGGTCCTTATTGATGGGACTAACTTTTTTTTTAATTTATTATCATCTCATCTCCATAAAACTTTAGAGCCACATCAGTTGTCCTTTCTGTCTAAATAAAAATGAATGTTTTTGGTCATTTTAAAATAATCATCTTCAGGTTTTACGAAAATCAGAACGCAACATGTGCAATCAAATACCAAGTTTAAATTCTTTAAAACGCCATCTGATTGGATGGGCATTGTATAGTTGACATATACAATGGAATCAGCATAGTACAGTTGCCAGGGTGTTTAAGCCTGTAGATGGAGGTATCTGCCCCTGGTTTGACAGTTGAGGAAGAAATCCAATTTTTTGGAAGTGCGGCATATTCAAATTTTTGTGAAAACCTGAAGATGGTTGTTTTAAAATCATCAAAAACATTCATTTTTATTTAGACAGTAAAGGTTAGTGCTGGATTTTTGGGTTTTTTTGTATGTATTTAAGAAGACATCTAGTTAAAGGAGTGAGAAGACATCTAGTTAAAGGAATTGAAGGCTAATATAATAAAATTATTAGATAATAATGTCAATAAAATATTTTTGATTATTTAAAAAAATATTTATCAAAGCCAAACAACCACCACATTACATCAGGCTACTTTTTTGTGATTATATTTAATTAATTACTAAATAATTTGTCACTAGAGGGAGGCATTAGGCACCATCTCTTATTAAATTTAATAATTATAATTTAATGTAATGTAATTCAGTGGTTGTTTGACTTTACAAATTTATCGGGGTTTCGTGCAGTCCATTTATGTATATATTTATCAAATATTGGCATTTATTAACTATAATTTCAAACTATTTTTTGTTATTAAAAATTTGAGAGATGCTTTTGATTTGTATCAACCTTTTATAATAATAATATAACATGTTTATTATAATAGTAAATAAACAATCAGCTTTAAATAGTTGTAAATTTTACAATGTAATTTAAAGTAATTTAAATTATTTTTAATTTATTGTGTTTGAAATTTCATTTAAAAATATGTATGAATCATCTCTACAGTACAACAATTGATTTCATATTACATAACCACTCTGAACAAATAAGCATATAGAAGCCAAAAGTTCTCTGAAATCTTTTTGATATATATAACATTCATTTGAATAGATGATTTATGAAGAATAGTTTTAAATTTAAAATTATTATATAAAAGATAAAATATTTGAATGATCTGAATATAGATTATGGAAAATGTTTTACAATATAAATTTTTTTGTTTTTTATTCCTATAAATTTGTTTTTTCAATAATGTAAATAAATATAATATTTTGGAATTGAAAATTATTATAATTTCAGAAATATTAAAGATTAAATTAATCAATAAATTTAAAAAATTTCAGAATATTGTGTCTATAAAGTAATATAAGCACAAGTAATGAAATCTTAAAATTAATGTTGTTACATTATAATTAAAATGTTAAAAATTTATTAGCATGTATATCTTTTATTCATTTTTATTTGATTTCCTACTGAATTACTATAGTTTTTGTGTAAATAAATATCTAAATCGTATAAGGATAAAAAAAATTATCAAGATTAATGAGGTCAAAATCCAACAGGAAATAAATAATGCATATACAGTGTTAGATGTATCATACTGGAATTATATTTAGCAGAAGTTAAAATATAAATGAAATAAAATAGATGGAGATTAAAACTTTAGTTCTGAAAAGTTCTTGTTACTCTTAGAAATATAATATTCTTATATTACATGCATAATTTTTTAATATTATAATGAAAAGGTTAAAATTAATTTTTTTAAATAAATAAATAAATCTTTGTTAATTTCTGGAAGCTAACTTTCAATTTCTTCAAATAAGCAAAGATTTATTTATTTTATTTACAAAGGTGATGCCAAGTTTCATAACCTTTTAAACTAATTTTTTTTATCATTTTGTCATTACTGAACAAACTAAATTTTATTTAATTGATATTAATTAAAAGAAATTTTTATTCATAAATTTAATTTTAATTTAAAAAGTCATTATTTTAATTTTTAAAAATTTTTTGGAAATTCCAGATTAACAAAATGTACTAAAATTATAAAAATTTTGTAATTATTAATCCTTTAATTATTAATCCTTCATAATAAAAGTTATTTTGAAGGTAAATATACTATGATTAATTTAAATTAAATTACTTCTACATTAAAAATATATTGTTTTACTTATTAGTTTTTAAAAAATTTGTCTTTTAAAAAGGGCAATATTTAATTACTCCATGTTGTAATTTCAACTTTTATTTTATTATACAATAATGATGATAAAATTTTATATGTAACTACTATACGTATATATTATAAAAAGCTTTTATTTTTGTGAAAGTTTTGTTAGCATAAATTATTTTAAAACAGAATAATAATAATAATCCATAAGAAAAAAATATCTTAATTTACCAGTTTCCACCATTAAGTATTGAGCATATTTCAATCACTAATATTTAGCTATAATTGCTTTTGTCAGTTTGTTAATGTTAAAAAGTTAATTATTTTTCAAATATATAAACTGAAAACAAAACATAAAATTTTAGTATGCTTTTTAAGATGAGCTATAATTTTTATTTTTAGCGTTTCAATAAAGATTTAGTAGAATCAAAAATGCTTAGGTTAGCAAATTATGTTAAAACTTTGAAATTTCAATTTATTTTTATAAGTTTCTATCAAAAAATTATTCATATAATCGATATTTTACCATTGAATCAGTTACTATTACAGTATTATTGATTTTGGATTGTTTATAATAACAGTTTTAATGAAATTAATATATTTGTTGACACACATGTTTTTTTATGAAATGAAAAAAATCATATTTTATGAATAATTTAATAAATATAAAATATGTGAATAATAAAATCTATAAATTAATTATTAACATTCTAATTTTAGTAAAAATACTGTATAGATAATTCATAATATACATAGTTCATAATTAATAGATAATGTTAATTTCTTCTCTATTCATACATCTTTTATGTAAATTCTTTTTCACCACTTGTTCTTTGAAAGAACCTTGGGCTCTTAGGATCTCTAGCAAAGTTCCTCTCTTTTTTCTGGTTTTTGCATCTTCAAGCCAGTGAAACTGATGTTATAGACTAAAGGACCATATAAGTTACAATTTATTTGGATCTTTCCTGACATTTTTGCCTGATACAGGGACATATGCAGGGGTTTATGGGCTTGAACTAGACCAAAAATGTTTGTTTCTAATAAATATTGCTGAAAGACATACAGAAGGTATAATATTGATGAATATTACAATAAATTCCAGCTTTGAATGACACATTCACAATTGTATAAAATAATGGAATTATCAAACAATCTGCAAGACATAGTCATGTTTAAAAATTTTGTTGTCAGTACATAGATATTTGAATCTTCGAAGTGTAAATGTTGCTTTTGCAATTCTTGCTCTGATATTGAATTAAGATTTACCATTATTCTCTGGAGTAAGTTTCCTAGATAACAAAATTTATCAACCTCTTGTATATAAATGTAATTAATCTTGAAGATATGTTTATTGCTGTATGAACTTCTGTTTGTAATCATAGTTTTTGATTTCTAGATATTAATGGAGGGAGATAATCCAAAAGATCTGAAAATTTTGCTCTGTCAGTTTATTAAGTCTTGAAGTAATGATCATTTTCCAATGATACACCAATATTGTCCAGAAACCAAAGATTATATTTCTTCCTACAGTCACTACAATATTTCATTGATCAAGTGTCTGATATAAAATATTATAAACCTGTTAGTGGACATTCTCAGGGCTAGAGACTTTACTTAGGTTGGTTGTTCATTAAAGATATATACAGTATTTGTTTAAAAAATTGATGAACACTTTACAAAACCCCATTAGTTTTTTAAATAATCAATATTTTTTTACAGAAATAATGTGTATGATAAGGGCAGAATTTAGAACAATCTAAAGAAGTTCTGAAATTTATACATGATTATGGTATTAATTACAGTCCCTGGCTATATTATTATTATGACCAAATAAAGAATTCAAATAAAAATTACAGTAATAAAATTTGAATTCAAAATAACTTTAAAGTGTAAGACAGTATAAATATATACTTTTATTTACTATAATTTTGTGCAGATAACAATGGGTTATCTGTGTTTAAAAGACAATTTTTGAAAACAAATACAGATGATATGCCAGTTTTAAATTGTAAACTCATTAAATAATCTTCCTTTATATAAAAGTCATTAAAAGTGTCATTAGAAAATGTGAAAAATCTGTGTGTACCACAGACATAGTCATTGTTATCACAGTTTTTCTCAAAACTACTAAAGACACATATATGCATACTTCTTTAGTCCTACCCCATTTATTTACTATACTGTACTGTACATTCACTTCATGTTTTAATTATTATCAGACGTGACTATTTGAGTTTTTATCTTAAAAGCTGATAAATTTCTGATAATTATTCTTTGTCTATATATATATATAATGATATCAGTTAAGAGAACTTTGTGTGTTGGCATATGACACAATAATTGACGAGACTATGTCTCATCTCTAAAATCTTGCTGCTGTCAACAGCTCAAACTTGCTACAGTTTGGAAAATGTGTATTCAATATCTTTGGCATTATCGTGAAGAAGAGAATATCATTCAAGACAAGAGCTCATCATAATCTTAATAATGCACATTTGGCAATCAGAAGATGTCACAAAGTTTTCAAATCTGCTAAAATTATTTGGAAATATTCAAAGAAATTGAACACAAAATTGGAGAATTGATTGCCAGATGAGTATTTGAGATTTGTAGAAAATAATTGAATTAGAAAGCATTTTACCAGATACTGAAAATTGTAATTTTGAAAATAACAGAATAAGAAGAATTAGTAAGGAAAACATGGAAATAACCTACAATGACACCAAAACCAGCAAATAAACCTCAATACTTTACTCAAATGAACATCTTCCTTCATTTCTAAACTGTTGAATACAGAATGGAACCAACATTTAAAAAATAGAACAATGTAAGTTTAAAAACAAATGACATTGGTGTCATTTTATATTTGACAGTTGTAACCTGATGATATCTGTTTGAGTAAAGTGTTGGAGTTTATTTGCTGGTTTTGGGTGCCAATATATATTATTTGTTGTTAATACTAGTTTTGGGTGCTATTTGTGGAAAACATAGATTTATTGAAAATAATTCCTGATGCTAAAGCATCTTCCAAAGATAATATCAAAAGTGCTAGCAAAAGTGGTGCCATGATTTACCATCTGTTAAAGAAACAATCAACATCAAGTAAAAACTAAGTAGAATTGAAAGCAGTTTAAGTTTAGAATTTCAAATCAGTATATCTTATTCCAGTGTATCAAATGCTGTTAAAGATAAACAGAATCAAGTATGTGAAAGTTCATTAAATGAAGAGTCTTTCTTTGATCTATTAAGTCAATTTCAGAGTAAAAGAATGGATGATCAGTGTTATTCTCTAGCAATTCTAGAAAACAGAGAAAATAATCAATTGTTAGAAATTGTCAGGCATCTAATACAATGCCAAGAATGATTTGTGGCCATCAGCCATGTTTGTTGTATATTTTTGTATATTTTAATTTGAATTAGTTTTAAGTTCCTTCCTATTTCTTTGTTCAAAAATTGTTTCTAGAACATTCTCTCTTAACCCTTCTCTATTGGGGGTAAGACTACCAACTCCTGGAACATATGAAAACAAAAGAGGGTGTGAAGCCTGGAGGCAAAACAACCGGGGAGAAGTCAGTCAGAGGATGGATCTCAAGGAGAAAGGCACAGAGAAGGCAGTGCTCCCAAAGGCAAAAATAGAGTAAAGAAAATTCAAAAAAAGAATAGAACGAGGAGGGACGGCAAGGTGCTGAGGGATCAGAGAAAGAAGTCACAGAACAGCGAACGTTCAATAGAATATCAAGACTAGTAAGAGACAAGGAGGTCTACGGCCAAAAGATTAAAAGAATTTAAGAAAAGGAGAAGAGACTTGAACATGGTGTCTTACCCTAGGATACATCAACACAAAAACCCCGAGTACTTCCTGACTTTTGTTTTATCACTTGGTCCTTCATTCNATTTACATTAAAAAAAAATTTATAGTAGCCCATGTATGATTTTTATTTGTACTGTACATACAAATAAACAGAAATTATTAATATCATAATGTTTTGAATTACATTTGATCTTGAAGAAACAATAAAATTGTCCTTGATATAGGTCAGTATCTCTGGCTTTTTGTTTTATGAATGTTATATTGTTCTAGACTTTGAGTTACACAATACTGTCTGGTCAGATTGCCAAGATGAATTTGATTGTATAATTTATGATTGGGAAGAAGTTCTAAATAATGTTTTTAAGAAATTTAATGCAAATACAGGTATATATGAATATGTAATTATTTTCCTGAAATAATATACACATATTAATTACTGTAAGAAACTGGAAGTACTACTTACAATTAACTTAAAATACATCTAATGTGTTAGATGTATTTTGAGTTAATTATATGGTATACACATAATTGATTTATAAGTATTTAAAATTATGTTGAACTCTAAAAATTTTTTTGGAAATTTATGAAATAAATTTATGTTTATTAATGAATAATAATTTAGTACTCTGTAATTTGTATAAGAAAATTAAATATGATAAGTAACATTTTGTATTATTTTTATTTTATTTTATTTTATAAATGTAAATGATAAAATTTATTTAAGTCATGTCATCGTTCTTTCGACATTCCACTATTTTATATTGGTTTACAATCTTTAATATTGCTTTTAAACTTTCAATGATGATATGATTAATGGCTCAATTGATTTATTGATTTTTATCTGAGTCATTTGTTAACAAAAAACAATCTTATCTCAATTAATATCCTAAGAATATATTTTTAAAAAGTTGATTAAAATTTTTTAAAATCCATATTATTGTAGGATATTAATTTTTTTCTTCAGATATTGTTTTATTTATAATTATGTTTAAAAAAATTCATTTTTAACAGAATTACAAAAGCTGTTTCTTCATAAATTTACATCTTCTAGATGTTTCATAAAAATACACGTAAAAAGTTTATGTATTTTCTTTAAATAATATATTTTCAATCTTCTTTTTATTTTAAAATTAAATTACAGTAGAAATAATAATAATAATAATTTTAGTTTTATTTTGGTTGCTATGCCTTGACTTTGGTCTGGCATAGTACACAGGTACACAGCCACCGGTGTGAACCAAGTATAACTCACAAAACTCAACATAATAATAATAATTGAAATTCATATGATACAATTATTATTTGACTTAAATTTAAAATTATCTTCAAATTTTGTTTATTAATATAATCAAAATAAATACCATGTCAAAACTTAACAAATCACAAAACCACTTGCTTATCAGACATAGCAGAATCTGAAAAAGTGTCTTATAAATTCTGAATTGATTGAACTTTCATTAAATTTAATTTAAAATCATAAAAAATCATTGTCTAAAAATGCTTCTAAGTCAATTCTATTGCAGATGACCAACATATTGCACTAGATACATTTTCCACTTTCTACAATGGCAGGAATTTGCAAGAAAACAATATCTTGTTTTCTTGCAAATTGGCACACGTATTAAATGTAACAAAATATAATACTGCATGTCATATGCTTTTCTCATACCTAGAAGCTTTAAACATGGCTATGTATTATTTGTGATAAATAAGAAATTCATTTGATTTCTCAATTTTTTTTATAATCCTTAACAGGTTTTATTTTTATGAATGGATATTGAGATATTATAATGTTAAATTTGTATAAATTTAAAATTATATTAATTTTTTTTTATAAATTAATGTTTATTAATTATTTACATAAACTTAAATTAAATATATCATATTTATGCTTTTAGGCAAGTGATTGACAACATTCGTGAGAAGTGGAAACAGTTGAAAGGGAGATTAGTATTGGACTGTGTTCGCATTTATTTAAATTGTGCCCGAAAATGGTCCTATTGCGGTGCCAAATTATTTAGTGCCAAGGCATGTAATATTTAGCATATTATAAAATATTTTAAAATTTTATAATTTTAATTATATTATTATTATTGTTATTACTATTTTATTTGAAATTATGAAAAATAATATAAAATTTATACAAATATATTTTG